>NC_133537.1:7048250-7360092 GCF_048544455.1 Silene latifolia | reverse complement strand
AGAATCGCGCCGCCGTCACCGCACGCGGCGGATGTGAGATGAGAGAAGACCGGCGTACGACGGTCGATACTGTCTGGAAAAAATGCGACCTCCACATTGTGTAGTTAGGTATCGATTTGTTATTGTGTAGTTTTGATTGTGTTTATGTGAAGGTGAAGGAGGAGGAATGAATTAGGCAGCCATGGAAGAATGGAAGGTCAATAATGGAGGAGACATTAATGAATAGTACGAGACACGAGTAGTATAAATGGTAAGTATGCATGAAAAAGGTAACTTTGTAAATTACTACTGCTCCACTAGGCTACCCTATCACTTTATGGTGGTACGATTTTGAAAAGGATGGTAGCTTAGGTCGGCCGTTGGTAGGGTAATTGTTTGATTATTTCTTTTTGTTTCGTTTCTTTTGGGGGTAAAAAAGAGGGTTGTCTTTTTTTTTTTTTTTAATTTGGGTCTGCCGTCATACTTTCAAACTTTTCAGCTTTAAACGCATTTTTTCTAATAAAAGTTATGTAATGTCATAGTTTACAACCACAATTTTATACTCCCTCATATTCTCTATGTTCTTCCACAATTGTTTTTTGGTAAAATTTAGTGGGAGTATGATATGTGGATGTAAATGAAAGTAAGAGAGAGACTATGGGGTCATAAGATATTGTAACCACAAAAGATAGACAAATAGGGAAAGTGAAAGATCTTAGTGAATTTTCCGTTTTAGGAAATGTGGAAGATGTTAGAGAATAGAAGGGAGTACTGTGTAATATTCATAATCATGATATTCATAGCCGATGTTATCTCCTCGATTAGAAAGTTGCAATATCAGCTTATTATGTTGCAAGATGATGAAACTTACCTACAAATATAATCAACTAGTATGGATGTTCGGCTTCACCCGGTCTATCTTTGTTTAACATTAAAATTTATTTTCAATTATCTAGAACTATTTTAAAATTGCATAACTCATAAATTTATCATCAACAACAACAGAGCCTTAATCCCAAAATGATTTGGGGTCGGCTGACAATCTGACATGAGTCATCCTTTAGAACCGTCCATGGGTGAACGCACACCTCAAAATGCGAAAAAAATAGAAAAGGGAAAACTGAAAAACAAAAGGAACGCGAAACATAATACAAAGTCAAGGTAAACTTATAGGTTTTAAAATCGAATTCCGCAATTCTTTTATAAAAAACTTAAAATTTAAATCGAGAGTAAATATTAAAACGATTTTGAAAACCGAAGTAGAAGTTAAGGATCCAGAATACCTTAAAAGTAAATCAAGTAAAACATATAAGAAAGTAGTTGGTAAAAATAACTCATAAATTTATCATTAATATATTTTTCTATGATACGGAGTATATCTTAAAATTGCAATGAAATAAATAATGAGACAAATTCACTACTCTTGCTATTAATATTTTACTTAAATCGATTAGTTAGTTAATTGTTCATAAATACTTTCTTTTGTTCTTAGTATTGTTACTTTTATTACTTTCGTTATTACTTTCACTACTCCTACCGTAATTATTATTACGTAATTTTTGTTACTTTCACTACTTGTACATAAATATTGATAAGTTCACTACTCACGTTGTTACTTCTATTACTTTCACTACTCCCGCTCGCTGCTAATATTGTTACTTTGACTATATCGAATGTTACTACAATTCTTTTTTCATTACTAACAAAATTACTTTTACTATTTAAGCATCCAAAGAGTGATCACTATCATATTACTATATCCAATTTTATTTATAGTACTTTAATAAATATATTACATATATGCATTAAATTAATCAAATCGAAATAATTATGGAATATTATAATTTTTGGAAATCAATATTGATTTATTTACATTTTAATAGTTTCCAAAATATAATATACTTATATTATATTTGATTATGTTAAAATATTAACATATTTATTTTAATAGTTTCCATAAGTGGGACAGGTTTATTTTAAGAAAGATCACATATTCCGGTGTTCTCTAAATTCTTCAACCAAAACTATATAATATTTACATTGAAGTCCCTTGTTCATGTCCATCGCAGAGTACTATTGATTTAAAACTATATAGTATAATTAATTTTATAAATTTATTTAATTAAATTGAAATTCCTTGGTTTCTGGAATTAACTAGTTTTGTACCCGCGAAAATCTCATCAATACCGAGCGCAAACCCAAGTTCCTTAATGTGCACATCTGCTTTGTGACAGGTTCCACAAAGGGCGAATCAAGGGCGTGAATCCACTCCCGCAAGTGACTCCACTCAGCTGATGATGCACCTCGCGAACCACAGACAAACACAACCAACCAACTACACATCAACAATTACCGATTAGCAATTCCAATGCGATATAGATCAACAACATTAAACAACCATCAAGTACAATGTAACCAATAACTGAGTAGGGAAACCCTACCTGGAAAAGCAATTACCAAGATTGTCACAATCAGCTAATCAGAAACGTTCCTCTACGAAATCACCTCCTATCAATCACACAATCATACAATTACCATCTACAATCACAATACTCCCAAAACCTCCAAAATACCCAATTAGGGTTTCAACCAAAATCAATGAAACAACATAAAAATCATACTAGAAGCTTACCCACAACGCGACATTCTCAACAACGTAAAAAACATAGAAATCCGACGACACACGCCTTGGGATTTGATAGCAATGCAAAAGAGAGAAGCAACGTAACTTGTTTTAATATTTTGTGAAATTTAAAGTAGGTTAAAAAGTGAAAAGAACTGACGAAAGGTGTTTATATATCTTTCTCGCATTTCTAACAAAACCCGTCAAAAACAACCCGTAAAATCGACTTACTCGATCGAGTAAGTCAGTTACTCGATCGAGTGCCCCCTACTACGTTTAAAATTTTAAAATCTTAAAAGATAGAAATATGGAGTACTTTTAACTTTTAAGAAGACTATGAACGTTTGAATCACATGCACCTATACACCTTATTTTTCACTTTTTCGCAAGTGTGCTAATTACAATATTTAAGATGGTTTTGAAATAAATCAAAAGTAACAATATGAGAAACTGTGAAGTTTTAAAATCCAAGTTATTGGATTTCTCATTTACCACGTATAAGACCTTTTAACTACTATCTTTATTACTAATGAGGAAGTATATGGATAAATTTTACGATTTTAAATTTTAAATAATGAGAGTAAATTTTTAATTTTTTTTTGTAATTTAGTACATGATCTTATGGTTTCCACTAAAAAATAGGGTTATTTAATAGGAATACTCTACATTATTATGCCCCTTCTCAAAATAATTCATACTTTCAATTAACTATGAATACTATCAACTAATGCATCATTTCTCTTCTAATAGAATTGCTCTCTTTTTCACCTGATGTATTAGGTAATGTTGTCTGTGGGGCCCGCTTTTTCTTTATTTTAAGAAATTCATCTTCTTCCCCTTACATTTACAAAGCATATCTGCAAATTTATTTTTAAAAAAAAAATTTAAATTTTCAATCTCTAATCTCTCGCTTTTTTAATATCTCAAGCATTCAATTTTCATTATATATGTTCATTCAATGGCACTTTGTATGTGTGTTAGACATTGGGGTAGGTGGGGCATGTTATACAGACGCATAATGAGCCCATGGGTTGCAGTTTTTTTTTTGTTTGGTCAATCGAAGCGCGAACTTAGTCGCATTACAATATAGGGGAAGGGGGATTCGAACCTGGGACCTATTGTCCACAATACCTCCGTCTTAACCACTAAACTAAGACATCTTCGGTTGGGTTGTAGTTATGAAGGAACTTTTATGCTATTATAGGCTCGTGATAGTGTATGACCTTCCTTGGGCATTAGGTGGGCTGTGGTCTGTGAGGGGTAAGTTCGATAGTCATAAAAAGTTTAACAAAGCGCTCACTTTAGATGGACATTATTCGTCTAAAGCTGTAGACACACAGTGTCCCTCTCACAAAATGAAAGTGAGAGGGTAAGTGGGGTATCCATTTCTCACCCACTTGCACTATTCACTTTCATTTTTTGAGAGGGACAATATCCGTCTAAAGTGAGAATTTGTGAAATTCCAATCATTAGCAATATCTTAGAGACTGTTTGTTATTTTAATATTTAATCATGTTGTGGATCTTCAATTCTTCGCTGCTCTTTAGAATCCTTCCTCTATAATCTATATACTCCGTACATTTTTCGTAGTTGCAGCTCAAAGTCTGGAAGCATGCGTGATAAGAACACTGCAAATTAAAAAATAACTCCCGGAAAATTAAATTTAAGAAAATAAATAAATAACATCCGTAATCAATTAAGGGAAATTTGAGAAATTAATTGAGGGCGAAATTGAAATTAGGTAAAAGAGAAGTAAAAGTGAATAAACATTGAAAACTAAGTTTTAAACAAGGGTAACCGGTAGAACAGGTAGCCCTTCCACCCGTTCTATTACGTGAGAGGGGATGCATTAGTTGGTAGTATTCGTAGTTAATTCAAAGTATGGAGTATTTTGGGAAGCGGTGTAATAGTTCAGAGTATTCCTATTAAATAACCCGAATTTCAATAACCAAAGAGTTTACGTTCAATTCCTCTGTTGGTTTAATTTCTCCCATTGGAGCTTTGTTATATTTATAAACTTTCACCCCTTATTCTTTCAAAATCAACAATACAGATTAAATTTTTCTTATTGGAACTTTGTAATATTTTAGATTTGTTTTCCTTAATTGGGGTACCTATACGGTTAACTATGTTCATGCTTTTTAGTTGAGCCATCTTCTTTAACTGAATTGCTCTGTTGCTTATTTTTATTCTTTTGTGACTTATTTCTAATTTGCTCATAATGGTAGATTTTGGTATATGTTAGGTATGAAAGAGAAGGCATTTTGTGTGCTTGGTATGATGGATATGAAGATAATAGTCCTCTTTTACCCAGGTACGAATGCAAGATAGTTTGTGTTCTTACTTTCTATTTTTATTCTCAGTTGATTAATTTGAGTTCTTAAAGTTTGGATTAATTACTGGATACGACTTCCTTCGTCTTAATCATTTGTTTACCTTTTTATACCTTTGTGAGAGGTATTTTAATCAAAGGTAAACAAATAGATGAGACGAGGGCATTATCATTTTATCGTTGTGAATTCTGAACTAATGGTTACCCGATTGATTTATTAAGCTACCAACCAAATCCATATCAAGTGATATCTCTCCTGGAGCAGTAATTTTGTTTCCCTGATTGGAATTAGTAGGTTTAATTCTTTTTATTATGTGGTGCATGTTCGTTTTCTTAATTGTCATCAAATTATTAAGCTAAATCACTATTTCATGTGTGCATTCGGAAAAAATTACTCCTTTGTCCCTATCATTTTATTTACATTTTTAAATAAAAATCTCTCACAAAGAATAAGCCAGGTAATCAGATGATTTGGACAGAGGGAGTATGTATGAATGATGATTGCAAGGAGCAATTTCGAACATTTTCCACAAACTTAGCTTTATTTCTAAATCATGTTTGACTAATAGTTTTTATATCTAAAAATTTAATTTTGCAGGTATAAGACGTGTTGTAACACGTTCAGTCGTTTATCCCGTGAAATGTAAGTAGTTAGCTTTGATTGAATATGAAGACAACCACACACACAAAGTGAAAACCGAGAACAATCACATACGAAAACAATATGTTTTGAAGCTAATCGGCCACATTCACCAATGAGTTTGTTTATACTGGGTGTATCAGAGCATTAAGGGTATTTCCTTAACAAATAATTATAGCTCCTAAATCTTTTCTTCACATGTACTGTAGGTTGTAATATAGGTTTAGGTTGTAGACTATTAGGTACAAGTATAATACAATTTGGAGTTGGGAGTTGTGTACACTTTCTCACTCAACTAACCCCATTTTTCCCCCAATAGGTCTCATTTATGACGGATATATCCGTCACAAGTTTGTGACGGGTCAAATATCACGCACCCACATGGATAGATACGACAAAAAGTAGAATGCATAGAGAATTACAAATGACTTGTCTTTATCCTGCCATGTGGGTTTTATTTGACTCGTCACAAGTTTATGACGGATATCAGCCGTCACAAATGAGAATTTGTTTTTCCCCCTTTCATCAATGAACATTTGTTGAAAGTAGTACAATTGAGTTTAATTGATGATTTATATTATTTTAGTAGTAATGGGATTTTTGAGATTTATTGCATAATTTCATTTATGATAGACTGCTGAAATTCTTGATATCAAAATGACGTTTATTTGAGGTTGATTTTTTGTTGTAAGTTGGAAGTTTTATCCAGGAGAACCGATCTTTGATAGTGCTCAGGGAAATGGTAGATTGGTAGTCACCGCACATTATCCATTTTAGCTTTTCGTTTCTATGGTTATGTAAATATTTCGCACTCTTTTAAAATACTTTGTAGAATGTGACAAATACGTTATATATGCTTCAATTTTACTTTTATTTTTTCTTTCACAAAATAATTATCTAAGGCGACATTACATAAATTTATTGTAGAATGAGATTTTTTAGCAAACCCTTTTATTAATAGGTTTGTATTTACAATTATATTAGTGTAGAACCGTCTTACAAAAGTCCAACACTTTTTTTTTTTTTTTTTTTAATTTCCCTTATTTAATTTTCTCCTTACTAATTTTGGGTTAAAACAAATGGATTTTCAATTTTCTCTCTTCAATTGCTATTTCATAAATCCCCTAAAATAGAAAGTAAAATTATATTGTACAGTATAGGTTAAGCCTACATGAGATTTGATGAAAAATAATTCAAAAATAAGTAAATTATAGAAGGCCCGTGATTTCCACGGGTTACAAAACTAGTATAATATAAAGGGGCTAGACTAACCATTACCTTTCACCATTCACCTCTTTAAGAGCATGTGCATCGGTGCATTTCTAGTGTCCCAAATGCTACCTCTCTCCTATTATGGGGAGCCACATAAATGCTTCTAGTGTCCCAACTAATGGGTTGCCAGTATATAGGGTAGGTTCCCAAAGACAAAAGTAAGGTGAACAACGTATTTTAATTATCGAATATTGTAGTCGGAAATTTTTGGTGGGTCATGAAAAGGTAGAAAAATGACTTTGGGAAACCCCATTGATGTAAGGAATAATTGTGAAATGGAGAGGGTAGATTAAATAACTAGTGAAAAATGATGTGGAAAAGAGAAAAAAGATTTGGGACACCCCATGAGTGCACATGCTCTAATACCCTTAAGAGCATGCCATATCATCACTAATATTTTAAATTTAGAAAAAAAGTTCGAAAAATTATAGCATTAAACACGAATTAAAGCACAATTAAACTTGAATGTAAATATTAAATTTTAAATTTTAGGGTTTAATTGTTAGATTATTTAAAAAAAAGTTGGAAAAATTGTAGTATTAAACACAAATTAAAACACAATAATAACATTAAAAAAAAAGTTGGAAAAATTGTGACATCAAACACAATTTAAAGCACAATTAAACTTAAATGTAAGTATTAAATGTTAAATTTTAGAGTTTTACTGTTAGATTATTTTTTTAAAAAAGTTGGAAAAATTATAGTTTTCAACACAAATTAATGTACAACTAATTTTATTACCCGTGAAATTCATGGGGCTAGCTATATTGTCACGGTGGTGGTGTTATACTAGGCCGGATCTGCGATAACACCGGGCCTTACGGACAAAAGAGACTCGTAAGAAAAAAAATTATTAACCAATATGTATATTGTCATAATATATCATCAAAATTTATTTATTGTTATGCATATGACCACAAGTTACTAAACTTTTGTCACAGTTTATTATTATTTTGTCACGAATATTGATACGTTTGTTCTTTTGTTTTTGGTTGTTGGTGCTAGGGCTGAGCAAAAAAACCGATTATCCGAACTGATCCGATATCCGATCTGTATCCGATCCGAAAAAGTTGATATTCGATCCGAAAAACAGTTCGGATCAGATATCCGATCCGAAACTTTCGGATACGGATCAGATATCGGATAGTAGGTTAAAAGTTTTCAAATATCCGATATCCGATCCGAAAATTACCAATCTGCATTTTTTTTGGATTTCTGAACTTTGGGCTTAGTTAGTAATGTAGTACTTAGCCCACACATACATGCCCATTATTTCATATATATAATGTAAAATTTCCACTGTAAACCTACATTGCTTCATTTCGCCGCCCTTCTAATCCTTTCTTACCTCACCATTATAATTCTTTACCTCTCATTCTCTTTATATCTTCATCTTTATCAGATTATACCCAGAATGCTTATCTTCATCATCACCATTTTAAATGATTATCTTCATTTTTTTCGATTTTAAGCCTCACCTTTCCAGATTATCTAAGATCTTCACCATTTTCAATTTTTAATCTTCACCACTCAAAGTTACAACCATTTCCAGATCAGGCATGGACGGATCTAGAGACTACTGTCACTTGAGTTTTGTTAAGAGTGAATCTGAAATACTCAAATTACTAAGATTGGTACATCTAAAGTTTCGTTGTTAAATTTATTGAAAACATGATCACGCTGTAAGCATATAGATTTTGGATAAATGAAGAAAAGTTAAGCAAGAATTTTTTATGTTAAAAAGTTAACACGCAAGAGTAAAAGCCTCCAACAAAACAACCTAAGTTTTTAGAAAATCGGATCAATATCGGATAATCGGATATCCGATCCGTTATTTTCGGATACTAAAATCGGATATCCAAAGTGATTTGGATCAGATATCGGATAATGAAATTTGTGAGTTTTGGATACGGATATCCGATCCAAAATTAGTTTCGGATCAGATATCTGATCCATACTCTCCCCTAGTTGGTGCGTAGTGGGGTCTTATGTTATTTTTTCTATATTTTACTTTGTTATTGTATTTTTTTTTTGCACGTGATGTGTTGTTTCTTTAATTTTTTACATTTTGCATTGTTTTTCTATTTTTCTTTTTATGGGTCACATGATGTGTTTGATCTTTTATTTTCTTTGCTTATTATTTTTTCTTCTTGCACTACAGGTCTACAGTGCATTTTTTTTGTTTGATATTTTTTCCAGTTATTTTTCTCTCTTCGCTTTTCTTTGTCTTCACCTTATTTCAACAATAAACGTGGAACTATAAAATTTAGTATGTATTTTAATTTTTGATTATTTATTAATTTCTTTTAAAATTAAACAGGCTAAAGTTTAATGTTTATTATGTTATTTATTTGCATTTAATGTTTACAAATTCATTTTTGTTTTTTTTTTCTTTTCAAAATAAGAAATGACAATGTGGCTTGATAAATTGTTCTTAAATAGTTGAATGGTGAAATGTTATGCTTTTGATTGTCTTTTTATTATATTTATAGATAATAACAATTAAAATTTTGCTTTTTATTTGTTAAGAAAATTAAATAACAATCTATATCTATATCTATCTCTATTTATACAATAATATTAAAAGGAAAACTAATCAATCTTATTAGGTCGTGTGTCATCTATATGATGTCGCTCCATTTTTTATTTGTGTTTAAAAGTACAATTTTAAACACAGATAAAAAATGGTCAGCATTGGATAGTAATCATTTCACCAATCACCTCATCACCTTCATGAACTCTAGGACCAAAGATATCCAAGTTAAAGTTGTCAGAATACACTCAGTTTTCAAGTACTAATTATTGGATGTACACATTTTTCATCCAGAAATCAAAAACTGCCCTTGCAAGTTCATTCCACGAACCAAGTTCAGATGGTAAGATATTAGTTGAATGTACACAAAATGGAACAATAGTCAGATAGTCATCTTCAAAGTGCAAGCCATAACGGAAAACTTGAAGTGTCACAAGAGATGGTTTTGCTGGTGCTAGTAGTCTAAGAAGAACAGGAAATACCATGGTAATAATAATCGAATCGTCATCAGTGGAACCTTCATTCTCGAGACCTCTACGGTGAAAAAAGATCACCCTACAGACTACACCATGAACCCTAATCAGGATTAGCGCTTCACCCGGTCTAAAATGCTCATCCATGGGGTGAACAACTAAAACAAGGAATCAAAAAAGAAAAATTAAAATCTCATACTCTAATACAATCAATAAAAATATCACAAAAAAGGATTTCAAAAAAGGCAGTTGTAGTGATTAATGAAAAATGAGAGCATAAAAAAGAGAAAAGGCATGGCAGGAGAGTAACTAATAATAGCATGCATAACTAAGTTAAAAGGCAAATAAAAAAAGAGTAATTCATATCCTAAATGCTGGGACAAAGTGGAAAATCTCTTCTACAGTTCTACTATACAGAAAGACTTCTGCATGTTTCTTGGGCCATCCTCATACTTGTTTCTATGCTACTTCCTTTTTACCTTTACCCAATTCTTCTTTAACATTTGTCCACAAACTCTTATAACAAGTAACATTATCCGCCATCACCATATAATTAATTTACCCCCTATCTTTCTCTATCACGACGAGTTATATTAAAACTTGAGCGATAATCTAAAAAACACGGAATTAAAATAGAAAAATTAACATCTCATACTCTAATACAATCAATAAAAACACCACAACAAATATTTCAGTAACAAACTAAAAGACCCAACATAAATCCGATTTTCCTTATATTTAATTTCTTGGGTGGAAATTTAGTAAACTATTCATAATATCAATTTGACAGTTAATAATTAAAAATTTGCATAATATGCCTTTGTTATGCCATATTTTAGATATCCACGATATGTACAAATTTGGTAATTGCAAACGGAATTATAATATGCATTGAGATCATGAAATGTGACTTCAAATAAAGAGCAATCATTAGTAACACTCATTGCTACAATATACTAAACAACAAATCCGTGCAATTTGCACGAGTTTAATACTAGTTTAATAATAAAAGGAGTACGAAAATTTTATAAAGGAGTACGATAAAATGGTCTCTCAATAACTTAGTGAAAAACCGTCTCTCTAAAGTTTTCTGTGATCATAAAATTATATAGATGTGTCCTTAAAGTACACATCAAGAATTTAATCTAATTGTGAAAATATTTATATAATATTCTCATGAAATATTCACGTATAAACTCATTTAGTTAATGAGATTATCTTCTAAATTTGTAAATTTCCACGATTAAGTCATTATGTGTTTTTGCATATGACACAATTAGAAAGGCTGTTATTCCACACACCAAAAAACCAAACCCACGGAATTTTTTCCCCATAGTCTGCGTACCGTTACTATAAAAAAGCATTGCAAATCATGAAAGCTATGGCCTATGGAGTGTTGTTATGAAACACGGTTTGCAACCATAGTAGGTATTTTTAAAGTTCTAACACATGCAAAATAAAGTACCATTAAAATTTATTTTCATGCATTCTTTTCTAAAAGAGAGCATCCAAAACACAATACTGAAGCTGCCTTAATAGAGAGATGATCAAGATATAAAGAAGATTTTTAACCACTCTCTTTATGGCCTCGTGCATCGTTTCAAGCAACGTTCTCTATACATATGTTTCGAGCTTACAAAACTGCAAATAAAAGGAGAAATATCAATAAGGAGTAGATTATAAACATTCCGAAGGCATACTATTATATAGATACAAAGATCAGGTTTAAAAATTATGAAACAACATATAATTAAATGAATTAACATGATTAATCTGTGACTACATGCTATACAATAAATAAAACTGAATAACTCTACAAAAAAAAAATACAAATAAACCATAAAACACGAGGCCGAGAGTATGAAATCCACACCTTTTATAAGTTTAGGTGATAGAATTGGCCTGTGGTGTCTACTAATTAATGTTTTTTTTAGAAGAACTAATTAATATCTTTGGGGTTGTCTTCAATTATAATTTATTTATATTACATACAAAGATAAAATTTCTTCCCGGAGTTCATGGCAACTACCAACGTTACGTACAATATATTTCTCTAGTGTTTGGTTATTCTATCTATTTCCTTGTTATTTTATTGTTCTTATAATTCCATAAAGACCAAACTCTTTACTATTGGTCGAAAGTTATTCGTAAAAATTGGACTCTATGTAATCGCTCGAAAAAAGCTTTCTTTATTAATATAGATAGGTATTTTACCTCTTGTGCAAGAAACAATCAGTATCCCTAATTTATTATACAATCATTTCCATAAATGTTATCCTTTATCAGTTACATTCTAAAATTACGCAAATCTCCTTTTTATATTATCCTTAACCAGTTAGACTCTAAATATGGTTTTCTAAAGGACGTAACAAATTTTTATGTATTTTTTTTATTAAAAATAAAAAATTAGTTAATCTATAAAACTATATTAAAACGATAACCTTAAAAGGCCACGTAGACAAAGCCACATAGGCGAAGAAAAAGTCACGCGTGCATTACGAATGCCACATCTATAAATCTATATAATCTATACTATATAGTTAAAAGGCAACTTAATAAATTTAATTTTTTGCCATGTAAGATTATCATAATTAAATTTTATTAATTTATATTGTTAATATTAAGGCTACTTTAATAGATTTATTAAAATTCATTATAAGGTTTAGTAATATTTATTTTTGTGTGAAAACCATAAAATCATGATTTAAATTATAAAAATAAATTAAGAATTTAGTCTCATAATTTAAATCATTCAATTTGTTCATCTAACTCCTCCTTAACCATAAATATAGTAGCTAAAAGGTCTTATACAGTAAATAAAAAATCTAATAATTTGGATTATAAAGCTACTAATATCTACAAATTTATAAATATAATTAAAAGGAAAACCAAAATATCTATCATCATCAATATGTCATATTTTAACTATATAGTTAAAAGGCAACTTAATACATTTAATTTTTTGCCATGTAGGATTATCATAATTAAATTCTATTAATTTATATTGTTAATATTAAGGCTACTTTAATAAATTTATTAAAAGGTTTAATAATATTTATTTTTGTGTGGAAACCATAAAATCATGATTTAAATTATAAAAAAAAAATTAAGAATTTACTCTCATCATTTAAATCATTCAACTTGTTTACCTAACTTCTCCTTAACCATAAATATAGTAGCTAAAAGGTCTGATATGTAGTAAATAAAAAATCTAATAATTTGGATTATAAAACTACTAATATCTACAAATTTATAAATATAATTAAAAGGAAAACCAAAATTCTATCATCATCAATATGTCATATTTTAATTACATATACTATTGCAAAGTGGAGTTTGTAAGAAAAAATAAAATAATAATAATAATAATAATAATAATAATAATAATAATAACAATAATAATAATAATAATAATAATAATAATAATAATAATAATAATCAATGTATATATATAAAAGAGACTTTTTTCAGACACTGTGAGAGACTCCAAGTTTTATAAAACACGGTTTTTATTTTAATATTAACTCAGTTGAAAATAATTATTTTTGATCTAATAAAATACTAAGAGATATAGTAAATAACAAAAAAGATTGAGTTTTATATTAACCGTGTTTGTGCATGCTCATGCTACTCTTAATAATTAGTAGTTCAAATTGTACCACAACACTGACTATAGATAAGTGTTTATCATCCAAAGTGATAACTTACATTATAATACGCTCATCACAAGCCAATATTTTCGTGGCTTTTCATTCATGCATGGTTTCTTTAATTCTCTTCTTCTATGTAATGTCTTTATTATCAACATAACTATAGCAATAGTTTTAGGATACATTGTTTATACAATTTTATTGGAATTAATATTTATTTACGTCTGTTCAATTTCAGGGTATAGAATAATTGAGGCACAAATTGGATGAAATAAGGCATGGCTCGGTTTGAGGGTTTAATAGGTTTGCCAAAGTTTTTAAAAAAATTTCACAGTTAGTTTTTTTTTTATTTTTTATTTTTTTTTGTTCTTTCTTACCCAATGTAGATCTCTTTACAATTTTTTTCGTTTTTTCTTACTCAATGTAGATTTCTTTACAATTAATCTTTTTTTTTTGTTCTTTCTTAATCACTGTATTTCTTTTCCAATTAATAGTATATTATTGTTGTTGTTGTTGACGACTATCGATCTACCTCAATTATGAGCATGAAGACGTTAATTCCGTGAACTATTTTGCAAGCATTAATTAAAAGAATCATCTATCATTAACTAACCAATTTTGAGGATGAAGTTTGGTATTCTAATGAGCTCCAACAAACTCACAAACTGATATCTTCGTACCCAGAATATCACGAGTTAACATCACTTAACATGACATCGCCTTGACCTCAATTCTACCAAAGAAAAATGATATATAATAAATTTTATTCTTTCGTGTTTGCGATATATTCAAATTAATTTTTACGCACGACTTACAATTAAAGAGTTGTGTACACTATATAATCAAAGTATAACTTTTCATCTAAGACATTAATGGTTAATCATGCAATTGAGAATAATAAAAAACTTCCACGATAATTTTAACTTGATACAATTTTTTTCTGTTCTTTCTTACTCAATGTAGATTTCTTTACAATTAATCTTTTTTTTTGTTCTTTCTTAATCACTGTATTTCTTTTCCAATTAATAGTATATTATTGTTGTTGTTGTTGACGACTATCGATCTACCTCAATTATGAGGATGAAGACGTTAATAATTCCGTGAACTATTTTGCAAGCATTAATTAAAAGAATCATCTATCATTAACTAACCAATTTTGAGGATGAAGTTTGATATTCTAATGAGCTCCAACAAACTCACAAACTGATATCTTCGTACCCAAAATATCACGAGTTAACATCACTTAACATGACATCGCCTTGACCTCAATTATACCAAAGAAAAATGATATATAATAAATTTTATTCTTTCGTGTTTGCGATATATTCAAATTATTTTTTACGCACGACTTACAATTAAAGAGTTGTGTACACTACATAATCAAAGTATAACTTTTCATCTAAGACACTAATGGTTAATCATGCAATTGAGAATAATAAAAAACTTCCACGATAATTTTAACTTGATCATCACTTAGACCGTCGACCAAATTAGAAAAGAGATGAAAATTTGACTAATCAACCAACTTAGACCATCAAAATATCATATATCTACATGACTACGTGATTATAATAATAAAATTTATTTAATATCCTTTATCACTATAATTAAATTATTAATATTTTTGTGAAGTATAGTTTTACTTTCAGTTGAACTCTTAATATTAAAACTAGAATTGCACATGGGTCATCCCGTTCATTGAACCCGGCCCATCCCGCCCGCTAAAAAAGTGGCTACGGATAAAGCATTTTAAGAAAAATACAAAAGCCCAGCCTACTAACCCGTCCCGAACCCGTTAACCTGCTTGTCCGTGGGTCAAAAATTAAACGTGAGTCCGGCCTATATCCAGCCCAAGCCCGCATTTAAACACCTCTAATTAAAACTATCTTGACCTGATATAATAGTTAAAGACCTTAAAGTAATAGTGTGGTTATTGTTGTATTTCCATGACTTCTAAGTTCTCTTGTATCATGCATGTCTTGGGATTATGTTTTTGAAGCTAAATATGTTGCTATGGTCCATGATCAAAAAGTTTTCTTTAAGTTACATGCTAAGAATGCATGAACTTGATAATTTGTTCACGTGTAAAGAAAACTAAGAAATTAGTGATATCACAAACATGAGAAGTATTTAAAATATGAGTCAGGTGTATTAGATCATGATAGGCCCGTCAGAATACAAGTCATAATATTGGTAAAAAAAATAGTTAATGACTCCAAATTTTTTAAATTTAAAATTGTTTTAAAAAATAAATAACAATATTATATCAAAATAATAAAAAATACTAAATTAAAAATGTTAAGTGATTTAATATTTTTTATTATATGTAAAATAATAAAAATCATATCAGGTGGGTTTCGAGGCACGTGATAGTCTCTAAATTTTGTAAGACATTTAAAAAATAAAATAAAAATACCAATATAATACGGAATAAAAAGATAAAATTTTGATTAAATATACATGCACTACGTCTATATCTCTTGAGTCCCTAATTGATTAAATTGCATGAGGCATGGTACTCTAATACAATGTGACATAAGTTTTACAAGTAATATAAATAACAATTCCATTTGAGCGTCTAGAATAAGTATTATCTGCTTGGCTTATGACTGGTTCAGGTTACATGGTCCTATTCTCCCCTGGTTTAAAGCTTTACAGGGTCCTGTTGTTCTACCCAAGCACATAGTTACTGCTACTCTTGCTGCTATGAGGAAGCTTCCTACTGTGGATCTTCTGGCCAAACGAGGAATGGTCATTATTAACAGGTGCATTCTATGTAAGCAAATGTCTGAGTCTCATAGACATCTATTCTTCAGATGCCTTTACTCTCAGCAAATCTGGCAGGGGCTTGTGAATTGGATGGCTTTGCCTGCTCGAAGTAATGCTCTTGATACTGAAGTCACCTGGATGATTCAATCTAGAGGCAGACATCATTGGAAGCATCAGTGGAGAAAGAGCTGCTTAGCTGCTGCTATCTATCATATTTGGAAAGAAAGGAATGACAGGCTTTTCAGTGGGCATGAAACTCAACCTGTTACTCTTGTTGAACAAATTAAACATGTTGTAAAACTTAGGCTGATAGCTAGTCACTCCCAGGCTTGCATTGAGGATTGATAGTTAGTTTGTTTACCCTCTTGGGTAGCTAGTGGATAGCTTTGTAAGTTTTTATCCTCTTCTTAATAAAATGAGGTATATCTTCTTGCAAAAAATAATAATAATAATAATAACAATAATAATAATAACAATAATAATAACAATAATAATAATAATAATAATAATAATAATAATAATAATAATAATAATAATAATAATAATAATAATCTGGATGGGCGCTCAGATTGTATCTCGGCTACCCACCAATTTTCTGTAAACTTTTGATTGATTAATAAAAGTTTGCATTTATAAATAATAATAATAACAATAACAATAACAATAACAATAACAATAACAATAACAACAACAACAACAATAGCAATAACAACAACAATAACAACAACAACAATAATAATAATAATAATAATAATAATAATAATAATAATAATAATAATAATAATAATAATAATAATAATAATAATAATAATAATAATAATAATAATAATAATAATGCAAACCTTTTACATACCGTTTCTCATTTTTCCATATTTATGTTTATATTAAACTTCATAATAATGAAAAATGGATGCTCAAAAGTCTTTAACTTGATCTTTATTTATACCTATATTAAATTTTATAATAATGAAAAAATAATATTTAATAGCCATAAAACGCATCCTCAATTGTTTATATATTTTCTATGGAAGGCAAAATTTGTAAGCAAAAAATTTCTTATCTCTATCGTTAGTATAATGGTATGTGTCACCGATATTATTAACTAATTTTTTTTTATTTTTTTTATTGAAAGTTTCATTGGGTTATGAAGTGTTCATCACATTTTCAATTTCGCGTATGTGTTTGTTTTGTTCTCATTTAGGTGCTATCAAAATTATTTATTGTGTTAAGCTCTTCCAAGGTAAATATACTTACATCTCTACGATTTGATTATCATTCCTTTTTTTTTCATTACTTAAGGTGAAACTAAGTTAATAACGATAATATTGCATAAAACAAATTCCACTATATTGTGTTACGTTTTTTTTAATAGGTGCTCCCTCCCATCCAAACCAAAGGTTACATTTGACTTTATTACGCTTGCCGATGCGCGTTTTTCAACGTGAATATCTTTACTTACACATTATTAAAAATTATAAAATCTTGATATTCTTATAGCATTCATGACGATGAATCAAACAAGATCTCGCATGACTATGTTTTCTCTTATACATTACTGGTAATACCAAAGATTCTCTACAATCATGAATAGTACTAAGATTGCTTAAACAACTACATTTTACAGCATTTATTGAAGAAAGAAGATTATAAGGAGAAGTGAAATACTAAGATTGCTTAAACAACTACATTTTACATACTAACTAAAGATTGGTGACATCAACGTGGAATCGTGGATGATTAATAATTTTTGAGAATTTATTATATATATTTTGAAATATCACAAAAAGGTGGAAAATTTGAGGGGATGACATAACATTTTTTGTATAATATTGTTTAATAGGTGAAGTATTCGGCAATAATGATCCAATTATTGTTGTTCAAGTTGTTGCTGCTTTAAAATTTTTAGTTCCGCAATTTATTATTGTATTAGCTTCAATTTTATGGGGGCATGAAATGTTAGTTTTGTCATAACATTTCTAATTGTGTATTTTATTTTATTTTCATAATTGTTGATGAAATTTTGATATCTAATTTATGAGGGCGCTCTATCTTTGCGGATCTTTGTTTGATAATATAGTTTTGTTTAATTTGATTATATGAATACTTATATTATTAATTCATTTTAGCTTGCATTGAGTTACTTTAGTTTTGATAGGGGTATCTTAGTATATCTAATGTATGAAATTTTAATTTCTGATACACTGTTGTATAAAAGACTAATTGAATTTATACAACCCTTAAAACATGAAAACCGTAAATTGAATTGATCGTAGTATGTTATTGTATTAAATCACTAAAGTATTACACTAGAAACAGAACAACCCGTGAATTTTACGGGTCACAAAACTAGTTATTTGTAAATTGTCTTTTTTAATGCGTATTATACTGTTTTTACTTGTTTTCGTTATAAGGTAATACGCATTTTAATTAGATCTTACATCGATCACTTAATTGTATTTTAATGTCATAGAAGTATCATGTAATGATATAACATTATAATGTTATTTTAAACAGTAAAGTAAAAATAATTTAGACAAAAATAACTTAACTTAAAGTGTCTTTTGATTATAGTAAACTTTCATTTTGTACCTTTTGTTAAGATTATATTTAGTACTTCGTACATTATAATATTAAACTGCAAGTATAGTTAATTTATGTAATCAATTTAATAAGAAAGTTTCTTTATAAAACAAATCTAAAAAAATACCGTGCTGTAGTACGGAAACTATACTAGTGTACTACTACATACCACAACCACCACCGACCCTACCACTTAACCACCCCCTCTGTCCTCCGCTAAAAAACCCCTCTACCACCTCTCACCATTGCGGTTGCCGCTAGCTCACCACCATTGCCAACGGAACAGCACACTATAAGTCAAAAACCGTCTTCTACACCACGCCATCACCACTAACGCCTCACCTCCACCTCCACGCGCCGACCACCACTCCACGTCAGCACCACTCTCTCGCCTTCTAAATCCCAATAAATCATTATATCCCCTCCCACTTACGACATGCCACGCCTCCGACCACAGCCGCTCGCCGTACCGGCCATACATCGGCTTTCCAGTCGCCGATTACCCATCCCACAAGTCCACATGCACCGCCCCTTAACCACCACGTAAACACCAAAGCAACCTAACCCTAATACGTTAATTAAATCACAAAAATTACTCAATTATTAAATGAAAACATAAGTTTGTCGATAATTTACAATTAAAGAATCAATTACATGTTTTTACATATGAATTGAGATCTATACTTAAAAAGTTTGATTGATTTGCGAGATGGTTTTGTTAGGAACAAAGAGAGATTATTTTTATGGAGTTTTTTTTAGTAATGGTATGTAAATGGAAAACATTGCGTAAAAAGTATTATAATGAGTAAAAAACGTAGTGCGAAAATAAATTGCGTTTAATTGTTAGTGTATATCTTTTTTTTGCATTTTTCTTTTATATTTGTTATTTCGTATGTTTTAACAAAAACTACAATAATAATTATACACTTCACTGAAATATTTTATATGGATAAAAAAGAATTATGTGTTATTTATGTTAAATTGACAATCATATTTATAATAAATAACTTTTTTATTAAAAAGTTTTAGTTCAACCGTCAATTTCATTCAGGCTAAAAATGCCAAATTTTATTTCATCTACATCTTATTACCACACATTATTAAAATTTGTTTTTACAATTAATTTAATTGTTAAATTCAATATAAAAAATGATCTTAAAAATCATGCTTTTGCGCGGGATCTACACTAATATAAAAAAAAAATAGAAATGAAATAGAGGATCCAAATTGAAAGTCCATAAGAGCATCCGCAAAGGTGAGCCTCCCCATATGTTCTCTTTCCTTTTCTTATTCGTCCACCTCATTTTCCACTAACTTTTTCATTTACCCTACCCATTTCATAATTACATCTCTGCAACAATGGTGTTCCCCATTCCCTAACTATATTAATATTTAATAATGGACATGAATGATTAGAATTTTTTAATTAAATTGATTATTAAGATTTTAATTAACAATTTTAATTAGTTACTCCCTCTATTCAACTTTTATCACTCCACTTCTCCAATATATGTGAAAAGTATTATATTGAAGTGAGGTGATAAAAGTTTTTTTTTTTTTGAGGAAAACATGAAGGTTGGATTAAATTAATAACGAATCAAAATGTACAACATCGCGCGCAATCGGAGGTAACAGATCCGACCACACACTCCTACCAGTAACCCAAGGTGTAACATGTGCAGAGCATGCACTACCTTATTGTTTACTCTACGCGTAAAAGACCAAATAACAGAAATAAAATCATTACAAATAGATAATATATTGTCTAAAACTTGATGAAAGATACTCCTTCCCCGCTTCTTCTTCTTCAACGCTTCAATGACTATAAGGCAATCACTCTCGATGTGGACTTTTGCATGACCTCGGTTCTTTGCTTCAACAAAATCGTCGTAAATCGCCACAACTTCTGCAACATGGGGCTCCCACACTTGCTCTCGAATCCACGACAATCCCTACAACACCCGTCCTCCCTCGTCCCTTCAAACCGCACCAGTCCCTACGCCCTCATTCTCTCTTACTCCTGCATTCGCGTTTATTGTCACGAACCCATCCTTATGAGCTTGCCATCCATCACTGCCATCCTCCCCCCTCCCACCACCCTCACGACTCCTCCCCTGGCTACTCACCACCCACCCATTCCCCTTTATCTCATCCACCACATCTCGAATGCGCTGCAACACCTTAATCGGCTCCAGGTACCATGATTCGAAAATAACCTTGTTGCGATGCTCCCATATCGCCCAACACCCCACCATGAACCGGACATGCTCAGGTGCCCCCATCTCCTTCCGGCAACTTTTCACCCAATCACGCACTCCATCACCACCAACCTCACCCTCGTCGCAACACATACCCAGCCTATCCCATACCCGACTCGACACAAAACAAGATTTGAACTAATGAATGCTTGACTCGATATGGACATTACAGAAAGGACATAAAGAAAGCTCACCTCCAACCCGAGTAACGATGTTCGCTCGTGTCGCCAAGGCTTCGTTGCACAGCTGCAAGAAGAAGAGCTTCACTCGAGGCCAAACCGGAACTTTCCACATTCTATTCCATAGCCATTTTCCTCGATCCCAATTAGACATGTCCCCCACCTCAATAGCCATTTTCCTCGAGGCCAAATCGGAACTTTTCACATTCTATTCCATAGCCTAAAAGTTGAATAAAGGGAGTGGTTACATTGATAATTAATTTATTACGATGAATTATTTTTTATTTTTAAGTAATTGAGTTATTTATTAATTCCGAAAATAAGATAAGAAGCTAATATTTTAAACTTGAAATTAAACATGAGAAAGAATTGCAAAATCTAATGCCTAATTAGTCAATTGCCATCTCATGACTCATAGTGCAAAAATCAAAAAATTGCTTCCAATAACTACTTTTAGCAAGTATCACATCAACTACTTTGGTTTTGCGTTCACGTAACCTCCTTTCTCTCTCTAGCAAAGAGAGCGTTTTTCTCTCGTTTGAAGAGCTCTAAAAAATTAAAAAAGAAAAATCAATTATTTTCTATCTTCATCAGTCTTCTTGATTGCTTATTGGGTAAAAGAAGAACTCTAAGCTTTCTTTTCTGACATCCTTATCTTTCTTCAGGGATTTAATCCCAAAACTTCTAAAAAATAACCCTAATCATTAAAGCTTATTTGATTCAATTGGGGGTTTCTGATATTGGAAACTTCATCAATTAATTTTTTTTTCCTGACAAAAGCTTTTTACGCGGATTGGGTATAAGTAAACCCTAAAACTTCTCCTCTGACAGTTACGTAAGAATCAATGTTACTTTAACCAAAATTTTATCATTAATATTTCCAATCATTAGCATTCAATTAATTTAATTGGAGCTCTGTGGTGGTTGGAATTCCAAAAGATCTTTCACCAATCATTCGTTGCTTCTTTTTGGTGGATTGGGGATTTAGGGAGGCTACTCTATTACTTTCTGATTGATTAAGGGTTTCTGAACGGCTATTTAAGCTGAGAAGATGGGGAGGTTTAAACCATCCAACTCCAGTTCATCAAACTCGCTAAAAAGTTGTCTTACTCATTCAAATCAACGATCAACACATCAAAAATCAACCGCTTCTGAAATGGATTTTGAAGCTCAATTTGGGCGTTTTGGAAATATTGGACCTGGGGATGATGGGGATGTACATCAAAACTTTTATCATCACCAAAATTTTCATCAAACACACCCTAATGCGGATTTCAATCCGATGATCCGTTGCATGCAAATCTTTGGAGGTTTTCAAGGTCTGGGGGAGTCATAAATGTTGATCCGGCTGAACTGGGGCGTTCGAGGGAATTTTGGGGTAATTGCTGCTTGAGTTTTCTGGTGGATTATAGGCTCTTTAAGGATGATCTTGTTAATGATCTTATACGAAGGAAGTGGAGTATGAATGGTAGAATAACTGTGTTTAGGATGGGGAGATTTATGTTTTGCATTGTGAAAGTGTGGAGGATTTGGAGAGATTGTTGGCAAGGACTACTGTTACTATTGATGGAGCATTGATGGTCCTGGCAAGATGGTATCCTGATACTGTGCCACGAACAGTTCGTTTTCCATATGCAGAGTTGTGGGTGCGTGTTTGTGGTTTGCCATTTGAGTGTCTCAACATGCATGTAGCACATGTTGCAGGTAAGTTGCTCAGTCACCAACCAAGTTGAGCAGTTTGAGGTTATTCCAAGGAATGACTATTTAAGATTGCGGGTGTGTTTGAAGCTTAATGAATCGCTAATGTCGGGCTTTTACTTGGCAATGGATGGTGATCATCTCTTATGGGTTCAATTTAAGTATGAGGAAGTGTTAAGTATTGTGTCAAGTGTGGTAAAGTGGGTCATAAAGGTTCGCAGTGTAGGGAAAGTATGACATTTGTGGTCTCTTCCATAAATGCCTTGCTTGATAGGTCTGTGGAGAGGGGGTTTGTAGTTTTCCAGACACATAGTAATCACACTATGTTTAATTTGGACCTACGAGCAACTCCATCAACTACTAGATATATTTCTTCAAGACTTCAGCTGGGGAGTACACGGATGGCGACTGAAAGTCAATGGAGGTAGGCAAGGGAGAGGGTGGTTAATTTTGATCTGGGAACTACACCTGGTGGACGGGTGTTGCCAGGTATGAGTTTTGCAGTGACGGCCCAACCTTTTGCAGGTCATGTCATCTTTCATGTGGAAACATGAGCAGGCCATTTAGGGGGGGAGGGAGTATGGGTAATCCTGTTGGAGGAGTACAAACAACTAGTGAGGGTGAAGGGCAGGGTCAAGATGTTGTGATGAGGAAGGATAATGGGGGGACTAATCTAATGGGTACACAAGTTGGAGGTGGTTTGTAAATGGGATGAATGGTACAACTACTGTGAGGGATGATGGGGGGTAGTGGACTAGTGGTCAGGAACCTCCTACAGGTCAATCTGGTGCAGGAGGATGGTTGGCTGGGGAAGGGAGTGGTGCAAATCAGGAGACCTATTTTAGTGCTGGAGAGGAGTTTGAGGTAAATGTACAACCTTCTGAAGTTCATGGTGTTATGCAACAAATTCAAGCAAATGATCTGTATGTTATTTTTGCTGGGACTAGGAATCAAAGGGGAGTTCTGGATCGTGATTTAAGAATTCGGGAGGCTATCCTTTATAGAGTTAAAAGTGATGTTGAATGGACTAGGGTGCTAGATGATGATCGTGGCTACAATCAGACTTTTGATCCTCCACCTGGTGAGATCCCTATTACATATCATTATCCTGAGGGGGCTAATCAAGGAGGGTTGGGGCCGGACGAGTTTAATGAGGCTGATGGGGGAGGAAGTAACCCAAATAATGCAATTGTGATAAGTTCTGATTCTGATATGGATTTGGATGAAGAAGGAGGTTTTACTGTGGGACAGGCTGAGGGGACAGGGGAGTCTGATTCTTATCCAAGTAGTTGGATGGTATATCAGGGGGATTTGGGTAACACTTCTGATGGATCATCTACTTTTCATCATAGTTCTGCTATTAATCTGATCTCAAGTTCTGATAATGTGTCTGATGTGCATGGACCCAGTGTTCATATTAATACTGAGTTGTGTTTGAATGGAGTCACTCAGGAGGGTGTGGGTCAGGGAGATGCTGAAGTACAAACTGCAGGTGAGAGGTTGGATCTTTCATTAGTCCCTAAAACAATCATTCGTAAGGAAATGGCATTGGAAGCCGCCTCTACTGTAACACCCCCATGCTCCAAGTGCCTTACCAGGACCACCCAGGTATAAGGATGTTACCATCTCGGTTACCCGAGGCAATGATGATCAAATAAACAATAGAGAAACAACGTTTAAATAGAAATACTTAGTGAAAGGTTACAATCTCAAAATCAAAACCAAAAGTACAATACATGTTCTCAAACCGATCACTTACTAATCTAATCGAAATGTCATAAAAACTACTAAGCTACAGCGGAAGACTTCTATCATCGGATCGTGGCATTCCCTATCCCGATTTCTCATCTCATACCTGCTCAATATCTCGCTCACCATCCCCGAATGGATCACCGCAGTTTTAAAACAATAATCGGGTCGATTATTTACATAAATCATATAACCAACGGAAGAAAAACAATACAACTCACACAATCATACACAATCATCCACTCCACTCCATCTCCGTCACCGATCCGTCCACTGGACCACCGCCCTCGCTGGGGGACCGCAGCCGTTCCCACCTAAGCCCCGCTCATCATACCGAGCGATAACCCTGTCCCATTAATGTGCACATCCCCTTCCGTGGCGGGTTCCACAAAGGGCGAAACTAGGGCGTGAAGCCACTCCCGCAAGTGACTCCACTCAGCCGAGAACGCATCTCGAGAACCATAGACAAACAATCACATCCATCAACAATAATCAATCAACAACCATTACGAAACCAAACAACAAGTACTAATTACAGCACAATCACCACACATTATGTAACTAATACTGAGTAGGAAAACCCTACCTGGAAAGCACAATAATCAGACGATCTCACAGCTGATATCAAAAAGCCTCCTCTACGAATCCTCCTCCTAACATACAAACATATAATCACTACCAAGCATAACATACTACAAAACCCCCAATTCCCAAATTAGGGTTTAACCAACTTTAAAGAAACATTATAAAAATGGTATACAGGTCTTACCCTTGACGCAAGGATCACAACGGTATAAAGAACGATGAAATCCGATCTTCCAAACTCCGGGATTTGCTAACAATGCGATTAAGGTGATGAACGTACTTTGCTTTCTCTCTTGACAGTAAATTAGGTTTTGAAAAGTGTTTAGAAGAATGACGGAAAAGATTATATACCTTAATCGCATAATTAACAAAACCCGAGAAATAACTCCACGTAAACCGGCTACTCGATCGAGTATCTAAGGTACTCGATCGAGTACCCCCTTACTCGATCGAGTATCATAGTTACTCGATCGAGTACCCAACAGGTCAGAAACTATTTTAAAACACAACTCACCCTTACTCGACAGAGTAAGGCCTACTCGATAGAGTACCCAAAGACTTATAAATACGGAGTATTACAGTGTTCCCTCCTTAAAAAAAACTTCGTCCCCGAAGTTCAAACCACAACAAAACAAAGACTCACACTACGCACTCCCGACTCAACAACCAAAACAAAACTCAACATAAAACATGTTACTAACTCAAACTCAGCCCGACTCAAATGACAACAACCATACCGACACAACATAAAAAGGGTATAAAGCTCTTAAAAACTCTTTACGATCATCTCCTACCCCCCTAAAAGAAACAAGGTTACGTCCTCGTAACCACCCATACCTGATAAAAAAGGTGTTCCGGGTGTAATTCCAGAGCAGATGTTTGTTACCACTCGTAGCTAGTAGAATGATGTCCTTGCTTGAATCCTCCTTGCGATCTCCTGAAACGATGAGCAAACTGAGGACTCGGCTTTGGCCGAGCGTACTCACTCCGACGCTCAAGTCAGTGAACTTAGAGAGAAGTTGTTGTAACTTGGCTGAGTGTATATTGTAGAGAGATAAGGAAGATATTACCAGATGAATAGTGGTTATTAGGTCAATTTTTGTGGATCCTTTCCTCAATGAAGGTTGAGGAGTATTTATAGGCATTCACCTTTTGTCACGTAGTGGCCAAGTGGCCAAGTGGCTATCGGTGAAAAAGACAGTACTTGTACCCTCGGACCGACTGGACTGTGGCGGGCTCGCCGAGGGTCTTGGATATGAGTACGCGGATTTGTGTCCCGGCTGGCTAGTTGTCTGGCCGAGACCCAGGTGACAGGCCGATGGGCTCCATCGGCTAGACTGTTCAAGTCGTTGACTTTGCTGTGGATACCCTTGACCTTGCTCAATATGTTGACTTGGTCAGCGGTGCAGAATATGCCCCATCAATTTGCCCCCAGCGTAGTCTATGCCGTGGTATGGGCTCCGATGTATGTTGAGCGTATATTCTCGCGGAAGTATTTTTGAAAAATTTCTCGTATCGGCTTCTTCAAAGCATCGGCGTGGTTCTTGTTAGGCCGTACCATATACCCCCCTCCACATGGATGCGTAAAGGGTATCCGATGTAGGAAATAAGGTGAAGTCAAGCGAGACCGGTGCTTCCCGGCTTGGTCGATTATGTGGCCGGAGAGCAGTACCTAGGAATTTGTTTGAGGGAGATGAACAGGCGAAGAGATGTGAATGGGCGTGTTGAATACGCTTGGTAATCGTAGCATTGATTGACATTCAACTCGTTGCAACGATTGACATTCCGTGGTTGCATGTCCGACACGTGTCCGTTCGCCGATTGGTTGACGCTTCATGGGGTCCGTGCCCTGATTGGTCCTTCTTTGTGGGCTTTTCCCTATAAATAGGCGTTATTCCGTGATTTTGGCCACCAAATTTATTTTCTCAAATTTTTCCTCCAAGATCTTCATCTCTAAACTTTCAAGGCATTCCATTTCTAATCTTGAGTTTTTGATCCTAGAGTGTATTTCTTCGTGTAATCAAACAAATTTTCTTTTATTTCGTTAGTAATCTTGTTGCGAATATGTCCTCTCGATCTTTGGACCTAGTAAACTGCGTCGGGGGGGCCCTAGGTCTCCTTCTCCCGAAGTTGATCCTCAAATTTTGGAGGAATGGGAGGATGACGATTCCTATGGTGATTTTGGTGATGATTTTGGTGATGAAGTGGAAAGGCCTCGTCCTAATGAAGGGAGGCGAAGATGTTATGGATCACGGCGACGCCTGTAAGGTCCGTCTTGACCGTGCTTGGACTCATAAGCTCGCCATTTGTTCAAAGCGAGAAATTTTTCGAGGGCCATTTTTTCTTCGGTAGGGGATACAAAATTGTTATCCCCGAGGAGGGTCAGGCCGTCTGTTGCCCTCCACCGGGCCACACCGGCGTGTATATGCGGCATTTGGAGTATGGGCTCGGTTTCACGCCGAATGGGCACGTTATGGCCATTATTAGAGCCATGAACGTTGCCGTTGCACAACTGCACCCGTTGGCTATGAGGACCATAATCGGCTTTGTCTAGCTCTGTCTCTTCAAGGGAGAGGCCCCAACGGTGAATTTATTCCGCGGCTTCACCATCTCAAACCATTTTCTGGCCGCGTCGGATGGTATAGCGTGGAGACGGAGCCGGGTTATGTCTCTGTCAACAAACTTTCTTCTTGCCAGGACTGGCAAGGCCGGTGGGTGTATGTTAAGGTGCCTGATGACTTTCCGCTGCCATCTTGTTTCCAAAGACCGAGTTAACTTGCGGTGTGAGACTCGGGCGAGCACGATAGATGGGTTTCTCGGAAGAAGCTCAAAATGGATGCCACAGTTGTCTCATCTCAAGGAGGATGAGAGGCTGGCAATGAGGCTCTTTGAGGTGGACAAGAGTGGGTTGCCGAAAAGATGGATTCCCCCGACGCAGATCATCCTTCAGGATGAGCCGCTCTGCCATGTCGGCCTCATACCGGCCCTAGCACAGGGTGAGTGGGGTCGGTATGAGGCCCATCGCCGCTCTTAATGCTCTTGCTCCTCGAATTGTTCCGGTTTATTTCCTCTACTTAACTCTTGCTTTGTTTCTTTCGCAGACCACTTTGGAAAGGACTTGTCTGAGGATATTCTCCGGAGAATGGGGCTGCACAAAGATGGGACCGTTGCCAACTTGCATCCCAAGGCTCTAGCCCACGATCACAGAAGTCGCCGAGTGATCTTATGGAACAACGGCTGAAGGGCTTGAGCGTGGAGGAGGCTCAGGCGAGGGTCGTTAGTGGTGTAGTGCGTCGGACGCGAAAAACGGCGTTGACCCCGGTTCCACCTCCTATCCCCAAGAAGGTTGATATTCCTGATGAGGGGGACTCTGATGCGGAGGGATCTCCCCTCATCCGTAAGAGGAAGAAGACAGCCTCTACTGCTGGCGAGGAGGTGCCTCCTCCGGCCAAGAAGGCCAAGCAAGGTACCTGTCTATCCCGTGACTCAAATTTAGCCAGGCTTTCTGATATGTCGATACACGTTGATACTGATGTCTTTATTAAATTTTTGCAGACCAACCGCAGTCGGCTTTTGCTCTCGTTGGGCAGCAGGTGGAGGGGTCCTCTGCGCAGGTTAGTGATCAAGGCGTCACCGTCAACCCTTCATCCCAAAAGGTTTTCCCCTCCCAGCCGCGGGCCGGTGGTCAAATTGTTACCACCGTCCCTTCCGGTGGTCAAAATGTTACCACCGTCCCTTCATCCCAGAAGGCTTCCGTCTCCCAGCTTATAGAGGAAGGCACGAAGCTAATTAGGGAGCTGGCAAGGTGGAACGTGGTTACCGGTGCTCGTCTCATGGAGCAGGAGAAGGCCGTGGCTCGAGCTGTTCATGAGCGTAATGCCACTAAGCGGTGGGCTCGCGTCGGCGAAGCCGGATCTCCTTAATGAGCGGAAGCTTAGGGAGATGCCGAGAAGGCGCTCTTGGCGAGAGAAAACTCGGGGAGGACGCCGAAAAGGAGGTCCTTCTTTGAGAGGGCCAAGGCCGAGGCCGCGGCACCCGAAGTCGCGAAGTCGCTGGAGAAGTGTAACCTTGTTCAGGGGCGTGCCGACCTCTATCTCCAGCAGAGGAACGAATCCAAGGGCCTGTTTAAAGCCCATGCGAAGGTGATTCGGGGCAAAGAGGCCATCATTAAGCAGAAGGAGGAGGACATTGAGATGCTCCAAACCGTCATGCTCCCCAATCTGTGCGCTGAATTCCGCGACTTGGCCGAAGGAGCTTCCAGGGAAGTGATCGAGGAGCTTTTCCCTCTTGATGGTTCCTTTCCGTGGGGCAAATATGACGAGCTGCTTGATGACAAGCTCGCGGCTAAGGAGAAAGCCGTGGCGGAGAGGGCCAAGGAGGCGGCGAGG
Source organism: Silene latifolia (assembly GCF_048544455.1). Lineage (NCBI taxonomy): Eukaryota > Viridiplantae > Streptophyta > Magnoliopsida > Caryophyllales > Caryophyllaceae > Silene > Silene latifolia. The sequence continues at coordinate 7,330,384 of NC_133537.1, read as the reverse complement.
GCGAAGATTGAGAAGGAGGCGGCCGCGGAGAAAGCTGCTCTTGCTGAGAAGGCTAAGGCGGCCAAGGAGGAAGCTGAGAGAATGAGGGCGGCTGATGACGCCGAGGCCAAGGCTGAGGCTGCTAGGAAAGCTGCTGGGTTGCCCATTGAAGAGGATGCAGCTACCGCTGCTGATGGTGAGCAGCGACAGGCATAGGGAGGCGGGCGGTCGCCACCAGGCTCACCCGGCGTCTCAGATAGCTTCGGCTCCTCGCTAATACCGTGGGCTGCTTGATGAGAACAAGTTTACAGCAGATCTGCTTCAGCTCCTCGGGAGCCAATTGTTAAGCCCTTCCTCCCTGCCATCTTTTGGCGCTTCAAATGATACTTGTAATTTTTGCTTTTCTTTCCTTGTATTTTGTAAAACTTTGGTAGGTTGTGTTTTGGTTTATCCCAATGGGGACGGCCGTCATCTCCAGCCTGTGAACTGTTATTATTAATAAGAGTTCGTTTCTTTTGCCTTCGGCATGCCGAGGTCTTTACTCGTTTTTGTCTGAGTTGCCCTCTTGCGTTATTAACTGAGCGTCTCTTTTTGTTTCCGCCTTGGCTTGGCCGAGGCAGTTTAGAGTGTGTATCTCAACTGTTTTCAACGTTTTTATGGTATTTTGATTGTTTATCAATCGCTACTGGCCGCGATCGTCGCGGTGTTTCTGGTGGAGAGCTCGCTCTTGTCGGTTTAAGCAAGAAGTCGGCGTCTGGATAGCGTGTTACGCGCGTCTACCACTTTAAGTGATCGCCAAGCGTCTACTATTTGGGGTGATCGCCACAAAGACTACATTTCTTCATGGAGACCACCGCTCTTGTCTATGACAAAGGTGTGGTAGCGTCGGATAGTGTGTTACGCGCGTCTACCACTTTAAGTGATCGCCAAGCGTCTACTATTTGGGGTGATCTTGCCACAAAGACTACATTTCTTCATGGAGATCGCCGCTCTTGTCGAATCGGCCGAGTATGAGTCGGCGTCGCTTCTTCATAACGACGCCGCTCTTGTCGAATCGGCAGTATGAGTCGCGTCGGCCAAGTCTTCATAACGATCGCCGCTCTTGTCGAATCGGCAGTATGAGTCGGCGTCGGCTTGTCTTCATAACGATCGCCGCTCTTGTCGAATCGGCCAGTATGAGTCGCGTCGGCTTCTGTCTTCATAACGATCGCCGCTCTTGTCGAATCGACGGTATGAGTCGGCGTCGGCTTGTCTTCATAACGACGCCGCTCTTGTCGAATCGGCGTATGAGTCGGCGTCGGCTTCGTTCTTCATAATGATGCCGCTCTTGTCGAATCGGCGTATGAGTCGGCGTCGGCTTGTCTTCATAACGACGCGCTCTTGTCGAATCGGCAGTATGAGTCGGCGTCGGGCTTCGTCTTCATAACGACGCTCGCTTTGTCGAATCGACGGTGATGAGTCGGCGTCGGCTTCGTTTTCATAACGATCGCCGCTCTTGTCGAATCGACAAGATGAGTCGGCGTCGGCGCTCGTCATGCGTCTAGCCGAAAAATGAACATTTTGATGAAAGACTTGGTCGTTTTTACATTAGATATAAACAAGCGTCGGGTGCCCACACCTGCTGACACCTCCGCCGCTACACAAGGTCTACTAGTTCCCTAACGTCCTTTCGGGGCGCGCCCTTCCCCGTCACCACGTCGATTGCGTCCATGAGGTTGCCCTCCTGTCGTAAGGATGGACTTTTCCCCTTCTCCGATTGCTTTGCCACTTTGAGGGATTGCATGTTGCATCCTCCTCGCAGATATCCGGGCGTTGACCACCTCGTCCTTCTCGTCCTTGAAGACGAGCTTATGCGCTTCCCCCTCCGGAGGACGTACATTAGTGTCGTGGCCCGGATGGACATCACTGCGTCGGTATCGCTCAGAGTAACTCGGCCTATCAGGACGTTGTAGGCGGACGAGCCGTCAATGACGACGAACTCGGCTAGGACATTCTTGGCCGCATTCCCCTCGCCGAACATCACCGTAGTCCGATTGAACCCGGGGTACCAGAGCCGGCCCCGAGAAGTCAGATAGCGGATGGGTGCGGGGGCTCAAATCCTTGATTCTCGGTAGAGGCCGAGGTGGAAGCACTCCCTGAACATGATGTTCGTATAGGCGCCTGTGTCTATCAGACACCTCTTCACTAGGTGGTTGGATATGTCCAAGTTGACCACGAGTGGGTCGCTGTGAGGGGCGATGACCCCCTCGTAGTCCTTCCCTCCAATAGTCATATCGGGAACGCTGGAGGCGGGGGTCGCCGTGTTGGGCACGAAGTTGATGGCCTGATATAGCTCGTTCAGGTGCCGTTTGTGCCCATGAGCCGACCCACCGTTCTCGTTACCTCCGATGACTACATGGATAACTCCTATCCGTTGAAAAACGGATTTCTTATCTGAGCCGCTGGCGTCAGCCTTCTGGCCTTTGGCCACATACTTGTCGAGGCTCCCCTTCCGGATTAGCTCTTCAATGGCATTCTTAAGATGCCGGCAGTTGTCAGTGAGGTGGCCGGTGCTACCGTGGTACTCGCAGTACTGGCTCGAGTCACCGTCTCCTTTTGGCTTGGGAGGCCGTTCCCACTTCTGGCCCTCGCTTCTGCTCAGGGCGAAGACCTTGGCGGCCGACGCGACTAGAGGGGTTTTGTCATGGTAATGCTTTTGGTAAAACATTCCCGAACTCCCCCCGGCGCCCGTCGAGTCCTGTTTCTTGGCGGATCTATCCGGTCGTGATCTGTTATTGTCACGGCGCTTCTCATCGGACCGTGACCTGTTATTGTCACGGCGTCTCTCATCCGGGCTATCATCCCGGCGGCTTTTCCTCTCCGAGGGCTCGGCCTCGCTGGGGCCTACCCAGGTCTTGTGGTAATCTTCCACCTTGATGGCCTGGTCGGCCATCTTCCTCGCGGCGTCTAGCCCCAGGCCCCCGTGTTTGATGAGCTCGTCTTTTAAGTTTCCCTTTGGGAGGCCCTTCATTAGTGCGAAAGCCGCCAGTTCGGGATTGATTTCCCGAATCTGCTGGACCTTGCCGTCGAACCTCTTCATATAGCTTCGTAGAGACTCGCCCTCCTCCCGCTTGATAGTTAGGAGGTCCGATGTCTCCACGATCGTCCTTTTGTTGCAAGAGTACTGGGCTAAGAAGGCGTCCTTTAGGTCGGCGAAACAGTATACCGAACCGTCGGAAGCCCCTTGTACCGCCAGCCATCCCATGCAGAGTCGTTGGGAAAACTCGGCACCGCACCTCATCAGCTGCTCCCATACCGACATGTAAGACTCGAAAGCCTCGGCGTGGTCGGTTGGGTCGCCGTCTCCTTTGTATATGAACGCCGCAACTTCGACTTAGTTGGCACGGCGGTGTTAAGAACATAATCACCGAGGGGTGTTTGACCACGTGTCGGATGACACGCGGCGACCGACTCCTCGCATTCCTAGTTCGCCTTCTCTCCTCGTAGCGGAAGGACTCCTTCTCCTTGGCTTCTTCTTCGACTCTCCCGAGTCGGGCCGCTGTTCCCCGGGGTGCCTCGTCGGTGTTGCGGCGGCGATGTCCTCTCCCGAGTACGAGAAGGACTTATGTCCACCACGTCCACCTTGGGCTCTTCCGGCGTCTTGATAGGGTCCGCTTCTCCCGATGCTCCGTTCAAGTTTCTTGGAGTCACGTTAAGGCCCCGGTCTTCGGGACGGCTTCCGCCGCTCGTGTCGGCGTGCCTATGTGAGCTGGTGTACTCCCACCAGGTCCAGGAGTGTCTTCGCTTTTGCTACGTCAACCACCTGTCCCATGATGGTGACCTGGTTGGCGGGCGGCGGCGTGTCCGGTATTATCGGCATTCCGATTTCCGGTTGGACTACTCCGCCGGTGGAGGGTTGCACTTCTCCAAAATGGTGAAATGTATCATCTTGGTGTAGCTCGGTTTCGTCGGTCACGACTACTTGTTGTTTCGACATCTTAGCTTTTTGGGTGGGGTTTTTTTTTGTGTTTTTGTTTTTGTTGTTTGGGAATGAATGTGACTAGCTTCTAGTGATCGTCCCCACAGACGGCGCCAATTGTTCCAGGTGTAATTCCAGAGCAGATGTTTGTTACCACTCGTAGCTAGTAGAATGATGTCCTTGCTTGAATCCTCCTTGCGATCTCCTGAAACGATGAGCAAACTGAGGACTCGGCTTTGGCCGAGCGTACTCACTCCGACGCTCAAGTCAGTGAACTTAGAGAGAAGCTGTTGTAACTTGGCTGAGTGTATATTGTAGAGAGATAAGGAAGATATTACCAGATGAATAGTGGTTATTAGGTCAATTTTTGTGGATCCTTTCCTCAATGAAGGTTGAGGAGTATTTATAGGCATTCACCTTTTGTCACGTAGTGGCCAAGTGGCCAAGTGGCTATCAGGTGAAAAAGACCGTTGTACCCTCGGCCGATGGACCTGTGGCAGGCTCGCCGAGGGTCTTGGATATGAGTACGCGGATTTGTGTCCCGGCTGGCTAGTTGTCTGGCCGAGACCCAGGTGACAGGCCGATGGGCTCCATCGGCTAGACTGTTCAAGTCGTTGACTTTGCTGTGGATACCCTTGACCTTGCTCAATATGTTGACTTGGTCAGCGGTGCAGAATATGCCCCATCAAAAGGAAAGGGTAGCGCTCTCTCATGGCATCCTCTGCCTCCCATGTAGCTTCCTCAGCCTCGTGGTTAGACCAAAGGATCTTAAGCAAAACTGTCTCACCACTCCTAGTCTTCCTAACCTTCCGGTCAAGAATCTGCTTAGGTACCTCAAGATATGATAAAGACTCATCTAGCTCTAAGTTCTCTGCCTCTAACACATGTGACGGGTCACTCACATACTTCCGCAGCTGCGATACATGAAACACATTATGCACTCTCTCTAACGCAACAGTAAAGCGACGATAAGCAACTTCCCCAACTCGCTCCAAGATCTCATAGGGCCCGATGAACTTTTGACTCAGCTTGCCTTTCTTCCCAAATCTCATAACCCCACGCATAGGAGACACTTTCAGAAGAACCTTATCCCCAACCTGAAACTCTATATCCCGGCGATGTAGATCTGCATAACTCTTTTGCCTATCTTGAGCTGCTCTCATCCGTTCCCTGATCATCTTAATCTGTTCAACCATCTCATGTACCATCTTTGGTCCTAGAACTACTGCCTCAGCACTGTCGTCCCAACAAATCGGACTCCTGCATCTCCTCCCATATAAAGCCTCAAACGGTGCCATGCCAATACTAGTGTGATAGCTCTTGTTGTAAGAAAACTCTATCAAATCCAACCTCTGTTCCCAGCTACCACCAAAGTCCATCACACAAGCTCGTAACATATCCTCAAGAGTTTTGATTGTTCTCTCGATCGACTGTCTGTCGCAGGATGAAAATCTGTACTCATCTTCAAAGTTGTTCCCAAAGATTCCTGCAACTCTTTCCAAAACCTTGAGATAAATCTCGCATCTCTGTCGGACACTATGTCCTTAGGGACTCCATGTAACTTTAGCACATTCTTTCGATAAGCCACAGCCAATTGTGCTTTAGTCCATGTATCTTTCATTGGAACAAAGTGAGCTGACTTGGTCAGTCGATCCACTATCACCCATATCATGTTATTACCCTGTTGACTCTTTGGTAACCCACGATAAAATCCATAGAAATGGATTCCCACTTCCACTCAGGTACCTCTAAAGACTGAATCTTACCTTGTGGTCGTCGCTGTTCCCCTTTAACTCTCTGGCATGTCAAACAACGGGCTACAAACTCTGCTATTTCTTTCTTCATCCCAGGCCACCAAAACGTGTTCTTTAAATCTTTGTATAGCTTGTCACCACCTGGATGTACTGAATACGATGTACAATGTGCCTCTGTCATGATTGTCTTTTTCAGCTCCTCATCATCAGGGACACACCACCTACCATCGAACCTCAAACTACCATCTGTATGAATAGAAAATCGGGACACCGTCCCTTTCTCTACTCCGCTCTCCCACTCAACCATCTTAGGATCTCAAGCCCGTTTTTACCTCGAATATCATCATAAAGATCAGCCGAATCACAAATCTCCCACAACATCCCCACTCTGCATCATATGTATCCCAAACTTCCCCACCTCATCTCTCAATCTCATCAAAGATAGAGCTGTACACAGGGAATGTACACTCTTCCTACTCAAAGCATCTGCAACAACATTGGCTTTCCCTTCATGGTAGATAATATCCATGTCATAATCGCCAATCAGCTCCATCCACCTCCTCTGTCTCATGTTCAACTCCCTTTTGAGTGAAGATGTACTTGAGACTCTTATGATCTGAAAATACCTTAAAGGTCGCCCCATAAAGGTAATGTCTCCAAATCTTGAGAGCAAACACCACTGCACCTAACTCTAGATCATGTGTAGGATAATTCTCCTCATACGGCTTCAATTGCCTAGAAGCATAGGCAATCACCTTACCGTTCTGCATCAACACACATCCTAACCCATTCTTTGAGGCATCTGTATAAACCTCAAAGTTCTTAATCCCTTCAGGCAATGCTAAGATAGGAGCTGTGGTCAAACGCTCCTTTAATGTTTGGAACGCCTTCTCACAACTCTCATCCCAATGGAACCTGTTCTCTTTCCTCATCAAAGCTGTCATAGGTCTAGCTATCTTGGAGAAATCTTTCACGAACCGTCTGTAGTATCCAGCTAAACCCAAGAAACTCCTAATCTCAGCAACATTCTTTGGTGCTTCCCACTTTGTCACTGCCTCAATCTTCGCCGGATCCACAGCTACTCCTTCCTTAGAGATTACATGCCCCAGAAAAGCAACTTTCTCTAACCAGAACTCACACTTGGACAGCTTAGCATACAACTCATGCTCCCTCAAAGTCTGCAACACGATCCTCAGATGCTCCTCATGCTCCTCCTTAGTCTTAGAGTAGACTAAGATGTCATCTATAAATACCACCACAAACTTGTCCAAAAACTGTCTGAAGATTCTGTTCACCAAATCCATAAACACAGCCGGTGCATTAGATAACCCAAACGGCATCACTACATACTCATAATGGCCATACCTCGACGTGAAAGCTGTCTTTGGTATGTCCACCTCTCTAATCTTCACCTGATGGTACCCCGACCTCAAATCAATCTTGGAAAAGACCGATGCACCACTCAACCGATCAAACAGGTCATCTATCCTTGGCAAAGGATACTTGTTCTTCACTCACTCGGTTCACTCTCTGTAGTCTATACACAACCTCAAACTCCCATCTTTCTTCTTCACAAAAAGAATCAAGCGCTCCCACGGCGATACACTAGGTCTAATGTATCCCTTCTCTATCGATCATCTAACCGCTTCCCCGAGCTCCTCCATCTCTTTAGGACCCATCCGGTGGTGTGCCTTAGAGATTGGCCCCGTCCCCGGTTTCAACTCAACGGTGAAATCTATCTCCCTCTTCGGTGGCAACCCCTAATCTCCTCTGGAAAAACATCTGCAAACTCTCCCACCACCGGTATCTGATCAACTGTCGGACTCTCTATCCGGTCATCTCTCACATGGCACAAGATCAAAAGACATCCCTTCCTCAGGTAAGACTTCAAGGTGACAGCTGTAATCAACTTAACTTTGGGTTTGACTAGAAACCCACGATAAGACACACTAACACCCTTAGGCCCTCTCAAAGACACTTTCTTTTGATGACAGTCTATCTTAGCTTTATACTTTCTTAACCAATCCATCCCGACTATCATCTCAAAACCGTCAAAAGGAAACTCTAGCAAGTCTACAGGCAGATTAACTTGCCAACTATCATAGACACATCTCTAAACAACCTCCCACATGATACAGACTCTCCCGAAGGTATAAAAACTTTCTCACTCACAGACTCATATACTCTCAGACCCAACCTTTTAACATGACTCGAAGATACAAACGACTGAGAAGCCCCCGAATCAAACAAAACAAAGGTATGAATACCGTTAACAAGAAAAGTACCAGTGATAACATGGGCATCCCGCTCACCGCTTTCTTGTCCATCATGAACAACTTTTCCACTCGGTTTTCTCGTCCACCTCCCTGATCAGTATCTTGGCTGATGTGGTCGTTAGCACCACCCGACCCCTGATTGTTGGTGTTGTTGTCGTAGCGGTTTCTGGATAAGAATTACCGCCATTGCGGTTACCTCCACCCTGATAGCTCTGGCTTCCCCGGTTAGACCATGACCCAGACGGTCTATTGCTCGCATAGCTCTGAGCAGGTCCCTGAGAATAGCTCCCCCGAGTCGATCCCTGAAAAGCTCCCTGCACACTCGTGCACTCATGTCTCTTGTGGCCCACACCGCCACAGCCAAAACAAGTCACACCCCAACTACTACTGCTACTCACACGGCCACGCCCGAAGGAGGCCCAAGCACTAAACCCTGATCCAGAAGAAAACCCTCTAGCTTGATTATGGTTGCCTTTCTTGTGACTAGACTGGCCTCCACCCTCACTCTCAGCCTTTCTTTTCTCACTTACTCTCTCCTGAGCCATCTCAACCAGCCTCTCAGCTCTCCCAGCTCTCTCATAGGCTTCCTTAACATCGGTAAGGACTCCCACGGGTAACTTCTCCATAATCTTGGGTGTCAACCCTCTTTCAAACCTCGCGCTAGGTTCTCCTCACTCGCACCCATATCCTCGGATACCTAGACTTCTCATTAAACCGCTTGTAATACTCAAAGAATCGACATATCGGATGTCATCTTAAACCCATCGAACTCCTCTCTCACTTACTTCTCACATGTTCCGGTACAAAACTCCTTCCTCACAAACTCTCCGAAACTCTTCCCAAGGTATAGCAGGTAAGCCCTGGTTCATATACATCTCCCTAGCACCCACCTTCACCGTATCCCACCACTTGCCAACAAGCGTCCCTCGGGTAGAACGTAGCTTGCTCCACTCTCATCTCATCGACAATGAACCAGTCCAGGATGTTCTCCATCTCACGATGCCGGTTGTCAAGAAGGTTTGGTTCCCCGGTTCCCGTGTACTCTTTTTTGGTTAAACCTCGCTATATAGAGACTGATCTTAGAGTGATCAACCTCCTTATCCTTATTCACTTTCTTCAAGGCCTCGGTCGGGGGCATCTTGGTGCTCCAACATCTTAACAACATCATCTATGTTCATGGTCTCAGCTCTCGCATAGTAAGCGTTTCTCTTGGGCGGCATCTTGAAACTATATATAAGAAAGGGTAGACATAAACACACGCACTAAATCTCAAAACACGAAAATAGGCTGCCCAGGACATACTCGATCGAGTACCCAAACCTACTCGATCGAGTAAGAGGCTACTCGATCGAGTGCCCAACATACTCGATCGAGTGCCTCGACTCCAGAACCCAAACAGACCTTCTGACCTCTAACATACTCGACCGAGTAGCCCGGCTACTCGATCGAGTGACCCCCTACTCGATCGAGTGCCCGAGGTACTCGATCGAGTGCCCAAAAACACGATTCTGGATTCAAAATCGTCAAATACCCACTCGATCGAGTTAAACCCACTCGACCGAGTATCTCACCTACTCGATCGAGTATCCCCCTACTCGATCGAGTCATGCTGACTCGCATAAACTACCCGCATGTTATCTCACATCTCCCAACGTACTAAGCAACATTATAAACTCAACATGTGATATAGCTAAGCATGAAATTTCATCAAGTTTTTCATAAAATCAACGAAACAGTTATATCATATGATCAAATGCCACATAGTAAACATCCATCATGCTTTTATATTCCAACAACAATTCTATATATCTCATCAATCTTTCATTCATATATCAATCCTCTACTCCAAACATCCAACCATTACGACATACTTCATCACATTCACACACACAAGTTGACAAACAACACATACGACTTGACAGACACCCCCCATGTGATCGGTTCAAAATTGTAGGGCGATTTCGCGACTTTAGGACGTCTCCCAAGCCTTTGCATTAGCTCCTACAACCTTTACCCCGGGTTCATTTTAATTGACTCCCTATATTCATTGGGTTCATTGGTTACAGGTTTCAGGATCGTCGCTCTGATACCATTTTGTAACACCCCCCATATTCCAAGTGCCTTACCAGGACCACCCAGGTATAAGGATGTTACCATCTCGGTTACCCGAGGCAATTATAATCAAATAAACAATAGAGAAACAACGTTTAAATAGAAATACTTAGTGAAAGGTTACTATCTCAAAATCAAAACCAAAAGTACAATACATGTTCTCAAACTGACTGTTTACTGATCTAACTGAAATGTCATAAAAACTCTAAGCTACAACGGAAGACTTCTATCATCAGATCGTGGCAATCCCAAATATCCCAAAGACTCATCTCATACCGCTCAATATCTGCTCACCATCCCCGAATGGATCACCGCAGGTTTTAAAACAATAATCGGGGTCAGTACTATTTACATAAATCATATAACCAACGGAACAGAAAACAATACAACTCACACAATCATACACAATCATCCACTCCACTCCATCTCCGTCACCGACTGTCCACTGGACCAGCCCTGCCAGTGGGGGACCGCAGTCGTTCCCACCTAAGCCCCGCTCATCATACCGAGCGATAACCCTGTCCCATTAATGTGCACATCCCCTTCCGTGGTGGGTTCCACGAAAGGCGAAACTAGGGCGTGAAGCCACTCCCGCAAGTGACTCCACTCAGCCGAGAACGCATTTCGAGAACCATAGACAAACAATCACATCCATCAACAACAATCAATCAACAACCGTTACGAAACCAAACAACAAGTACTAATTACAGCACAATCACCACACATTATGTAACTAATACTGAGTAGGGAAACCCTACCTGGAAAGCACAATAATCAGACGATCTCACAGCTGATATCAAAAAGCCTCCTCTACGAATCCTCCTCCTAACATACAAACATATAATCACTACCAAGCATAACATACTACAAAACCCCCAATTCCCAAATTAGGGTTTAACCAACTTTAAAGAAACATTATAAAAATGGTATACAGGTCTTACCCTTGACGCAAGGATCACAACGGTATAAAGAATGATGAAATCCGACCTTCCAAACTCCGGGATCTTGTTAATGATGTTATACGAAGGAAGTGGAGTATGAATGGTAGAATAATTGTGTTTAGGATGGGGGAGATTTATGTTTTGCATTGTGAAAGTGTGGAGGATTTGGAGAGATTGTTGGCAAGGACTACTGTTACTATTGATGGAGCATTGATGGTCCTGGCAAGATGGTATCCTGATACTGTGCCACGAACAGTTCGTTTTCCATATGCAGAGTTGTGGGTGCGTGTTTGTGGTTTGCCATTTGAGTGTCTCAACATGCATGTAGCACATGTTGCAGGTAAGTTGCTCAGTCACCAACCAAGTTGAGCAGTTTGAGGTTATTCCATGGAATGACTATTTAAGATTGCGGGTGTGTTTGAAGCTTAATGAACCGCTAATGCCGGGCTTTTACTTGGCAATGGATGGTGGTCATCTCTTATGGGTTCAATAAGTATGAGGAAGTGTTTAAGTATTGTGTCAAGTGTGGTAAAGTGGGTCATAAAGGTTCGCAGTGTAGGGAAAGTATGACATCTGTAGTCTCTTCCATAAATGCCTTGCTTGATAGGTCTGTGGAGAGGGGGTTTGTAGTTTTCCAGACACATAGTAATCACACTATGTTTAATTTGGACCTACGAGCAACTCCATCAACTACTAGATATATTTCTTCAAGACTTCAGCTGGGGAGTACACGGATGGCGACTGAAAGTCAATGGAGGTAGGCAAGGGAGAGGGTGGTTAATTTTGATCTGGGAACTACACCTGGTGGACGGGTGTTGCCAGGTATGAGTTTTGTAGTGACGGCCCAACCTTTTGCAGGTCATGTCATCTTTCATGTGGAAACATGAGCAGACCATTTAGGGGGGGGGGGAGGGAGTATGGGTAATCCTGTTGGAGGAGTACAAACAACTAGTGGGGGTGAAGGGCAGGGTCAAGATGTTGTGATGAGGAAGGATAATGGGGGGACTAATCTAATGGGTACACAAGTTGGAGGTGGTTTGTAGATGGGATGAATGGTACAACTACTGTGAGGGATGATGGGGGGTAGTGGACTAGTGGTCAGGAACCTCCTACAGGTCAATCTGGTGCAGGAGGATGGTTGGCTGGGGAAGGGAGTGGTGCAAATCAGGAGACCTATTTTAGTGCTGGAGAGGAGTTTGAGGTAAATGTACAACCTTCTGAAGTTCATGGTGTTATGCAACAAATTCAAGCAAATGATCTGTATGTTATTTTTGCTGGGACTAGGAATCAAAGGGGAGTTCTGGATCGTAATTTAAGAATTCAGGAGGCTATCCTTTATAGAGTTAAAAGTGATGTTGAATGGACTAGGGTGCTAGATGATGATCGTGGCTACAATCAGACTTTTGATCCTCCACCTGGTGAGATCCCTATTACATATCATTATCCTGAGGGGACTAATCAAGGAGGGTTGGGGCCGGACGGGTTTAATGAGGCTGATGGGGGAGGAAATAACCCAAATAATGCAATTGTGATAAATTCTGATTCTGATATGGAACTGGATGAAGGAGGAGGTTTTACTGTGGGACAGGCTGAGGGGACAGGGGAGTCTGATTCTTATCCAAGTAGTTGGATGGTATATCAGGGGGATTTGGGTAACACTTTTGATGGATTATCTACTTTTCATCCTAGTTCTGCTATTAATCTGATCTCAAGTTCTGATAATGTGTCTGATGTGCATGGACCCAGTGTTCATGTTAATACTGAGTTGTGTTTGAATGGAGTCACTCAGGAGGGTGTGGGTCAGGGAGATGCTGAAGTACAAACTGCAGGTGAGAGGTTGGATCTTCATTAGTCCCTAAAATAATCATTCGTAAGGAAATGGAATTGGAAGCCGCCTCTACTTCTGTTAAACCACTTGTTGAAGTTTTACAGATTGGTATGAGTAAGGAACCACTGCAAATAGAAGGGCATGGGGACAATATGGGAGCTGGTGGTTTAGGAGTTGTTCAAGGTAATTAAGCTTTTTGATGTTCCGTCTTATGGGACATCTTCTGCCACTCTGATTGCTTTGATGGCTGGTGAGAGGCGTGCTGCAAGTACCTCTGATGGCTTTATGAGACTAGCGGACTGCTACTATAAATCAAGCTTCCATGAGGAAAATAAGGATGCTATTGCTGTTGGGAAGAAGAGGAAATGCTGTACTCAGGTGGATGATTTGCTTGTGCCAGAGGATGTTGTTGCGTCCATTGGGAAGACAAAGGAGTATTTGAACCACTTGGCTAAAAAAAGGTGTTTTGAAGGAAGGAAATTGAATGACCAACCAGTGGGGAGTGAGGGTTTTCGTTTGGCTGTGACTGACATGGAGATTTAGGTCTCCTCTGATTCATCTATTGCTGGTACTATTGATGGTCTTGCGGAGGTTGGACCATCTCAACCTCCAATCTCTCCATGAAAGGACTTACTTGGAATTGTAGGGGTCTTAATAACGCGCTTGCCCCTACAATTCCTAAATCGCTTCTAAGTAGTACGTATTATGATTTTGTCTTTCTTATTGAAACTAAGTGTAATGTAAGTAGTATTAGCCATTTGTTTAGGCCTTTTGGTTTTTCAAATAATATTGATATGGATGCCAATGGAAGTTCGGGGGGGGGGAGGGATTGGGCTTTGGGTAGGATGGAGAAATGAGGCGAAATAAGCCATGTTTTGTCTTGTAATAACTTTATCATTTTGCTAGTAGAGAAATGTCATGGACGTTTAGGGTACCTTGTGCTCTTCTATGGTGCACCGTGTTGTCAACAAAGAAGCCCGGTTCTTGATGAGTTAGAAGAATGCCTTTATAATTTGGACTATCCTTTCTTAATCATGGGAGATTTTAATCAAGTTGAGTTTCAAAGTGATAAATTGAGCATGAATACTAGGACAATAAGTGGAGCTTATGACTTCAATATTTGGAGAATCACGAATCAATTGGTGGATATACCCTTCAAAGGTCCACGTTATACTTGGTGTAATAATCGCAAAGGTGTGAAAAGGATGTATGAAAGAATTGATCGAGCTCTTGGGTCAAAGGAATGGTTTTCATTGTTTCCAAATACCGAAATCAAGCATTACCCTATTCAAATTTCAGACCATGCTCCTATTGAGCTTGATTTGCAGCTGACTAAAAATAACAGTCAGAAACCATACAAACTTGATGCATGTGTTCTATCGTATGATGAATGTGTCACACTTATTAAGGAAATTTGGCAACAACGGGTTTGGGGCACGCCTACTTTTAGGGTCGCAAGGAAGCTTTCTAGAGTTCGACAACAAGTTAAAAAATGGGCTTTGGACAAACGACTTGAGTGGAAGCAAAAATGGGATGATTTTGATGATACTTTAGAAAAAGGTATGGAGGTTGGTATAAAAGATGGTAATGAGGAATTATATACAAAAGCAAATGATGAAGTACGAGAATTTTCAAAAGCGGCGGCAATCTTTTGGAAACAACGGGCGAAGTTAAAATGAATGGTAGAGGGGGATACATGTACTAAGTATTTTTTCAATTGGGTAAAGGGGAGAGCAAGCCGAAACTTCATTCTAGGGGTTAAAGACCCTGCGGGTAACTGGATTTATGATTATGGACAAGTGGGTAATATGTTCTATGATACATTCTTTACTTTGTATAATCCGGAATTACACGTGGATAATGATACTTGGAGACAATTGACTGATGCTTTTTTGAGAGGATTTCAGAAGACTGTTTCTAGTGATGATGGTGACATGCTAAATAGGCCATATATGGCAAAGGAGGTTCGAACTGCTGTTTTTCAGATGGGATCGTTAAAATCGTCGGGTCCGGATGGTATCCCGCCAATTTTTTATCAAAAGTGTTGCTACTTCATTAAACGGGATGTTACGGAAGCAGTGCTATCAGTCATGAATTCGGGGAGGGTCTTACAAGAGCAGAATAGGATTTTTATTTGTTTAATTCTGAAATGTGATAATCCAGAAGGAGTGGGAGATTATCGACCTATAAACTTGTGTAACGTATTTATGCGAATTGTTTCTAAGTGTATCACGAATCGTCTTGCAAAGGTGATGAGCTACTTGATAGGGAAATTCCAAAATGCTTTCATTCCGGGAAGGCATATTTCGGATAATATATTATTAGCCCATGAAGCTCTTCATAAAATCAACTCTCATAAGAAATGAAAGCATGGTCGGTATGCTTTTAAGGCAGACATGAGTAAAGCGTATGATCACGTTCGATGGGATTTCTTAATGGCTGTTTTGATTAAGGTTGGTTTACCGTGGCAGATGGTGGAGTTGATAATGATGTGAGTTACTACAGTCTCCTATCAAGTTCTCTTCAATGGAGCACCTTTAAAATTATTTAAGCCGAAATGTGGTTTAAGGCAGGGAGACCCTTTGTCTCCTTATTTGTTTGTCCTTTGTATGGAGGCTTTATCTTCAAATCTTCTTTGTGCACAGAATAATGGGTCATTGAAAGAGATTAGGTTGTGCCTTGGAGTGGAAGCATTATCTCATCTGTTCTTTGCGGATGATGTTGTGTTTTTCCTTCATGATAATCACAATTCAACAAAATCATTAAGGGCCATTTTGGATAAGTATTGTAAGGTTTCGGGCCAAGTTATGAATGGAGACAAGTCAGGGATTCTTTTTAGTCCTAATACCATGCTGACAAAGGCATGACATGGGTTGAAAAATCTTAAGATCAAAGGAAATAAAGGTCTCGGAAAATATATTGGCTTACCTACTGAGTTTCAAAGATCAAAGCGTGAGCTGTTTAAGGATCTAGTTGATAATGTGATAAAACAAATCTCCTCTTGGAATGGGATCTTTCTATCACCAGCTGGAAGGCTTACTCTAATTTCCTCCGTCTTATCAAATCTCTCCAATTACTTTCTATCGGTATTTAAGATACCGGTAAGTGTGACTAATAAGATCATTCTTTATTATCACATTTTTGGTGGGCGGGTGGTAAATCGGGGAGGACTATTCACTATTGTAGTCAAAAGTTTATTAGCTTGCCAAAACGAGAGGGTGGCCTTGGGATTCGAAATATTAAGTGTTTGAACCAAGCAATGTTGGCCAAACATGGGTGGAAGATTCTGTCCGGTCATGGGTCGTTTTTTGCCAAAGTTTTTCGCAACAAGCTCCTTACTGGCGGAATGCACGCTCAACTATGGAAATAATTTATCATGGGGTGCAAAAAGTATTTTACATGGTCTGCTTTTTGTAAGGCAACATATGGGATGGAAACCAGGTGTGAATTCAACCTTAAATGTATGGAACAACAATTGGGTTGAAGGAGAGTGTCCGGAACCTAAGCAGAATATCTTGGAGGTTAAGTATGTGGATCTTAGAAACCTAATGATAAAGGACTTAACCAGCAGGGGGAATGATGATGCTACTATGGTATGGAATGAAGACTTAGTTAAACAACTATTTGAGGAGGAAAGCGCGAATTTGATTTTAGCTATGCCTTTTTGTAAGCCCCAGACAAAGGATGAAGTGTATTGGTTACATTTTAATGACGGGGAGTATAGTGTGAAGAGTGGTTATGGGGTTATTTTTGCTGCCTTTATGGAACGACGAGGTTCTGAAAAGGACAAGGCTAGAATATGTGAGATTACTCGTTCTTTTTGTAGGCGGAAATTATGGAAGTTACCGGGACCACAAATATGGAAAATTCCTGTCTGGAGGATCATAACTAATACTCTTTCGGTGGGAAGTAATTTCATAAAAAGGAATATTGAGGTGGAATCAGGTTGTAAGTTATGTATGTTTGACAATGTGGTAATGGAAACAATGGAACACTTATTCCGTGACTGTCCTGTGTCACGGAGGTTGTGGGCTTGCTCTGAGATGGGTATACGTACTGATTTGGGATCACATTTGAGCATTGACAAATGGATTATTGAGTGGGTCTCTTATCTGGGGAATTTGGAAGGAGCGGAGGATCGGGTGGTCCGTTTTTTGGCAATGGTTTGGTGCCTATGGAGTATCCGTAATTGAATTCTCTTTCAAGGGATGGTTTTTCATCCGATTATGTTTTATAATCTATGGAAACAAGTAATTGGGACAGCGGATCAGGCAATTCAAATTGCTAAAAAAGATTCAACTATTCCTATGGAACTCACAGGTGCTTCGAGGACGGATAGTGTGCTTTGGATTCGAGAGAGTAATCCAGTTTGTCTTGTGGTGAGATAAGAAACTGTGACTATGTTAGGATTATGGTAGACGCAGGTTGGCGAGGTATTGATAATGCAGGTGTTGGTTGGGAAGGTGTTTTAGGGAATGGAGAAAGATGTTGTAGTATGGATAAAAAGATTAGAGCTGAGTCGCATTTACAAGCTGAGGAAATGGGGGTGCTAACGGCTATCCTATGGGCTCAGGAGCAGGGACTACGACATTTGGAGTTATCTACGGACTGCATCTCTATTGTTTGTCAAATGCGTGGTATTGAGCGACCACATCAATTTCTCAAGGCGATCCCGCAGGATATACTTTTGTCTGCTTCTTCTTTTCATTGTTTAGCTATTAGTTACATTCCTAGATCGTTTAATAAAAGGGCCCATGGTCTTGCATCTAAGGCTATGGATAGCTAGGTGAATCTTTATTTACAGCTGCCAAAAAAAAAAACTACTTTTAGCTTTTAACTAATTTCAACAAATATTTGTTTAATGGAACTTGGCCCACCTTTTCATTTGGTAACCTCCTCCAAAAGTAGAGGAACCTCAAATGTTGAAGAGGTTGGTGCAACAATGAGGAGTCTCATACTAGCTTTTGAACCCGTGCCCGCACGGGTGATCTTCAAAATTGTATTATAAATAATATTTGTATTATAGTTATAATTGTCATAATGTATATTATATAAAAACGAAACTCATTTACACGCCGGTAACATAGTATAATCAAATAACTATTTGTATATCTAACATCATATTATAAAAAAATATTATTTATATCATAATTGAACTGAATCGGCCTGAACTGAATTAAAATTAACTTAACTTCTAAGAACTGAAATTAAGTTCAAAAGAACAAAGCTTAACTGACCATTAATTATTACATCCCTTCTAATTCCTTAAACCTACATATTCTAACAGTCGACTCCCCAGGACCCAATCTGATTCTCTTCTCTTCCAACTTTCTCAACATACTCCATAATTACCTAACAATGACCGACCAACTTCCAAAACCTACGTGACCATGATCCACTAATAACCCTCCAATCATAACCCATGTCGATCCACTAGTCACCCGTCACGACTCACTATCCACCATTCACTACCAATCACGTATAACTCCCACAAGTCCACAACTCGACGCTCTAAAGTTGACCCAATCCAAGAGAGATAACCTGGCATTAACTCGAAATATCCCGACATATACGAAAAGTCAAGTCGATAAAGACCAAAATAAACCATTATTATGAATAAAACTTATAAAATAGAATTAACTAACCTAGTAACTCCCATGAATAATGACCGTAAGTCCGTAACTCAAATCAAACTGGTAAAATATTCGAAAATAAATAAATCGGATAACGAATTGATGAGTCACACCAAGCAAATCCGACCCAAACCTGAGAAATTATCATAATGATGCGGCCAAGAAATGAGCTTGATAATGACCCTACCCGACAATGACCCGGCCAACTAAAATCCTACAATCCTACCTGACAAATATGTAAATGAGCTGACCTGACCTAAATCCGATTTAAGAACTAAGCCACTTCTATGTACATTATCGCCAATGTGACGTCGTAACATGGTAAATTGTTACGGCGTAGTTGCTTACTTAGGGGAGAATTGCACACTGTTAATTTGTTATGGTGCCATCTTCCCACTAATTTCCTTCTCATCTTCCGTCGTTTCTTTCAATTATGGCCATTAAAGGACAACAATTAAGAATTTGAACTGACAATAATTTAGTTAAAATTCGTCCGTTCTGGATATATAGGTTAGTAAAAAGGAATGCAATTCTTTCACACTAATTGAATGAATAATAGATTATCACGTTAGAAAAAAAAAATGATACTCCCTCTGTTTTGGTTATTTGTTTACCTATTCCATTGTGGGTATCCACCAAGTCAACTGATTATCTTTTTTATTTTACGAATGCCTTTGATTTGTAACTTGATATTCCACAATCAATTTGATCCGCTTGTCACCCTAATTGCTCAATTCCTTTCTCCTTGGTCTTTGTGCCAAAACCAAAGGTAAACAAATGCCCAGAGCGTGCGGGTATTTTAATATGTTTTACTATGACCATTTTTTCTCACAATATTAAATTATGTAACGAAAATTTGAATAATGGGGAGAAGACATACAAAACAGAGGAAAAGTATATAACACCAACTAATTGTCAATTCACTTGCTATGCATATATATCAAACTATTATTAAATTATTTTCTTATAATATAATATTAAAATAGATTAATTTTCCTTTCATTAATCTAAGAGGGATGCCTAAAAGCGCAATTGTCGAAAGTGTGACTTTTGCAAAAGCAATCCCTAATGTAGTATCATTTCTAATAAGTTTATTGAGAGACTATTTTACATTTTTTTTTAAAAAAAAGTAATATTAAAGATAATAAAATAAGTACAAATTATGATTAAAGATAAAATGGGTACATTTATTATGTAAATAGATATTAGTCATGATCAACAACAAAAGCATGAAATACAAATAAAAGGATATGGAAGGCTGATCTCAATAACTTATTGAAATACCGTTTCTTCTAAGTTTAATATTTCTTATAATAGACAATAAAGTGATCTGAGATATTCAAGTATAATTTCCTTTTGTGTACTTATCACTTCTTAAGCAAGTGACGTCCAATAAACATGTTTTATTCATCACTTGTAAAAACGACGATACTAATTAAAGTTAAGACTAAACATCTTTTTTTGATTAATACTCCGTATTATCTAAACATGTCGCCTACTTAAGATCATACATTTCGTAAACAACTTATCAATGTTCAATGTTGAACTATTGTTGGGTTTGTGCCTTGATTCTGTTAACCGCCGCTTCGAATAACTATGCGGGTCCGTATCTGTTATTGGGCTAGGTCTGTCTTGGGCCTTTATTAGGTCATTCTGTATTAGGTTTAGAGAGTATTATATAAACTCTCTAATCCTCTACCTAGCAGATTATGTTTATCATACCGTCTCGAATCAGAATCAAAACTCCTCACATATCAATAAAACTCTCTCCCTTCGCGCCCGTGGACGTAGCTAACACACCGTTAGTGAACCACGTAAATCTGTGCGTTTGTCTTTTATTGTTCTTTATTTGTTCTTTCTTGCTTCATTATAACAAACTGGTATCGAGACTTCGGGTTCCCGACCAAATGAGAAAGATGTCGGCGATGAACATAAAGATCGATCGCTTTACCGGGAGGAATAGTTTTAGTCTGTGGTAGATCAAGATGCGGGCTCTGTTAAAGCAGCAAGGGTTGTGGGCGCCGCTTTCAGATAAGAAGACGGAAAGCGCAAATCGCTGCTATCGCTGCCGCTACCGCTCGAGATGGCCACCGAGGAGAAGGCACATTCAACGATTATGTTGTGTCTTGCGATGATATCATCACCGGTCGCGGAGGAAACTACCGCACCGGCCTGTGGAAAAAGCTTGAGAGTCTTTATATGACCAAGTCTTTGACCAATAAGTTGCTTCAAGCAACGCCTGTTTAGTCCGAGAATGCGGAAGGTATGCCTCTTCGAGATCATTTAAATCGATTAAACACAATTTTACTAGAATTACGTAATATTGATGTTAAGGTAGAAGATGAGGATGCCGCATTAATTCTGTTAGTTTCTTTACCGTTATCGTATGAGAATTTCGCATACCCCTTTATTGTGGGTAAAGATACTCATTACTCTAGAAGATGTTAGGTTGTCTCTTCATACTAGAGAACTGCGCCATAAGGCGGCTGGTACAGTATTGATAATCAGGCGCAGCAGGGTTAGCGACCAGTGGGGGGTTATGGACAGGAAATTCGGGAAGAAAAAGTATAAGAAGCCTTCTTATTCGGGTTCTTCTAATTCTTTGGTACTTCAATGCACTGGTAATTGGTTCTTATGTTTCTAGAGGTCCTAAACCTAGTGATGTCCAGAACTCACTGTAAAGGGAAGGGGCATTGGAAATTCGATTGTCCCAAGAAAGATAAACGAGAACAAGTCTAGTATCGCTCACCGGGGTGTAGCGGATCATGCAGTTCCGAGGAAGATGATTATGCTCTAGTTACGGGTAGGGTCACGCATCACGCAGATGTGTGGATTCTGGATTCTGGAGCATCTTACCATATATGTCCGCGCAGGGAGTGGTTTACAACTTATGAACAGGTAGATGGAGGCACTATTTCTATGGCGAATAGTCTTTGTTTGCGAGATAGTTGGAATCGGCTCGGTCGGGGTAAGGACACATGATGGTAAATTCTGTACATTGAACGAGGTTAGACATGTTCCACTAATGACAAAGAATCGATCTCCTTAAGCACGTTAGACAAGTAAGGGTTTCAGCTTTCAAGGTGTAGGTGGAGTTCAACGTCCTGCAAGGTTCGAATGTAGTTCTGAGGGGTATCAAGCATGGTACTCTATATTAACTTCAAGGATCTACTCTCACAGTTCTCATTTGCTTGTTGCATCCTCGGATGTTGATAAAGAAGATTTGACTAAGTTGTGGCATATGAGACTTGGTCATATGAGTGAAAGGGGATGCAGACTCACAAAAGAAGATCTTCCGTGTGGTCACAAGGTCAAGAATCTGGATTTCTGTGAGCATTGTGTATTTGGGAAGCTACATCGCAGCAAGTTTCCTAAAGCAAAGGCATAAGACCAAGGGCACACTTGATTACATCCATTCTGATTGTTGGGGTCCTTCTAAGGTGGAGTCTTTGGGAGGTCACAGGTATTTTGTGTCTATTATTGATGATTATTCCATGAAGACTTGGATTTATTTGATGAAGCACAAAAACGAAGCCTTTACTCACTTTAAGCAGTGGAAGGCATTAATGGAGAATCAAACTGGGAAGAAGGTCAAGAGGTCATGAACGATAACGGCCTAGAGTTTTGTTGTTCGAGTTCGACGAGTTACTGCAAGAATGAAGGGATTGCTAGACATCGTATGCCCGAGATACACCTCGGCAAAAAATGGTGTAGCGAGCGAATGAATCGACACTTCGGAGAGGGCAAGGTGCATGCTCTCTAATCTTTGGACTAACAAGAAGATTCTCGGCGGCGATTTAGTACAACATGCTATCGATAAATCGAGGACCTCACACGAGTCCGAATCTCAAAACTCCATTTGAGATGTGGTCCGTAAGTCTCCGACTATTCTATTTTAAGGGCTTTTGGTAGTACTGCTTATTATCATGTTAGTGAAGGTAAGCTTGAGCCACGAGCTAAAAAGGGAGTATTCGTGGGCTATGGAGATGGTGTCAAGGGATACCGTATCCGGTCTCCATCGAGGGTAGGGTTATTTTGAGTAAAAATGTTGTCTTTGATGAAAATTATATGGTTAATCCTACTGTAAAGTCTTATATGTTGTCGGATAGTAGTAGTAGTGTTGATAAACAGGTGGAGCGAAGAAGACACTCTTGATGAGAGTGTACCACGGAAGAAGATCAACCACTACACAGTCCGAATCCGAATCCGAATCTGTTCCATCGATTCTTCATTACCATTAGAATCGGCGAGTTTGGCCCGTGAACGGTCAATCGTGGCCTAATTTTGGGAAGCCTCCGAATAGACTTGGTTTTGAAGATATGGTGGGTTATGCACTTCAGGTTGCTGAGGAGGTGGATCCTGACTTACATGAGCCATCCACTTTCAAAGAAGCAGCAACATGTTCTGAAGATGGAGTCTCTTCAAAAGAATCAGACCTGGGAATTATCCAAGAAGCCTCAAGGGAGAAAGATTGTTACTTGTAAATGGGTCTTCAAGAAGAAAGAGGGAGAGACTGCTGCTGAGGGTATAAGGTATAAAGCTCGATTGGTAGCTCGTGGGTTCAGTCAGAAAGAGGGGGTAGACTACAATGAAATATTTTCGCCAGTGGTCAGACATACTTCCATCAGAGTGTTGCTAGCAATAGTTGCACATCAGGATTTAGAACTCGAACAGCTAGATGTGAAGACAACTTTCCTACATGGAGAGTTGGAAGAAGAGATATACATGACTCACCAGGCACGGTTTCCAGTTCCGGGTAAAGAAGACTATGTTTGCAAGTCAAGAAGTCCTTATATGGGCTAAAACAGTCTCCGAGGCAGTGGTATAAAAGGTTTGACAACTACATGTTGGAGATTGGCTACACTAGGAGTCCGTATGATTGTTGTGTTTATTACAAAAGTCAAGAATGAGTCTCTCATTTATCTGATCCTATATGTAGACGATATGTTGATAGCCGCAGAGAGCAAGTCGATGTTCGAAATTGAAGGGTCTTCTCGGTCTTGAATTTGAGATGAAAGATTTGGGTGCGAGAAGAAAAATTAAAGGGAATGGAGATCTACAGGGATAGGAGCAAGAAGAAGCTTTTCTTATCTCGGAAAGGCTACATTCGTAAGGTGCTAGCAAGGTTTGGCATGTCTCTTTGCTAAATCCATAGATACTCCTAGTGCATCGAATGCACATCTGTCTGTTGCTTTCTCACCCAAGTCACCAAGAAAGGGAGTACATGTCCCGAGTTCCGTACTCTAGTGCGAAGGGTAGTTTGATGTATGCTATGGTTTGCACTAGACCGATTTAGCACATCGATCGGTGTGGTGAGCCGGTTTATGGGTGATCCAGGTAAAGAGCATTGGCAAGTTGTGAAGAGAATTTTTCGGTACCTTAAGGGTATATCTGATGTTGGTCTCATTTATGGAGGTGATAGAGAGTGCCTTGTGTCGGGTACTCAGTTCGATTATGCGGAGATGTTGACAAAGAAACGATCAATGATCGGTTATGTTTTCACTCTTGGTGGTTCGATCGTCGATTGGAAGGCTACATTGCGACCTACGATTACTTTGTCTACTACTCGCGAGTATATGGCGTTGACCGCAGCAGCTAAAGAGGGAATCGGTTAAAAGGATTGGTTAGTGATTTGGGTCTACATCGAGCAAGCTATTGTATTATGTGATGATCTTAGTGCAATATGCTTGGCTAAAGATCAAGTCCATCATGAGAGGACTAAGCATATAGATGTGAGATATCACTTTCTAAGAAATGAGAAGAGGATTAAGGTGAACAAAGTGGGTCTGGCGATAACCCAACCGACATGTTCACTAAGCCATTCCCGCATAGCAAGTTCCAACATTGTTTGGACTTGCTAAATATCTAGATCTGTAATTGCCCTCTTGGGGGCAATATCGAGGAAAGGGAGAAGAGCTTTCGGTACATCCGGCATTTATGAGAATGCATCCGTACATCTCTGTCTGTTTGTGAGAGAATTCAAGTCAAGGTGGAGATTTGTTGGGTTTGTGCCTTGATTACTTTAACCGCCGCTTCAATAACTATGCGGTCCGTATCTCGTTATTGGGCTAGGTCCATGTTGGGCCTTTATTAGGTCATTACAGATTAGGTTTAGAGAGTATTATATAAACTCTCTAATCCTCTACCTAGCAGATTATGCTTATCATACCGTCTGAATCAGAATCAAAACTCCTCACATATCAATAAAACTCTCTCCCTTCTGCCCTGTGGACGTAGCTAACACACCGTTAGTGAACCACGTAAATTTGTGCGTTTGTCTTTTATTGTTCTTTATTTGTTCTTTCTTGCTTCTGTTATAACAACTATTTTTCTCCCTTGTGGCCTTGTCCCTTGGTACACTCTTTGATCTTATTTGAGTGAGAACACTGGTGCCTCTTCACCCTTTGATTTATGTAAGGAGAATGCTTTGAGACATGTTTTTATGAAGTATTGTAAATGAACAATTGACTTTGAAGGAGCTTGTGTCGTCTATAATGATTAATGAATATGAAGAATAGGATTGGAAAAACGTTACATTTATACTCATGTGAGGATATATATAGTCTAATTGTGTTCCCAAGATGTTTACGCATGAATATAATAATAGAAAATATAAGCGTATAAAACGGGTAAATTTTAAACACGAATTATTTTGACCGAGATTTTAGTGGATACGTATCCTTTTAATTGAAAAAATATATTCCATACTACTTTTTTTTTTTGAGAAAATCTTTCTTACTTCGTCATTTATCATTCTTTTATGGATAAAGAAGATTATTTTCATAGTTAGATACAGATTTTGTGGAGCTTATTGTAATTAATTGCACATTGGTTTCCATTTTTTCAAATCTATGATGTATTATTGTTTCCTCATTTTTCTAATTGTTGATTGTTAAATTACATGATTGCTTCCATAGAATATTTACGTAATTTTTTTTATTTCCGTGTTAATATTTCTAGTAAATGACACATGTCATTTATTAGGCTAACGACACGTGGCGAAAAATTAGGCTGACGGTTTCTGATTTAATAAAATATACTCTATGATATATGATATGATATGATATGATATGATAAGGAGAGAGGGTGTATATGGAAAAGTCGATTTTCATCTTTGCGGATGCTCTAACTCGAGTAGGCACTCAGTGACCCAAGCCATTACTAAAATGCACCCTTTTACGCCTCTCCCAGTCTCCCTCGTTATCACTTTACTTATCCCGTTACACCCTTGAAGCCTACAAAAACACACATCCAAATAACACAAAACTTGTCAACCTTATCTCTATCTATTGCATGAAGATTGAAGAACACGATGATTAATCACTAAACAATCAAATTAAACAATACCCATTTCACAAAATCAAACATTCTCAATTGGGTTTTCATCAATTTAATCAATTACATTGTATAATAATGGTGGGAACACTCACATTTCCACTTGTTATATCTGTTCTTAAACCCCATAAACCTCACAAATTACCACTTTTTCTTCCTCAAAATCGCCATTTTTACTTTAATGGTGTTCATAATCGAGTTTTAGCTTCATCATTGAATAATTCTGCTGCAAATTCATCAACTTTGCAGCATGATTTATCCAACAATGGTGACTTTAATTCTGTTAATAGTTCTTCCTCTGTGCCCACTTTTCAACAAGCTATTCAAAGGCTTCAGGTGCGTACATCCGACCCCCTTTAGATCGCAATTTGCGGGAGCCATTGAGTCACTGCGCTAATGTTGTCGTTGTTGTACCTTGAATTGTCTGTGTAATGATTATAAACCTGTACTCCCTCCGTCTCGTTCATTTGTTTACCTTTGATTAAAATATCCCTCGCAAATAATGTAGATGGTAATCAAATGACTGAGACGGAAAGAGTATAATTTTATCCAAAATGTGGAATTTATGTTATTTTGAAGCGATATATGTGATTAAGCTATAGTGCTAGTTCTATGATGTAGTTGGATTAGTTTGATAAACCTGAGGTTTCAATATTGGAATGTCAAAATGTCGGATTATTAAACTTGTTCTATGGGCAATTTGATATCGGAAAGAGCTGATCCTGATTTTGAGACGGGCTTGATATTAGTTGGTGCCTTGGTGGTTTCCATTTCTAATGGAGCCAAGGCTTGTATTCTTTGGTTTTTGATTACGATGGAACAAAGCAAAATGACTTGCTAAATTAGGGCACTTCTTGCATTATGAATTAGAAGTCCTTGGTACAATTCGCGTGGCACTGAGGTAATGTTGTAAATACTGAGGTGAGGCTGCTTACATTGCACCACCCACCCCGCTATTTGCGGTAGTCCTTAAGACATTGATGTAATGTTGATGTTGTTGTTGTTGATATCAATCAGTGCTTTTCCAGGATTCAACTTTTTGCAAGAATAGGATATATCCTTTTACCCCCCCAGTTTTATTTTTGTCTTTCTGAATAGCATACTACAACTGACTAGCGATTTCAATTAACGAGTGGTGAAACGATGGTTATTTATCTCAGGCCTTTATATTATTTATTGCAGGAGTATTGGGCTTCTGTTGGATGTGCTATTATGCAATGCAGCAACACAGAGGTGCTACTCTTGTATTCTTCATTTCTATCTACTGGTTGTGTGCCATGGATCTCTTGTAGCTATCTAAGCAGTAGTCCTTGCCCTTTTCAGGTTGGAGCTGGGACAATGAATCCTCTGACATATCTTAGGGTCCTTGGTCCTGAGCCATGGAATGTTGCGTAAGTATGATTGTAAAACTCGTCATTCATTCTGTTCTTCATAAAGTTCCTCTAGACAATAGATCAGTCCCCTCACAATATGCTTTTGCATCTTTTTCACGTAATTGGTGTAGTGTTCTTGTTTGTCACATCCTATTTCCCTTCTTGATATATTATGTAGAACTTTGACTTGCATCCTTATGTAGCAAGTAAAGGTAAAAAAAACAATTCCGAGGTACTTTGTTGCTTTTGGAGAATTTTTCCTCATAGTTGAAAAGTAGCACTATCTGATTCTAGGATAACTAAACTGTATTTGCTGAAGGTCGTACTACATTTTCTTTGTTGGTACATCTGCTATGTCCTTAAATCTTAAATGTGGAGTTTCAGACTAATGACCTTTAATACACTGTTTGTTAATCAATTTGTTATAGCTTTGCTCACGTGCCAGTTTGGAAGATGTAAGAGATGATTGTTTGTTACACTGGAACAGCGAAATAGAAACTGAACTAAGCTATATGTGCAATGGGGTTTTGGATGAAATTTGGCTTGACAGAAAAATATTATGATTTTTACACAGCTGAAAGGCAAATTTATGGCCTTACATAAATTACATATATGAAGTCTATTTAAGAATAGGAGGTTGTCACAAAGAGCCACGATAAACAAGTTGACATAGATTTTAATACTCTCTAGACCATAAAAGGAGTTGGGATATGGTGCAAGGTGGAAGATGTAACACTAACAATAAGTTGATCTACTATATGCACATTTTGGAAATTATTTTGGTGAAGCTCATATTTTAGTTGGGTAACCGGGATCAGTAGGTCTACTGAACAAACAAAAGACAGTAAAAACGGGAAGAAGGCAGTAAACCACTATGCACATTGCTAACCATGACAAATGCCACCGGATGAAGTTTTACTTGCAATAGATTTTCATTCTTTCAAGAGGCTAATTTTGGAGCTAACACGACATGTCAAGCTAATTGTACGAGTATGACTCTCTGTCAAAAGAACTACTGTCCAGTGGACTGAAGGGCAGAGTGAAAATAGTCTAAACAAAAAAGATCACCATTTTAAAAATTGTTTGATTGCTTCTCATTTTCTTTCAAGTCCTACATTATCTTCATGTGCTTACTCTATATGAGTATCACTTGATTCAGATCAAATTTTTGGAATTGATGCTTGGATATATTTATGATACTTGGTGATTTCTTCTCGTTAGTCATTTATGACTATTTTCTTATCATTGACACTTAAAATTTCATGCAAAAGGTATGTAGAACCTAGCATACGGCCTGATGATAGTCGGTACGGGGAAAATCCAAACCGTCTTCAGCGTCATACCCAGTTTCAGGTGAATCTTCTATGCGTGTATTCTGTATTCACCAAAAGACCAATGAACTCAGGGAAATGCCATGTCTCCTCTGATGAATTTGACACAAATTCCTGCTTGAATAATGATATCAGGTTATTTTGAAGCCAGATCCTGGAAATTCTCAAGACCTCTTCATCCGGAGCTTGTCTGCATTAGGTTGCGATTCATTCGGCCTTTTCTTCTGTGCTTGATCTTCGATTTACGAGGTCTATTGCCTGTGCATGTGTGTGCGTTTTTTAGAGGTGTTATTACTTGACTTATGCTTTCGGTACATCTGATGCTTGCCCATGCAACCTGTCACCTATGCACTTGCAGGTGTTTTTTGATGAAATTTTTGCCTTAATTTTGATTGTTGACGTGACGTACGAACAAATTGCCATCTGAGCTAAAATTCTGAGTTACCTGGATAGTAGTGAACATTAAGCTCAAGCAATGCTTTTGTTTCGTGTTAATGATCCCCCAAATGGCAATTCAAGCCGAGGCTTTGGTTTTGGTGATGTAACTGTAATCGAGTCATGTATTTGATTTCTACAAGATACTTAGGACTTGGTCTTTAGTGTGTTTTTTACGTTGATCTCAAACATTTTAAGTCTAAGTTCTCCGTCTTATATTCATTTCAGGTGTTAATGTCAATGACCATGACATACGGTTTGTGGAAGATAACTGGGAAAGTCCGGTAATATATTCTTCCTCCGTTCCATATGATAGTTTACGTTTGCTTTTTGCACAAATATTAAGATAGGGTCAAAACAAGTGGGGCATGTGAGCATGTGGGAAGGAAATGACTTTTCTACCCTTAAATTAAATTATCATATGGCTGTTAGCTAACAACAATCTACTGTCTACCACGAAGTCACTAACTCACTCCCTCATTCCTCACCACGGCATTCTTCTCTCATTCCACCATAGCCATAGGCATAGCCATGGATATTCCTAATCCCAATCTACCACTTAGTCCCTCTCTCATTCTCTCACTCCTCACCCACGACATTCCTCATCCCAATCTACTGTCTACCACTAACCCCCCCTCTCATCCCTGATCCCACCATAGCCACACCATTTCGAGCTCAAATGACCGTCATGGAACCACCGGAGAGGTTGGGAATGTAGTCTGTGGATTGTCGATAGAGAGGTTGGGAATGTGGTCTGTGGATTGTCGATCGGTGAGTGAGAGCTG
This sequence comes from Silene latifolia, assembly GCF_048544455.1. Lineage (NCBI taxonomy): Eukaryota > Viridiplantae > Streptophyta > Magnoliopsida > Caryophyllales > Caryophyllaceae > Silene > Silene latifolia. Next base: position 7,300,644 of record NC_133537.1, on the reverse strand, counting down.
AGTACAGGAGAAGGGGGTTGGTTGCTCAGGTAAAGTAGGTGGTGGCGGGTTGATTTGTATATGTGGTGGTGGTGGTCGCCGGAGAAAGCCGCGAAATGGTGGCGGGATCGATTGGGCAGTAGCCAGCGATGATAGCCATACTGATTTCAGTGGTGGTTGGTGGTGTCATAGGTACATGGTGGTGTCAGTGGTGGTCGTTGGTCAGTGGTTGGTGGGGTCGGTCGTGGTCGATGGTTAGGATGGTTAGGTTAGGTTGGGGTGAAGTGGTTGAGCTTGAGTTTTTAGTTAATTAAAAGTAAGGGCACCTTGGTCATTTAAAAGCTCATAACTTGTCCCAAAATAGAAAAGTAAACAATCAAATGGAACGGCCTAAAATGGAATACGTAAACAACTCAATGGAACGGAGGAAGTATCATGCTTTATAAATCAAGTGCTAGTTGAATTTATTCATAATGACGCAGCTGTTGGAAGAGTACTTTGTGATTGTAATACTAACACTTATTCACTTGTCTTCAGGTTCTTGGTGCCTGGGGATTGGGCTGGGAAGTTTGGATGGATGGGATGGAGATCACTCAATTTACTTACTTCCAGCAGGTAATTATTCTGTTTTACTTTAGTATTATCATTTATGCTAAATACATCCACACAAATTACCTTACCCTTTCGGTTTACTGCTGATTTCAGTCAATTTACTTGACATTTTACCTTTTTTGCTTTGGGAAGATCATGCCATAGGATCTGTAATTTATCCAACCAATCCCCCACAACATTAAGAAAAAATTGGGTACTTTATGTAGGACTTGAGTTGCTTGCTCTATGTGACTGCATATTAAGTTGAACATTTAAAAGTGAACTTCTTATCTAGATAGGGAGCCAGGCTTCTTTCAAATGTTATATCTATTTTGGTAGACAGAATTATCACCTTGATGTGGAGACTCTAAAGTGCATGTGAATTTGACACCCTTGACTTTAAAAAGGTATCCTTAACTGACTGTTGAAAAGATATTTTACAATGTCCACCTTTATCTATTTATTTTTCATCGCCGTATGTTCTCTCTGTGTGTGGGTGCAAGCTGTCCACTGTCTATGTGTGTATGTGTGCCTTAAATTTTTGTATGTTACTTCTAGGCTGGAGGTATTCCGTTGTTGCCGGTCTCTGTTGAAATCACATATGGACTTGAGCGAATCCTCATGCTTCTTCAGGTCTGTTTAGCTGTTTGGTCTTCCACACTCCACAGTTCTGCTCTATATGTTTCTGAGTTTTGTCTTTGTCTGCTGGCAGGGAGTTGATCATTTTAAGAAGATTCAGTATGCTGATGGTATCTCCTATGGAGAACTGTTCTCAGAAAATGAGTAAATACCTCAGTTCCTTTCATTTTTTTTCATAGTATAAAGCCTGAATAAATGAAAATTTTCTATATCTACAAGCCACAGTTGTCCTCAAAGTCAGTATGCAGGATACAAAGTAATTATCGCCTTATCGGTTCTTTTTTGGCTGCTTACTTGCTTTGTTGTTCTTTTTTTGGTAGTTCAGTATGCACCAGGAGTCCAGGATTAGACACTAGCACTTAATGTACTATTGTTGGTCTCCGAGCTTTCATAGGGAATATGTTTTATCAAATGACCCCTGTTTTCTTGTCACAGAATAGGGGCCTTTACTAGGAATCTAGGATAATGTCTTTGTATGTTATTCCATCCAATCAAGTGCAATGTTCCCATATCTTAAAATATGTGAGGGGAATATTGAAATCTGGAACGATTGGATTGCAGGGAGTATTTAATGCTGTTGTATCTTTTGCCTCTATTTGACCTATGCTGTTGCTTTGTTTATCAGTTTATGAACTTTAAGTTTATATTTCAGGAAGGAAATGAGTGCGTATTATCTGGAGCACGCCAACGTTGATCATATTCAAAAGCATTTTGATTTTCATGAGGAAGAAGCTCGCTGCCTGCTTGAACTGGGCCTGGCAATCCCTGCGTATGTCCTTTATGCTGACTGCAAGTGTGATTTATATCATTCTTGAATCTTGATAGTAAATATAGTCACTGAAACTTACATGAATATTAAATGTGCTAGGTATGATCAGCTTCTGAAGACATCTCATTGTTTCAACATCTTAGATTCTAGAGGCTATGTTGGCGTAACTGAACGTGCTCGTTATTTTGGCAGAATGCGTAGGTGAGTAGATTTGTTTCGTTACTCTTCAATAACTTTAGCTGATGTGCCTTACTTTTTTTGGGACTGTTAGTGCGGGCTCTCAGTGTCATCCTTGACATGATGCTGTTCTTGTCCTATGTAAGCCGTTATTAGTTTCCTTCCACAAATCTGACACTGTTTTAGTGTTCCAGTAGACTCACTTTCAAGTTATCTTTTCTTTTGTTTATATATTTGTTATCATTTCGAAAGGATGAAAGTGGGTGTATTCATTGTGTAGTCAGGGTGGAAGCTGTTTGGCAGTGTACAGTGCATATTCATTGCATACTGTTATCCTTGCTTCAAATACTTGAATAATTAATACTACATCGTTTATATCAATTTGAGAAAAGTGCTTTTATCATTTGGCTCGGGATCTTGTAGCCACCTGTGCAGCTGTTCTATGTCATCATGCACCTTAGAAAAAATTGTTATAGGAACACTAGATAACTAGACAGTTTTTTGATTTTGCTTGTGAAGTCCAAGAGGCAACAACATATATCTTCAGATAATTCACATTCTCGCCGTGTTTTTAGCATGACTTTTTTTTCTTCAGTTTAGCTCGTCAATGTGCACAATTGTGGCTAAACACAAGGGAGTCTCTTGGACATCCTCTGGGTGTTGCGCTTGAGGGTGGTTCTCTTATCTGCCCCAGTGAGGTCGTGCAGTCTGCAGTCAAAAAGGTTGGTGTGCAAGTTCAAGGTTCATTGATTGTTAGCTTTCCCTTAATTTTGCAGTTTGATGCTGCTGCCTGGGGTACTGCCTCTGATTCCGAATTTTTGTGCAATTATAGATGTCAGTAGAGCCACGGGTGTTTGTCCTTGAAATTGGAACAGAAGAGTTACCACCCCAAGATGTAGCTTATGCAAGTCAGCAGGTTGGTTCTATTGGTTCTTTTGGCTCCTTGATTTCTTTCCAATCAATGATGAGATTTGCATCTGTCTTTCTGAACTTCTATTACTCCAAATCTTCATCATTATAATTTTGGAGCTTGATACTTCTACTTTTCCTTATTATTTGATATCCTTCTGTACACGGGCGTTGCCCCCTTGGTGCTCGTACATATAAAAAAAGAACAAATTCTATCTATTGCTGTCTGGTGCTTTGAAGATGTAACAAGCCAATTTGCAAATTTTTGTATACTCCCTCCACGTGGATAAGTCCTCACTCACACTCTATTTAGACAAATGCCTGTATTGTGTGACCCCTCTTGCTCCCTTGTTCGTAATAAATTGGTGTAAATAATTGCCCCCATTTTCTTCAAGACTCAAGACCTTTGATTTTGGGATCTATGCACTCTCATTTTTTTCTTTCTGTATGCCATGATTAGTTCATTCTTTATAGCAGTCTCTGTTGTAAACCTTGTAATGCCTAATTATCTAATGTGGTTGGCTGCAGTTGAAAGATCTGATTATGCAACTGCTGGAGAAGCAGAGATTGAGTCATCATGAAGTGCAAGCATTTGCCACACCTAGAAGACTGGTGGTATGCCTCTAAAAGTCCTTTTTCATATTCCTCATTTTGATTCACTGATTTTTTTCCGTCATGTTGAGTTCACATCGTGCATTGAATGTAAGACATATCAGGAGAAGCATGTGCTAGTTGGTCAATGCGTTGGTTTTATTTTATCAACTCACCGATGATTCATTTATTTTTCCTCCATTTTTTTCTATTTAGTCTATTTGGCGTTATTGTGAAGAGGAAATTTGAAAAATGGGGCTACATGGAAAAAATAGAGGGAGTAGTAGTTTAAAAGTTTTATGGTATCTCGGGATTCAAATAATGGTACGACGAACCTTGTCGTAAGAATTTATGAACCACCATAGTTATAGATTTAATTTTACATCATACCTTAGATTAGGAATCCAATTGCCTAGTTTTATGTGTATTATCCTAGCTGTAAACTTGGAGAAAAGAAAAGATTAAAGAAGGATTAGTCTGCTTGGTTTGCATTTGCAGGTTTGTGTCAATGACCTTTGTGCCAGGCAAGTGGAGAAAGAGGTCGAGGTTCGTGGACCTCCAGTTTCGAAGGCATTTGACAACCAAGGAAATCCAACAAAGGTATTGCCTTACTGCGTAATGTTATTTTACTGATGATAATTTCTTATCAACTAATTGGGAGGGATTTAAGAGACAAAACATTGAACCATAGAAAAGTGAGAAATTGAAAAAAGAGTGAATTAAAAGTTGATAAAAATGAAGGGGCGAGATGGAGGGGGTAATGAAAAGGTAAGTGACTAAAGTGTGAGGCCAATAAGTAAATTTTCTAATTTCATTTAAATTCCTATAACAGTGTCATTTATGACCGCTATGTCTTGTTTGATGTGTAATTCTCTTACTCTTCTATCTGTCTATTAAACTTGTGCGCTTACCTAATGCCCTAGCCTAATCCTTTTCAGGCTCTTGAGGGGTTTTGCCGCAGATATAATATTTCTTCAGATGTGGTATATGAAAAAGTAGATGGTATGTATGCTGCTGTTTGTATGTATACTTATTTTCAATGCTCAAGAGTCAAGACATTGATTCTGCAAAGTAGTTGCTTGTCAATGCAATACTTGATATGATTTTCATTTCCGATCATCAAGAAAAAATCCCTGTGCACACACGACCCCCATCACCCCGCAATCGGTGAGAACCGCTGAGGGATTGGGTTGATGATGTATTGAAATTTGTAATGTCACTGACTGATAATGAGGTTACTGCTAAGTTACTTTGTTGACTGAATTGCATTTTATAATTCAGGGAAGACCCCATATGTATATGCTCGTGTTATGGAGCCTTCTAGATTTTCTTTGGAGGTTAGTTGTGGACATCTGGGCTAATAATCATTTGGCCTATTCTAGTTCTTTCTCATTTTTCAATCTAATGAAATTCTTTTGTGAACTTAGAAACTAATTGAATCAGTACCTAGGTCTTAGCTGAGGATCTGCCTGGTACCATTTCTAAGCTGGCATTCCCAAAGTCCATGCGTTGGAACTCACAGGTGCTTTACTTTGTTAATTTGGAACATTGAGTTTCACAATACATAACAATCCTGTTAAAGCTATTTCATGATCTGCAAAGCTATAACCATGGCTTACATACTTAGATGCTTGTACAGTCTCATATGTTTCATTTAAAATGATATATTCCATGAGGTGAAGTTATTATTTCAGTCTGACCTAACTGTTGAGTATCATGTTTGAACTTCAGAGATACAAAGTACGAAGTACATGATGTTTTTAACTGTTTTTATTTTACTTCTTTTGAGGAAATACAAGTTTTTAACTGTTATTATAACTGTTTGACTAAAGTTCTTCTGCGCGGCTTTCCAGAAGTTTGTAAATGCCGCAATGTTTTTGTTAATGTTCAACTACCTTGCGTACCTTGGTAAATCTCAGTCATCCCTTCAAGCTAATTGTACTCTGTTTGTTTTATTGTTACAGCTTAAGCATCTGTGTTAAGTGCTAACTGCTAAATACCCACTAGCTCATATTACCGTTTTTCTTTTCCCTTTCTAGTTAATTTAATCCAAAATAAGATAAGTCACAGCTTTTTGTCACTGGATTAGTATATCTAAATAGTATTAGATCTCTTTCTTCAAAAAAAAAAAAAATAGTATTAGATCTCAGTTTTGGTCACAGTACCGATTATCGCGGCATAATATTGTTCAATGCAATCAATATCGCTTCAAAACGCGGTAATGATGTTGCGGTAAACTCCAAAACCTTTATATCCGGCCAATATTTAAAGCTATGACATTATTTATGATGTTAAAAAAGGTTTTATGCTGTAGCATGAAAACATCCATCTCTATCACTAGGTCCATTTGAGAACTTAAGCGAGAAGTTTTCCACTAGGAATAGTAATAATAGGAACACAATCTAGATACCCTTTTGTGATTTTAAGCAGGAAGATCCCGTCTAATTAAAAATAGGAATGTGTTGACTTATGAAGCTACCGTGTTACATGTCTTACCTTGGTCTGGAATCTCTGACCAAAATTTCATTTTTTCTTTTGAATGGGGAAGTGGTTTTCTACTTTTCTTCCATGGGTTCCTCTTTGATTGATTGTGTGCTTAATTCTTGTAGTAGCATCTACAAAAATGTTCTTGTTCATGATATGTTTGGGGCTTTTGATTCCTTGTGGACTTCTCTTTGCGAATGGTTATATGCTGAGCAACTATCTTTATTCATATTTTTTTTGAGGACTCCAGACGTTTTAATAAATATCAAGTAACAATTTTTATTTGACACTTGATATTTTTTGTCACATGTAGGTTTTGTTTAGCAGGCCTATTCGTTGGATTATGGCTCTTCAGGGTGACACTGTCATTCCATTTACTTTTGCTGGAGTTTTTAGGTGACTATATGTTCTTTCCTGTATGTCTTCAGAAAGTTTCTCCTGTTCTTATCAGATAAAGCCTAAATTTGATCTGTATACTTTAAGTCAAAGAGAGACTTCAAATGAGCATGTTGACTTACTTTCTGTCATTGATTCTGTTCTCGACCAGCCAGAGATTTTAATTGAGCACTGTGCTCTACAGTTCCATTGCAATCTGACAATCAACGTCGTTTTTGAATTCTTATAGAGCGACATTTAAGCTCGATGAATTTCTCGACAGGACTTCTTATTACAAGTCATTTAAAAACAACTCCTCAGTGCTGCAACTCAGGAGGTTGCATACTTCCAAGTCCATTACACCCCCCCCCCCCCCCGCGCCATAGGCACTGGGATAATGCTGTTATTATCGTCGTCGTGATATGTGATATTTGTCTTCTTGAACCTCCTGTCCTCAACTTCTCTACATAATGTAATTATATATGGCCATGAGTATTAAGTATTGCCAACTTGTATGGCACCACAGGATCATAAAAAGGGTGATTTTTCTAACCTTGAGTTAAGTGTGTATTATGTGCCTTCTTTATTTGAATCAGGACTTGGCTATTCATAATACGTGCTAGATTTACATTGGTGTTATCAGATAAATGACATGCTATTACTATACATCTGACAACTTTGCTTCTTTCTATCTCTGGTACTTGCACATTTGTTTCTTTCACAGTTGACTTTACAGTTTTCCTATTTGCTCAGTTGCCGTATAAATAACTGCATTCTGTACATGCAAAATTAGTTAGATGATTACAGCTTCAGGCTTCAATTTCTGAATCGTTGCAGCAGCCTCTTTTTTATTATTGAATATCTATCAATCTAATTTCATTTTTTATTGCCTCAGCGGAAATTTATCGCATGGCCTCCGTAACAGTCCCTTTGCAACTGTCAAGGTATGCAGTTCAGCTGCTGGATACTTGTATGGGAACAAATGAGATTTGAATTTTAAACAATTATATTTGCTCAAGTTCTGTAGTGCCAAAAAAACCAAAAATGTATTTGATCCTATGTAGAAGCTTTTGACTGATACCCCGATGTCACTTCAACTTGGTGTGTGTTCATGTATATTTCTCATCTAATTTTTGGGTCCCATCATTCAGGTGGAAAGTGCTGAATCCTACACTGCTGTGTTAAAGGATGCTGGGATATCCGTAGATGTTGAGGTACTGCATAGTAAAACAAATCTGAAATGATATCATATTTGGACATGCCAATTGGTTTACTTTTTTGCGAAAAGCTGGCTTCTTACCTTCTTGTATATTTTGCTAATAAATTGTTTGTGACTTCAGGAGCGCAGGAAAATGATATTAGAACGTTCTAGCGCTTTGGCTGAAAGCGTTGACGGACAACTAATTTTGCCAAGTGGTTTATTAGATGAGGTGCTCTACCATCTTGTGTTGCTCCAAATATAGAAATATTTGGTTCTTTCTATGATTAATGAATAAAAAAGTACTTTTTTTGGTATCCTGTTTAGGTTTTGAATCTAATTGAAGCTCCAATGCCTATACTTGGGAAGTTTGACGAGTCTTTCTTAATGCTTCCAAAAGATCTGCTGACAATGGTAAACTTATTATCTATTGACATTTCTGTATGGAACCATGTATAATGCTTGCCATTATGGAACAAGGATAAGCTTAAATGGCTACGATTATGTATTGGTTCTAAATCAACCTTTAAGCTTCTCACAATCTAGGGTATTACAACAAGTTCAGCATTTTAGAGGTGGATATGTTCTGAGATTTTGTATCTTTCATTGCTAACTCCATAAGGAGTTGACCCCGGCCATTATTTAACAGCTTTGCTCTTCCGTTTGTACAGGTTATGCAGAAGCATCAAAAATACTTTGGGATTTCTGATAATGAGGGGAGATTGTTGCCATATTTTATCGCAGTAAGATACACATGCCTATGTTTACCCTTTGTGATCGTCAGACATGCTTTTGTGGTATCATTTCTATGAGGCGTATATCTAGTCACTAATGATTTTATGGTCTGAATAAGGTGGCAAATGGAGATATTAATGCTGATGTTGTGAGGAAAGGGAATGAGGCAGTTCTCAGGTTTACAAAACCTCATCACCTCAAATCTTGTGAATGAATCGGTTTACCCTTCAATTATATAAGAATGAAAAAGTTTCAATATCATTGTCTTGCAGAGCACGGTATGAAGATGCAAAATTCTTCTACGAGACAGACACAAGAAAGAAACTTATTGAGTTTAGAGGTCAATTAAGTGGCATTCTCTTCCAAGTAAGTCGATGGATTTCTATTGTTAACATTTCAAAAGAAGTATTTTGAGCAATTTTCCCAAGTTCCTCAAGCATAGCATTGAATATTGGTTTCGGTCGGGGTATTACCTGCTGCAGCCTGATCTCGCTCAGTCGCTCAATGTGGCCAATTTCGTCATTAAATGTTGTAAAATTTGGATGAAGGGATCTTCATAATCATTACAAAAAAGTCGCATATCAGTGTTGCGACCTTGATTTAAAACCATGCTCCTGACTCCCTGAGGTTTGGGTAATCCTGAAATTATCCCCTCGTCCCAAAGGACTGGTAACTAGCTGATGGATGGCGAGTGCTAGCATTCTGGACCCCTGACTTAATGGTATTGAGTCTATGGACTTGAGGAAAAAAGGGGTGGAGTGGGGTTGGGGGACATTTTAAATTACTACTGTAAATATTTACCGTGTTGAAACAATAAGTTTGACCCTCTAACCCTGAAACTTGGTGAAACACTAGGTTATGTCATTGTTGTTGTCATTTTTGTGTTCTTTTCTATTTCAATCTTTTCTCAGTTTCAAGGTGTCCCCCAGTCCCTCTTACAGACATTTTAGTTATTTTTCATGAATTGTCAAATTGTGAATCACGGATGTTGAAGAAAGATAAATATTCTATATGTATATGCGGACATGGAAGTCTTCTGCCTGCTGTGTATAGATGGTGCTCCCAACAGGATTATACCAAACTTGTACGCTATTGAGACATAATTTTTTTTTCCCATTCTGTTTCCCTCTTGCTAGTTATTGCTTATATTTTTCTTTTTATATGAACAGGAGAAGCTTGGAACCATGCTGGACAAGATGAAACGCGTTGAGATGATTGTTGAAAAACTAGCCTCTTCATTGGGTTTTGAAAAGGAGCAGCTTCAGACTGTTGAGGATGCTGCATCACTTGCCATGTCAGATCTTGCTACTGCTGTTGTGACCGAGTTCACATCCCTGTCAGGAATAATGGCCCGCCATTATGCTCTTAGAGATGGATACTCGCAGCAGGTTTTAACTTTTGACTTGTATACCACTACCTTTTTTTTTTGCTATAGCATACACCTTTCCTTACCCCACTGTTGGCAGGAGCCACCGAGACATTCTGGGGTAACGTTGTTGGTCTTGTTGTCTTTCTTTGGTCAATTTTTTGTTCTCTTTTCATGAGAGGATGAGAGCATCTATCGGATACCCTTTGTTGCCTTTATTGATCAGTACTATTTGTCGAAATGGCAGATTGCTGAGGCTTTATTTGAGATTACACTTCCTAGACATTCCGGGGACATACTTCCAAAGACCGATGCAGGCAATGTTCTCGCAATAGCTGACAGGTGTATAGCTATTTATATGAGCTTGCTGATATTTCAAATTGGTGTGGTAACATCTTATATTCTATTTGCTTCTTAGTTTAAAAAACAAGCCGGGCTAGATTACCTCGGGGGCACAATAGGTGCACCTTTAGCAAAAGACTTGGCTAATGAGGCACACTACTATGCAATTTCCACACCTTTTCTTCTAGTTCTTCTGTTCCGCCCTTTCCTTTGCTCCATTATACCCTGCTTTTTTTCTTCACATGTCATTGTTTAAACTAAAAAAGGTGTGTTGATTCACACTTTTAATTGCAAAAATGGTGTGCGGCTCCGCTTTTGCATGAGCGCGTACTTTAACCTTGTCACCACAGCCCTCCCTCGTGGGCCTCGTCACCGTGAATCCGTGATGCATCTTGTGCCTTTTAAACTAAGCTTTGTTTCTGTACTGCAGATTAGATAGCCTTGTTGGATTATTTGCGGCAGGTTGTCAGCCTAGTTCCTCCAATGACCCATTTGGTCTACGAAGGATATCTTATGGCCTTGTAAGACTGCAAATTCTGCTCTACTTCTAAGTTTCCTTGCATCAATGTAATGATATCTTTTTTTTTTTTCTCTCTCACACTGAGTAATGAACAGGTACAACTGTTGGTCGACAATGATATAAACTTAGACTTAAGATGGGCAATGGAGCTCGCTGCTAAGATTCAACCCCTTGCAGTCGATTGCAATGTTCTAGATGATGTAAGCACATTCATTTACTTAAAGAGTTATTCTGTCGGTTCATCAGTTCATGATGCTTAGTGTTTGGCATATGCTGCTACATTAAAATTCTTAATTACAAAATTCAATGTTATAGTTGTGAGGTGTGCCTTAAATTTCCATTATATGTGTAATCTTCTTTAGTTTGTATTTGGTCTTCTTTAAATTTTTCTTCCGACATTTCTGTGAAAAATTTGGATTATTACTGCAGGCACATCAATTTGTTACTAGGAGGCTGGAGCAATATCTGGTATGTATTCTATAAACAATGATAGCTTTTATCTTACTGCTATCAGCTAACTAAGAAATTTTATGGATAAATCACAGATCCCTTCCACCACGTTTGATACTTAAAACCCTGATCCCCAACAATAGAAAATAGGCATAGTTTGATACTTTGATCTGAACTTCTAAAACCACAAGTCCTTGACCTAGTTTAGAGTTAAGGCCTATGTAGAGCTGTTAACTTCATCTTCCAGGATGCTTTTGCTATGCAAAATAGAGCTAGATTGGGCGTCATTCAGCTCAAAGTAACGAATTTTCATAAACTTATTTGTGTATTAGAGGAAGGCAGTCATCAATTAGAAAAACCTATCCATTGTCTTGGTTTGAGCTGGTATGCAGCTCATAGTCGCTTCGTCCTCTTCCTCTATAGTGTTGATTTATTATTAGTTGTTTGTTTTGTCAAGGCTTTTAACACTGATAAAAGAAACATTATTTTCCCCTTCTTGTGGAGTATATAAGCAATATCCACATTCTTATCCTTATGCTGGGTCCAAATCTGGTGGCAGGTTGACAAGGGATTGAACCCAGAAGTTGTCCGATCTATCCTCTTGGAACGGGGTAATTGGCCATGTCTGGCAGCCAAATCTGCAGTGAAGGTGCGTTCCCTCATAGTCGCTATTGTCGTGAAGCTTTTATTGGCTTAATCTCCTTTTAACAGATCAACTGCCCATGATCTCAATAAGAATGTATGTTTTAGGATTGAGATAGTAAAATCTATTTCCTGGCAATATATAGAAGTTTTTGAGGATCCTGTTTGTGTATTCATACTCTTCAGCATTCCTGACCTGATTTGACTTTTGTTAGACAAACTATCTTCCTCTTAATTATATGTAAAGACAATACTGCTCTACTCAAAGATAGAAAACTCACGTTTCAGATGGAAATGCTGTTCAAAGACGAGCTCCTACCAAAGATAATTGAAGCATATTCTAGGCCTACGAGGATTGTTCGAGGGAAGAACACTAATGTAAACACAGAGGTAATAACTATAACTCGAGTTGCTCGCATACTGACCTTTTTTTTTTTTTTTTTTGGATTATTAACTTTTTTCTTGTGAATAATATTTCATGGAGTAATCTATGTTACTCTGACTCGGCCGCGAGTGTCAGAACGATTATTGTTAGCGAAGTTTTCAATTTTTGGTCTAAAATGAAGTGTTTTGTCGTGTCGGACATGCAACATGTGACCAAATTGAAGTGTCGGAGTAACATGTTATTTTTAAGTCTTTTAACGTTAGGGCGTTGCAGACTTCATGGAAATTTGCTTCATCTAACTGCCAATACCCCAATTTTGTTGCTACCCTTGGGTCGATTTGAAGTTGAGATTGTTGTAGCTAATATGTCATATATATCTTCTCTTAACTCTGTATCGAACTCAACTTTGCATAATCTTGATGATTGTTCTTCTGTGACAATAATGCAATCATTTTCACAAGCATGGTTTACTGCTGTCAAAACCCTAATAGGTAAATGAAGTTGCTTTTGAGACCGAGGAGGAGAGAGCTTTGTGGAATGCGTTTTTGTCAGTTAACAGTAAAGTTCATCATGGTAATTCCCTTCCCCCCCCCCACCCCCCCTTTTTTTTCTTCAGATTACTTTCTTACTGGATCATTTCCCGTCGTTTTTTTTATAAATCTTTGTTTTAATACCGACTTCACATGAAAAGTCATTACTGGAGTTGAATGAAAACTGAGTTTCCGAGCAAGTATATATTCCTTGAATGACATACTTAATCTTTGTCTGTTTTTTGAATTCGGAATTCTGAATTTTTCAACAGGAGTTGAAATAGATGATTTTGTTCAAGCGTCTTCAGAACTAGTACAACCTCTAGCTAATTTCTTCGATAATGTATTTGTAATGGTGGTATGCATCTATTCTTATAACTCAAGGCTTCATATAAATATTCTTGTGTAATAAGCAAAAAAAGTTGACCACAAATAATTGCTTTTTCCAGGAAGATGAACAGATTAGGAAGAATCGGCTTGCGTTGCTCCAGAAAGTCGCAGACCTTCCTAACGGAATTGCAGATCTTTCAGCATTACCAGGTTTTTAATTCTATTCAATTAACCATTGTACTAGACCACATTTTTGGTGAGAATTATAGCATTAGTGAATAGGCCTGTAAACTTAATTTATGTACAGGAATAACAAAAACGCCAAACTTAATAGATCCATTTTTTAACTAGTCAAGGCTTGAACACAATTTTGTTTTTGACTAAAAACACGAGATCGAACTCAAACCCTATTTAGTTAAAGAGTCCATATCAAATGGCCAATTGAGGGTTCTTTTGTATTACATACGCCCCTCGATAAATTTCTAGTTTAGTTTCTTTGGCTACTTTTTGGGTAGTACTCCGTATTTTGCAAACTGTACCATGTGTAGCCATGTAGGTCGTTTCTGGTGCGTGCTGTGATTTCGGTTATACCCCTGGTTTTAATGCCTAAATAAACTACTTATCGGAAGTAAAACATTTGCTGAAAGATATGGGATACAAACCATAATAAACATGTGGTTACAACTTACACCCCACATGACATATCCTTGTATTTTCCTTTTCTTGTACACCCTCCGTTCCGGTCATTTGTTTACTTTTTATTTTGGCATAAAAACCAAGGAAATAGGAGGGGACCATTTGTAAATATAACTGATGGGTGACAAGTGGATCAAGATGAGGTGGATGATCAAATAACTTGTAAATTGTTCCTAAATCAGAAAGGTAAACAAATGAGTGAGACATCAAAAATGGAATAGGTAAACAAATGATGGGAACAGAGGGAGTACTTTGTTATACACTTCTCTCTAATAATTGAGCAATGGTTGCCAAAATAATACGTAATTTTCCTTGTTTAGTGCACAGTGGTCCACCACCAACCCACTAATCTATTCCTCTTCTTGCTGCTTCTTTCAGACAAAGAAACTTTGGTCTTCCTCATTTTTCCTCACATTTCCTATACCAAAGTAAACCACATTTACCTTCTCTTCTTTTTTCATCTTTTTTGTCTTTATCCATGAATACCCAGTGTCGGTCCCATGCAATCATCTTCCCCTTCATGGCTCAAGGCCACACGATCCCTTTGCTAGACTTAGCCAAGGTTATGTCATTTCGAGGCGTAAAGGTGACCATCATCACTACACCGTCCAATGCTAAAGAAATTTCTGCCCATTTTGGCCCCGGATTCTCATCCACCATTTCGACTCATGTTATAGAATTTCCTGTAGTAGATGGTTTACCTCTAGGTTGTGAAAACACGAAGGAACTGACCTCAGACGATCAACGTCTTCCATTCTTAAGAGCCACTTTGATGTTAAAACAACCATTTGAGAGTTATCTTAGAGATCTTTTAGAGAGGGGAGACCGTCCAATTTGTGCAATATGTGACTATTTTGTGGGATGGGCGATCACCGTCTCTGCTTCCTTTAACATCCCCGGAATACTCTTTAACGGTATGGGAGTCTTATCGTCCAAGATTGGTCGTACTGTATTATTAAATGACGAATACATGAGGACTTTGATGAATGGCGAAAAGCTGGAAACTCTATCCGGATTAGTGTGTCCTTTCCCCTTGATTCTCGACGATTTCCCTCTTTTTAAGAATATGAATACCCCCTCAATGAAGTTCTTCAAAGAAAATGGTGATGGTGGTGCTAATCGCACTTGTTGGGGAGTACTATGCAATAGTTTTGAAGAGCTCGAAGGCGACTTTATAAGTGCTCTTGAGGATTCATATGGAAGATCAAGTGTTAAGGTCTGGTGTGTTGGGCCACTTTTACTATATGATGATCAAGAAGAGAATAAAACATCTCTTAATGATCAGTTTAATTTGTACCAAAGTTGGCTAGATGAGCAACATGAGAGAAAAGACGGTGTAATCTATGTGTCATTTGGGACACAATCCCAGATATCAAACCCCCAGATGGACGAGATTGCGCTAGGACTAGACTTGGCTGGTCATCCCTTCATCTGGGTCGTTCGCTCGAGTAGTTGGACACGACCAGAGGGATGGGAGGAAAGGGTGAAAGGTAGAGGGTTAGTGATAAGGGAGTGGGTGGATCAAAGGAGCATATTAGCCCATCCAGCAATCGAAGGGTTCTTAAGTCATTGTGGTTGGAACTCGGTGCTAGAGAGCTTGTCTATGGGCGTACCCATATTGACTTGGCCAATTGGCGCGGAACAACCCCTAAATGCCAAATTATTGGTCCATGTCTTGAATGTAGGGTTAGCCATGGATCCGAAACTCGACGAGGTACGAGAGGAGAGTGTGAGATATGGGTGTAATGCCATTAGTAGTGGTGTAAAAGAGTTGATGGGTGAAGAGAGTGGAAGATTAGCTCGAAAACGGGCTAAAGAAATAGGATTAATGGCAAGAACTGCTGTAATGGAAGATGGTTCATCTTCTAAGAAGTTGGATCAGATGATAAAGTCTTTACAGCAGTAGAGTGTACTACGTAATTGTTAAAATAATAATACAGTAATATGGTTTTAAGAGTTTTAATCTATCAACTTTTCGACGTATTTTTACTGGTTCTTCCAATCTTGTTATTTTATCTGTGGAAATTATTTGTTTACCGATTCTTATTCTCTGTGAGGGGAATTTTAATCAAAGGTAAACAATGGTTGAGACGAAGGAAGTATATCAATGTTCCGGTTTCTTTTCTTTGGCTACTTTCGGTGCTAGTCTCTTGCAAACCTTACCTTGTCACAATTGATTTACAATGGGCAAGACCATGTCTTTTTGGACTTAATTTCAGTTATTATAAGTTCAGGTCAGGTCAAGTCCTTTAAGTTCAGTCAAGATCAGTTCAGTTCAACTTAATATTATTCTTATTAGGTCTTGTTCTTTTGGACTTAATTTCAGCTTATTTCAGTTTAGCTCAGCTTCATTAAGTTCAGCTCGGCTTCATTTAGTTTAGTTCAATTCAGCTCATCTCTTCACAAATTAACTCTCACTTCAGTTCAATAAGGTTTGACTCTTATTAGCCGAAAAGAGCATGACCTTATTCAATAAGTTAAGTTAAGTTCAGATTAGTTCAGGTCCGTTAAAATCAATTCAATTCAGACAATTTCAGTCCAAAAGAATATGACCTAACTCTTGTTAACTTATTCTCTAAGTGAATTCACGGAGAGTTACTTTAGAAGAATAGTTGTGATAAAGTTAAATCTTTCCGTAACCATTTTTAGCCACTAAAACGGTTGTGTTTGGATCTTTTTCACAATTATATTAGTGTAAAATCGTCTTGCACAAGACTAACTCGGTAAATTTAATCGGTTTTAATCCTCTATAGATAGATAATGACTTGGAGAATAAAAGGACTAGAGAAACTGTACCACGTTGTAAACATTTGAGCCTTTGTTTATGTAACCTACTACTGTATTTAGTTGTAGTAGGTAAAGTGGTAGTGGTTGATGAGATGTCTCATTCCTTGTCTTGATTTGAAACCCGTCAGCATATAATTGTCGACAGTTTGAAAGCATTTGCTTGTCATATGACAATCATCTAGACATGGCTAGTGAAAATCTTCCCCCTCATGCAATCATCTTCCCCTTCATGGCTCAAGGCCACACTTTCCCTCTACTAGACTTAGCCAAGGCTCTGTCGTTTCGAGGCGTAAAGGTGACCATCATCACAACACCTTCCAATGCTAAACAAATTTCCTCTTTTTTCACCACAAAATTTTCATCCACTATTCTGACTCATGTTATACCATTTCCGGTGGTAGATGGTTTACTTTTAGGTTGTGAAAACACGAAAGAACTAACCTCAGACAATCAAGTTCTTCCGTTCTTAAGAGCGACTTTGAAGCTAAAACAACCTTTTGAGAGTTATCTTAGAGATCTGTTAGAGAGGGAAGACCGTCCAATTTGTGCAATATGTGACTTTTTCCTAGGATGGGCGATCACCGTCTGCGCTTCCTTTAATATCCCTGGAATACTCTTTTATGGTATGGGAGTCTTATCGACCAAGATTAATTGTACCTTATACTCAAATGAGGAACATATGATGACTTTGGTGAATGGCGAAAAGCTGGAAAAACTCTCCCCATTCCCCTTGATTCTAGACGATTTCTCTAGTTTAAAGGATAAAAATAGCCCCTGGATGAAGTTCTTCCAAGAAAATGATGCTGGTGGCGCGATTAGCACTTGTTGGGGAGTACTATGCAATAGTTTTGATGAGCTAGAAGGTGAGTTTGTAAGGGCTCTTGAGGATTTCTATGGAAGATCAAGTGTTAAAGTATGGTGTGTTGGGCCACTTTTACTGTATGAAGATGGTAACATCCCGAAATCTTCAATTTCAAATGATCGGTCTAATTTGTACCGAAGTTGGTTAGATGAGCAACATGAGAGGAAAGAGGGTGTAATCTATGTCTCATTTGGGACACAATCCCAGATATTGAAATCCCAGATGGACGAGATTGCGCTGGGACTAGACTTGGCTGGTCAGCGCTTCATCTGGGTAGTTCGGTCGAGTAGTTGGACACCACCGGAGGGATGGGAGGAAAGGGTGAAAGGTAGAGGAATAGTGATAAGGGAGTGGGTGGATCAAAGGAGTATATTAGCCCATCCAGCAATCAGAGGGTTTTTAAGTCATTGTGGTTGGAACTCGGTCGTAGAGAGCTTGTCTATGGGTGTACCCATATTGACTTGGCCAATGGGCGCGGACCAGTCCCTAAATGCTAAGTTAGTGATGCATTTCTTGAAGGCAGGGTTAGCCATGGATCCGAAACTCGACGAGGTACAAGAGGATGGTGTGATATATGGGTGTAATGCCATTAGTAGTGGAGTGAAGGAGTTAATGAGTGGAGAGAGTGGAAGACTAGCTCGAAAACGGGCTGAAGAAATAGGATTAATGGCAAGAAATGCTGTAAAGAAAGATGGTTCATCTTCTAAGAAATTGGATCATTTGATCAACTCTTTACAGGAGTACAGCGTACTATCTGATTGTTAAAATAATGCAGTAAGAATTTAATATAGCGACATTTTGACGAATTTTTACTGGTTCTTACAATTTTCAGTGAATTTAGATACGGGTTTTGTTCAAGATCTTCGGAATTAGTGGATGCTTTCTGAATTTGTCCATGTTAATTTTGTGATCCTGAAATTTATCATCAAGTAATAAATGCAGTCGTTATGTCAGAAATAATTTTGATGTCAGAATTTTTTGAAGAATCTCAACTCAGTCATCTACCGTGTTGTGTGTACCAAAAAAATACGTAAATATGCAGGGAGTACCAAGTAAATTGGGGTCAAGAAGTTCCAAACAAATGGCAAGAAATGCTGTAAAGAGAGATGGTGTCGACTGTCGGCGAAAGGGGTACATTTCCAATGAGAGGGGAAATGAGAAGGGTAGTATTGTCAAAAGCGTACTCCAATGAGTAAAATGTGTATAGCGAAAATCAATACGCTTAAATAAATTGGGATCAATCATTTGAATTGAATACAAACAAAACAATTGGCCTCCAATCAACCTTGTCCACTAACTTTATGTTGAAGAGATCAGCTAGAAGATAGAACGAAAGGCAGAGAGCAACAACGTACTACACATTTGAGCCTTCGTAATTGTAACCTGGTATAGTTGATAAGAGAGTGGGTTGTGAGTAGTTGTAGTCGATAGAGGTGTCATCAATCAGGTCAGGTTTGGGTCGGGTCAGTCATTTTGGTTTCGGGTCATATCGGGAAAGCCTGCCTCAGGTCGAGTAAGGTCATTATCGGGTTATGGCGGATCGGATTTGTCCGGTCGGGATAAGTTTGTCAGCTCTAGTTGCAGATATGTACTCATGATCTTGGTTTGAAACCCATCAGTATCTAAATGTATTTATAAACACAACACTTTGGGAAGCATTTGCTTTGTCTAGACATGGCTAATGCAAATCCTCCCCCCCCCGCAATCATCTTTCCTTTCATGGCTCAAGCGAAGGTTCTGTCATTTCGAGGCGTAAAGGTGACCATCATCACAACACCTTCCAATGCTAAACAAATTTCTTCACATTTCGACACAAAATTCTCATCCACCATTTCAACTCATGTTATACCGTTTCCTGTAGTAGACGGTTTACCTCTAGGTTATGAAAACACGAAAGATCTAACTTCAGACGATCAACGTCTTCCGTTCTTACGAGCGACTTTGAAACTAAAACAACCTTTTGAGAGTTATCTTAGAGATCTTGTCGATACAGGAGACCGTCCAATTTGTGCCATTTGCGACTTTTTCCTCGGATGGGCTGTAACGGTTTCCTCTTCCTTAAACATCCCTGGAATACTGTTTTACGGTATGGGAGTCTTATCGACAAAGATTAGTTTTTCCGTATTTATAAATCAGGAATACGTAAGGACTTTAATGAATGGCGAAAAGCTGGAAAATGTGTCTGGATTAGCGTGTCCATTCCCATTGATTCTCGACGATTTCCCTGGTTTTAAGGATATAAATAACCCCTCGAAGAAATTTTTGAGAGTTACCTTAGAGATCTTTTAGACAGGGGAGACCGTCCAATTTGTGCAATTTGCGACTTTTTCCCAAAGGAAGCCCCAGCACTGAACCCTGAACCAGAAGAAAACGATCTAGCCTGATTGTGGTTGCCTTTCTTGTAGTTATATTGGCCACCACCTTCACTCTCAGCCTTTTTTTTCTCAACTACTCTCTCCCGAGCCATCTCCACCAACCTCTCAGCTCTCCCAGCCCTCTCATAAGCTTCCTTAACATCAGTAAGGACTCCCACGGGTAACTTGTCCATGATCTTGGGGGTCAACCCCCTCTCAAATCTCAGCGCTAGGTTCTCCTCACTCAAACCCATGTCCTCGGCATATCTAGACTTCTCATTAAACTGCTTGTAGTACTCAGCCACTGACATATCAGATGTCATCCTAAACCCATCAAACTCCTCCCTCAGCTTACTCCTCACATGCTCAGGTACAAACTCTTTCCTCATAGCCCTCCGGAACTCTTCCCAAGGTATAACAGGTAAGCCATGCTTCATATACATCTCTCTAGCACCCGTTTTCACCTTGTCCCACCACTCACCAGCTGCCTCCCTTAAGTAGAACGCAGCTTGTTCTACTTTCATCTCATCAGTACAATGTACCAGGTCTAGTATGTTCTCCATCTCACGATGCCAATTGTCAAGAAGAATTGGCTCCCCGGTCCCCTTGTACTCTTTTGGGTTAAACCTCGCTATATAAAGGCTGATCTTAGAGTGATCAACCTCCTTATCCTTTCCCACTCTCTTTAGGGCCTCCGTAAGAGCATCTTGATGCTCCAACATCTTAACTATATCATCGATGTTCATGCTCTCAGCTCTCGCATACAAGACGGTTTTCTTGGGCGGCAACTTGAAACTATATAAGAAAAGGGTAGATATAAACATACGCACCATATCCTCAAAACACGAAAACAGACTGCCCAGAACACACTCGATCGAGTGCCTAAACCTACTCGATCGAGTAGCGGCTACTCGATCGAGTACCCACCATACTCGATCGAGTGCCCCGACTTCAGACCCAAAACAGACCTTCTGATATCTAACATATTCGACCGAGTTGCACAGCCACTCGATCGAGTGACCCCCTACTCGATCGAGTGCCCTATATACTCGATCGAGTACTCAAAAACACGATTCTGGTTATAAAAACGTCAAAATACCCACTCGATCGAGTCACACCCACTCGATCGAGTACCTTACCTACTCGATCGAGTGCCCTCTACTCGATCGAGTCATGCTGACTCGTACATACTACCCGCATGTTATCTCTCATATCCCAACATACTATGCAACTTTATAAACTCAACATTATAATATAACTAAGCATGCAATTCTACACAACTCCTCATATGATCAACAAATTACACTACTTCATGTTATCAAATGCCACATAATAAACAATCATCATGCTTCCTTATGCAAACCAACATATAAGCACACCCCACCAAATTTTCAATCACATATAATTCTTCTACTCCCAACATCCATCAATTCACAACATATATCGTTACATTCACACACAAGCTAACAAACACCACATATGACCTTGACATATAGCCCCCATGTGACCGGTTCAAAATTGTAGGGCGAGATCGCGACTTTAGGACGTCTCCCAAGCCTTTGCATTAGCTCCTACAACCTTTACCCCGAGTTCATTTTAATTGACTCCCTATATTCATTAGATTCATTGGTTACAGGATTCAGGACCGTCGCTCTGATACCATTTTGTAACACCCCCATACTCCAAATGCCTTACCAGGACCACCCAGGTATAAAGATGTTACCATCTCGGTTCTCCGAGCCAATGATAATCATAAGACAATAACGAAACAATGTTTAAATAGTATAAAGTTAAGTGAATAAGATACAATCCAAAACCAAATGCCAAAATACGGTTACATGTTCTCAAAACCAACTGTCTACTCAACTAAACATAAAGTCGACAACGGAAGACTCTTCTAACTACAAAGATGATGACTCATCCCAACCTAGCCCATGTATCTCTACTCATACCCTCAACAACTCGCTCACCATCTCCGAATGGATCACCACATTTTAAAACAATAAACGGGTCGATTACTAATCACACAATTTATATAATCCAACAACACAACAATCAACACAAACAAACATCACGGATATACTCCGAACTCCATCACCAACTCCACAATCATCGACTACACACTAAAGTGTGTAGCCCCGCCAGTGCCCATCGCAACAGTCACTCCACGCCGCCGCTGGGGACCGCACCGTTCCCACCTAATCCCCGCTCATCTCCATCGAGCGATAAACCCAAATCCATTAATGTGCACATCCCTTCCGTGGCGGGTTCCACAGAAGGCGAATAATGGGCGTGAAGCCACTCCCGCAAGTGACTCCACTCCGCCAGGGACGCGCCAAAGAACACAGACAGATACAAACAATCACAATTACTAAAAAGCAATCAAAACCAACAATTGTCACAATACTCGTATTTTAACAATCAACAATCACAAATCACCACCAACACATTATGGGACTAATACTGAGTAGAGAAACCCTACCTGGAATGCAATACAGTCAGACGATCTCAACAGCTGTTATCAAAAGACCTCTTCTACGAATCCTCCTCCTAACATATGATCATACAATTACTACCAATCAAGAAAGACAACAAAACCCCCAAATCCCCAAATTAGGGTTTAACTAACTTTAACGAAATACCATAAAAACAGTACGTAGATCTTACCCTCGATGCAAGGATCACAAAGATGTAAAGAAAGGTGAATTCCGACCTTCCAAGCTCCGGGATTTGTCAATAATGCGATGAATGCGAAGTACGTAGATTGATTTCTCTTTTGAAAGTAATTAGTTTTGTAAAAGTGTATTATGAAAGTGACGGAAGTGTTTAAATATTAATTCGCATTATTAACAAAACCCGACAAATCATCCCCCCGTAAACCGGCTACTCGATCGAGTAACTGACGTACTCGATCGAGTGCCGCCTACTCGATCGAGTATCAAGGCTACTCGATCGAGTATCCAACAGGTCAGAAACTATTTTAAATCGCAAAACACCCTTACTCGACAGAGTAAGGCCCACTCGATAGAGTACCCAGAGACTCATAAAACCGTAGTATTACACAAAATCCGCACAATTTTGTATGTCACACAATGATAAGTGATTTAAAGTATAATAAATTGTTATTTTTTATTTATTTTACCAACTAAACCCTTCAAAACTACTATCTAAAGACAAAAAAAACGTGTCGTTCAAATGTCAATTATTTTAACTAATAAAATCACAAGTTGAACCAATAATAATGACCTCTAATCAATTTATGTTAGCATTAAAATTGTCCAAAAGTTCCCTTTCCACAATAAAGGTTAAAACGTCCTCACACATTATATATTTAGCTTATTATTTTAGAATCCGTGCAACGCACGGGCAACACACTAGTAAATAATAAAACGTGAAGAACAAATCTACAAATTAATCGGACTTTGTTAAGAACGGTATTCGGGTTAATTCTTGTGTATCTTTATTCAATAACGACATCACCTTATATAGGCGTACAAAGCTAGTATCCTTCTCAAACAAGGACGGAATAAAAGAGACACAATTCGACAAGTATACGATTTCTATTATTGATAGAAGTTTGACTCAACTTCGATCTAATCCATCTTGACTTGAGTTTTATGCCATCTCGACTTCTATTCCGTCATAGACTTCGTATAAAGTATGACAAATAAAGAAGAACTTTATACCTAAAATTAAAAGTAGTAGTATGTATCAAACTTGAATTTGGAGTAGTAAAAACAAGTTCAAACCTTATTACTAGGCTCGCCGGAGGGTTTTCATCAATTATTTTCCGGCTCTAAAAAAAAGAAACGGTCAATTTTAAGTAAACATGCCTTTTCTAGACATTTTTAGTTGTAGTATGTATCAAACTTGAATTTGGAGTGCCTTGAAATTAACAATGAGGCGTTGAAGGGCTGAAGTGGCTTGAGTCGACTCTTGAGTCGAGTAACTCTAACATGGACACCGATTTCACACACCTAGGCATCTTAAATTGGTTAAAAGTCGCCCCATTTGATATTGCAAAATCCATCAACTTTTCAAATGTCCCGTTACTTAACACTCGGATCTCAAGTGGACCTATGCAATTGCTTTTTCGGCCCGACTTGTAGTAAAATCCTAGAGACTCCTCCATTGCCAAACAACATTCCTCCAGGATGTTTGCGCCAAGGCCGGTCCCATTTGCTGGAGTTTTGGTTATGAGCTCTAGGTAGATAACATAGTGTCCTGGAATGGTCTCTGTGCATGAATTGCTCGTGTAGTCGAGGATTATTGTGTTAAACGGTTGGAGTACATTGGATGCCATTTGAATTGCCATATGTAAATCAGATTCAGTTGTTTTGTCGACGTCAATGCTAAGTACCACATTCCTTCTCCTTAT
The DNA here is from genome assembly GCF_048544455.1 of Silene latifolia. Taxonomy (NCBI): domain Eukaryota; kingdom Viridiplantae; phylum Streptophyta; class Magnoliopsida; order Caryophyllales; family Caryophyllaceae; genus Silene; species Silene latifolia. Next base: position 7,276,555 of record NC_133537.1, on the reverse strand, counting down.
GAACTTAAATTGAGGTGTTGAATTGTAAAACCCTGTTAGGCGAATCACATCTCCCATTCGGTACCTTGAATTCATTAACAATTGACTAATGAATGTCAACATTGATATATAAAATCTACTTTGAAACTACTACTGAAATTTGGCCGAACCGAACTCTATCTACCGAAAGTTATAAATAAAATAGTCATGAATGAAATATATAGAATGATTCACAAAATCGTACCTATATAAACCGGTATAGGTTGTGATCACAAGCTCATACTCTTGCCCCACCTCGACATTTGCCATATCCACGGGTTCCGGTTGTGAGCCCGAAACATCATCTTCGGACGTAAGAGGTATGAACTCGTAATAGGCCATATTTGGCATTAAGGTGTAAGAAATGTTATACGGGCCACACATCGGGTCCAAATTATAACCGAAATCACATTCCGAAGAAACATAAAGTAGAGTTACTAATGGCAATCCTCCACTATAATAGTTTAGCATCGGTATATATTGAGTCATGGAACCCGTTAGAATAGCCTCTATGTACTTTGCATTAGGCCAAATCGTTTTCAAAATCCCTTCCCAATTTTCTCCAATGCACGCACTTTCAATAAACTTGGCCAACTCTGGTTGTGGGTGTTGCATGAAGGTCTCAATCATGCGGGTACGTAGAGACAGGTCGGTTATTTTTGGGTTCAGGTTACCGGATGAGATGTCATGACATAGATCAGAGTAATGACCCTTTAGAAAGTGAATGGCCCATATGAGATTTGAACCGAAGACGACTTTGACAGATGTCACATCATGACGTTGGTAAAACCCACATAGTAATTGAGTATAAATAGATTGAAAATGATCGGGACAATGGATGGCCTCAATAGGACTCGTATTGGTATTGTAAGGATATGGATTATCATTGTAAAATTGAGGATTTTTTAATATGGCGTTTGTACCAGGCCGAGCTACTAGACCACCTGGTGTTATAGTTTCATCTCTTGTTAGTAACAAGCCTAACATCTTTCCTTTATCGGGCTTTTCCCCTTCAATACACCTACAGATATAGAAACAATTAAGAAGCTCAAATATGAAACCGTTCTACAATGTAAATCATAATTCAGAGACTTGTAATTCTGATAATAACAAGTCTAACAAAATTGAATATAAACCTCTAATCTTAAATCGTTTCTTAATGCCGTCTTAATTTGAGATGGTGTTAAATAAGAATTTACGTAAAAATATTTATAAGAATAAGAAACTGACTTTGTTAGAAAAGGGTAAACGGCATTGCGCAACCTAATTCGCCTTTGCATATCATCATTTGTTATTGGTATCATCTTGCTTTGTCCACTTGATGTTCCTGTGCTGCATGCATGCACGCACGCACGTAAACCAAAATCATCGTCGATCATCACACTCATAATTATGAGAAAGTTTCCTTTAATAATATAGATAGATACTTTACCTTTTCCAATATCCTTCATGTATTCAGCATCAATAATTTGTTGGAAAACTTAAAGAAACAAATTCGAATTGAAATCTTATGACGGAACATAATTGTTGAAAAGTTACATTTCTTTTTATAAAGGTGAACTGATATAATAAGACCGTCTCATAAAAATAATCAATATTAGATGAAATATTTGTGTTATAGCAAACGTTGTACATTATTGTACAAAGACTCGATCCTCAATTCTTTAACCAAAAACTGTCAATTATTTAACCAAAAATTCTTTACCATTAGATGAAATATATTACTACAAATCTTTCATAACTTATACACCTCTATTGTTATTGTTTTACACGAGACCATCTGACTTTCACCAAATTTAGGACACACGTTCGCTTTGATCCCAATAAAAAAGACCCTGATGCCCTTAACATGAAAAGTAATGGTTAGTGGAAGTTATTTTAGTGAGATTATTTATGTAAAATATGACTTGATTTTACAATTCACACTTGTGTAAAACGGTTTTAAAAAGGAATTTTTGAATAAAAAAACAATTACGAATAGTAAAAATGAAACATTTATTTACCTAAGCACTAACTCAACGATGGGTTGAGCACATAATAATGGAGAAAAATCACCATTATATATGCGTAAGATATCCGACTTTATATCCTCATACGTGATTACCGGCACATTGGTCTTGAACGTGTCTCGGTCGATATGTCCATGCGGCATACCATGTCGTTTCAAGTACTCTGTCTCGGCGTTTTGGCTTAAGATCTCTGCCAAAACCTTGGTTTGAATCTCGTTACACTTACTAGTCAATTCCTCTATATATTGGATGATGATGCTTCGTAAGCCCTAGCTTGAACCTCAGCTCCACTCTTCTCCGCTACCACCACCACGGCCTCATCCATTGAATGTATTTACTATACTTGGTTAGATGAAGGTTATACTTATGATGTTTGAGGCATAAGAGGAGAATGACCCTCTATTTATAGGCTAAGAAGGGCGGATTTGTAAAGACCAAGGACAATGGCAGAATGCCACCGATAGGGTCGTGCCAAGAATTTTAAAGATCTTAAGCGAAAACTAATTCGGAGGCCTAATTACTATAACTACTTAGTCCTTATTTTTCCAGGTTTTTGGGCTACAAAGTCAAATATTAAGGTTCTAAACTTCACTTAATAGTCCAACATTATGAGTTTATATCTATTTAGTTTGATTAATCCATTTCAGTATAATCTCGTTTTTTTTTTCATTTTAAATTAGGATTCATATATCTTATTGGACTTCTTAATAATAAATTTTAAACTTTTACCCTAGTAGAAAACAAAAAAGGAACAAGTATGTAATATGAAAAAAATATTAAGATTTGAAGGAAGAAAAAAGAACGGTGAAATGATATAACCTGAAAATATGTAAATATCATTCAGAAAATGAGATTTCCTAATAATAAACAAAAAGATTAAGGATTGCTCAACTTTTTTCGGTTGATTCACAAAAAAGTGGGCCCCTATTGAAAATATTTTTTTAATTAATTGATTCACACAATTAATTGATACACACAATTTCTGAATAAAATCTTCATACACAATTGATTTACAGAAGGTGGGACTGACTAAATGAAATCTTTCAATCCAATGCTTATTTAATAAAACATTCACACTGCCAATCTTCAAAAAAAATCTGAAAAAAAAAATTAAAAAAAATATATTAATGTAAGATACGAAAAGAATATACAAGATAAAATCACGATTCTGGTTATAAAAACGTCAAAATACCCACTCGATCGAGTCAGACCCACTCAATCGAGTACCTTACCTACTCGATCGAGTGCCCTCTACTCGATCGAGTCATGCTGACTCGTACATACTACCCGCATGTTATCTCTCATATCCCAACATACTATGCAACTTTATAAACTCAACATTATAATATAACTAAGCATGCAATTTTACACAACTCCTCATATGATCAACAAATTACACTACTTCATGTTATCAAATGCCACATAATAAACAACCATCATGCTTCCTTATGCAAACCAACATATAAGCACACCCCACCAAATTTTCAATCACATATCATTCTTCTACTCCCAACATCCATCAATTCACAACATATATCGTTACATTCACACACAAGCTAACAAACACCACATATGACCTTGACATATAGCCCCCATGTGACCGGTTCAAAATTGTAGGGCGAGATCGCGACTTTAGGACGTCTCCCAAGCCTTTTCATTAGCACCTACAACCTTTACCCCGGGTTCATTTTAATTGACTCCCTATATTCATTAGATTTATTGATTACAGGTTTCAGGATCGTCGCTCTGATACCATTTTGTAACACCCCCATACTCCAAGTGCCTTACCAGGACCACCCAGGTATAAAGATGTTACCATCTCGGTTCCCCGAGGCAATGATAATCATAAGACAATAACGAAACAATGTTTAAATAGTATAAAGTTAAGTGGATAAGATACAATCCAAAACCAAATGCCAAAATACGGTTACATGTTCTCAAAACCAACTGTCTACTCAACTAAACATAAAGTCTGACAACAACGGAAGACTCTTCTAACTGCAGTGATGACTCATCCCAGCTAGCCCATGTATCTCTACTCATACCCTGCTCAACAACTGCTCACCATCCCCGAATGGATCACCACAGTTTTTAAAACAATAAACGGGGTCAGTACTAATCACACAATTTATATAATCCAACAACACAACAATCAACACACTCAAACATCACGGATATACTCCGAACTCCATCACCAACTCCACAATACGACTACACACTAAAGTGTGTAGCCCCGCTGAGTGCCCATCGCAATGTCACTCCACGCCGCCGATGGGGGGGACCGCAGCCGTTCCCACCTAATCCCGCTCATCTCCATCGAGCGATAAACCCAAATCCATTAATGTGCACATCCCTTCTGTGGCGGGTTCCACAGAAGGCGAATAATGGGCGTGAAGCCACTCCCGCAAGTGACTCCACTCAGCCAGGGACGCGCCCCGAAGAACACAGACAGATACAAACAATCACAATTACTAAAAAGCAATCAAAACCAACAATTGTCACAATACTCGTATTTTAACAATCAACAATCACAAATCACCACCAACACATTATGGGACTAATACTGAGTAGAGAAACCCTACCTGGAATGCAATACAGTCAGACGATCTCAACAGCTGTTATCAAAAGACCTCTTCTACGAATCCTCCTCCTAACATATGATCATACAATTACTACCAATCAAGAAAGACAACAAAACCCCCAAATCCCCAAATTAGGGTTTAACTAACTTTAACGAAATACCATAAAAACAGTACGTAGATCTTACCCTCGATGCAAGGATCACAAAGATGTAAAGAAAGGTGAATTCCGACCTTCCAAGCTCCGGGATTTGTCAATAATGCGATGAATGCGAAGTACGTAGATTGATTTCTCTTTTGAAAGTAATTAGTTTTGTAAAAGTGTATTATGAAAGTGACGGAAGTGTTTAAATATTAATTCGCATTATTAAAAAAACCCGACAAATCATCCCCCCGTAAACCGGCGACTCGATCGAGTAACTGACGTACTCGATCGAGTGCCGCCTACTCGATCGAGTATCAAGGCTACTCGATCGAGTATCCAACAGGTCAGAAACTATTTTAAATCGCAAAACACCCTTACTCGATAGAGTAAGGCCCACTCGATAGAGTACCCAGAGACTCATAAAACCGTAGTATTACACAAAATCCGCACAATTTTGTATGTCACACAATGATAAGTGATTTAAAGTATAATAAATTGTTATTTTTCTTTTATTTTACCAACTAAACCCTTCAAAACTACTATCTAAAGAAAAAAAAACGTGTCGTCCAAATGTCAATTATTTTAACTAATAAAATCACAAGTTGAACCAATAATAATGACCTCTAATCAATTTATGTTAGCATTAAAATTGTCCAAAAGTTCCCTTTCCACAATAAAGGTTAAAACGTCCTCACACATTATATATTTAGCTTATTATTTTAGAATCCGTGCAACGCACGGGCAACACACTAGTAAATAATAAAACGTGAAGAACAAATCTACAAATTAATCGGACTTTGTTAAGAACGGTATTCGGGTTAATTCTTGTGTATCTTTATTCAATAACGACATCACCTTATATAGGCGTACAAAGCTAGTATCCTTCTCAAACAAGGACGGAATAAAAGAGATACAATTCGACAAGTATACGATTTCTATTATTGATAGAAGTTTGACTCAACTTCGATCTAATCCATCTCGACTTGAGTTTTATGCCATCTCGACTTCTATTCCGTCATAGACTTCGTATAAAGTATGACAAATAAAGAAGAACTTTATACCTAAAATTAAAAGTAGTAGTATGTATCAAACTTGAATTTGGAGTAGTAAAAACAAGTTCAAACCTTATTACTAGGCTCGCCGGAGGGTTTTCATCAATTATTTTCCGGCTCTAAAAAAAGAAACGGTCAATTTTAAGTAAACAGGCCTTCTCTAGACATTTTTAGTTGTAGTATGTATCAAACTTGAATTTGGAGTGCCTTGAAATTAAGAACGACAATGAGGCGTTGAAGGGCTGAAGTGGCTTGAGTCGACTCTTGAGTCGAGTAACTCTAACATGGACACCGATTTCACACACCTAGGCATCTTAAATTGGTTAAAAGTCGCCCCATTTGATATTGCAAAATCCATCAACTTTTCAAATGTCCCGTTACTTAACACTCGGATCTCAAGTGGACCTATGCAATTGCTTTTTCGGCCCGACTTGTAGTAAAATCCTAGAGACTCCTCCATTGCCAAACAACATTCCTCCAGGATGTTTGCGCCAAGGCCGGTCCCATTTGCTGGAGTTTTGGTTATGAGCTCTAGGTAGATAACATAGTGTCCTGGAATGGTCTCTGTGCATGAATTGCTCGTGTAGTCGAGGATTATTGTGTTAAACGGTTGGAGTACATTGGATGCCATTTGAATTGCCATATGTAAATCAGATTCAGTTGTTTTGTCGACTTCAATGCTAAGTACCACATTCCTTCTCCTTATGAACTTAAATTGAGGTGTTGAATTGTAAAACCCTGTTAGGCGAATCACATCTCCCATTCGGTACCTTGAATTCATTAACAATTGACTAATGAATGTCAACATTGATATATAAAATCTACTTTGAAACTACTACTGAAATTTGGCCAGACCGAACTCTATCTACCGAAAGTTATAAATAAAATAGTCATGAATGAAATATATAGAATGATTCACAAAATCGTACCTATATAAACCGGTATAGGTTGTGATCACAAGCTCATACTCTTGCCCCACCTCGACATTTGCCATATCCACGGGTTCCGGTTGTGAGCCCGAAACATCATCTTCGGACGTAAGAGGTATGAACTCGTAATAGGCCATATTTGGCATTAAGGTGTAAGAAATGTTATACGGGCCACACATCGGGTCCAAATTATAACCGAAATCACATTCCGAAGAAACATAAAGTAGAGTTACTAATGGCAATCCTCCACTATAATAGTTTAGCATCGGTATATATTGAGTCATGGAACCCGTTAGAATAGCCTCTATGTACTTTGCATTAGGCCAAATCGTTTTCAAAATCCCTTCCCAATTTTCTCCAATGCACGCACTTTCAATAAACTTGGCCAACTCTGGTTGTGGGTGTTGCATGAAGGTCTCAATCATGCGGGTACGTAGAGAGACAGTCGGTTATTTTTGGGTTCAGTTCTGGATGAGATGTCATGACATAGATCAGAGTAATGACCCTTTAGAAAGTGAATGGCCCATATGAGATTTGAACGAGAAGACGACTTTGACAGATGTCACATCATGACGTTGGTAAAACCCACATAGTAATTGAGTATAAATAGATTGAAAATGATCGGGACAATGGATGGCCTCAATAGGACTCGTATTGGTATTGTAAGGATATGGATTATCATTGTAAAATTGAGGATTTTTTAATATGGCGTTTGTACCAGGCCGAGCTACTAGACCACCTGGTGTTATAGTTTCATCTCTTGTTAGTAACAAGCCTAACATCTTTCCTTTATCGGGCTTTTCCCCTTCAATACACCTACAGATATAGAAACAATTAAGAAGCTCAAATATGAAACCGTTCTACAATGTAAATCATAATTCAGAGACTTGTAATTCTGATAATAACAAGTCTAACAAAATTGAATATAAACCTCTAATCTTAAATCGTTTCTTAATGCCGTCTTAATTTGAGACGGTGTTAAATAAGAATTTACGTAAAAATATTTATAAGAATAAGAAACTGACTTTGTTAGAAAAGGGTAAACGGCATTGCGCAACCTAATTCGCCTTTGCATATCATCATTTGTTATTGGTATCATCTTGCTTTGTCCACTTGATGTTCCTGTGCTGCATGCATGCACGCACGCACGTAAACCAAAATCATCGTCGATCATCACACTCATAATTATGAGAAAGTTTCCTTTAATAATATAGATAGATACTTTACCTTTTTCAATATCCTTCATGTATTCAGCATCAATAATTTGTTGGAAAACTTAAAGAAACAAATTCTAATTGAAATCTTATGACGGAACATAATTGTTGAAAAGTTACATTTCTTTTTATAAAGGTGAACTGATATAATAAGACCGTCTCATAAAAATAATCAATATTAGATGAAATATTTGTGTTATAGCAAACGTTGTACATTATTGTACAAAGACTCGATCCTCAATTCTTTAACCAAAAACTGTCAATTATTTAACCAAAAATTCTTTACCATTAGATGAAATATATTACTACAAATCTTTCATAACTTATACACCTCTATTGTTATTGTTTTACACGAGACCATCTGACTTTCACCAAATTTAGGACACACGTTCGCTTTGATCCCAATAAAAAGACCCCGATGCCCTTAACATGAAAAGTAATGGTTAGTGGAAGTTATTTTAGTGAGATTATTTATGTAAAATATGACTTGATTTTACAATTCACACTTGTGTAAAACGGTTTTAAAAAGGAATTTTTGAATAAAAAAACAATTACGAATAGTAAAAATGAAACATTTATTTACCTAAGCACTAACTCAACGATGGGTTGAGCACATAATAATGGAGAAAAATCACCATTATATATGCGTAAGATATCCGACTTTATATCCTCATACGTGATTACCGGCACATTGGTCTTGAACGTGTCTCGGTCGATATGTCCATGCGGCATACCATGTCGTTTCAAGTACTCTGTCTCGGCGTTTTGGCTTAAGATCTCTGCCAAAACCTTGGTTTGAATCTCGTTACACTTACTAGTCAATTCCTCTATATATTGGACAGATGCTTCGTAAGCCCTAGCTTGAACCTCAGCTCCACTCTTCTCCGCTACCACCACCACGGCCTCATCCATTGAATGTATTTACTATACTTGGTTAGATGAAGGTTATACTTATGATGTTTGAGGCATAAGAGGAGAATGTCCCTCTATTTATAGGCTAAGAAGGGCGGATTTGTAAAGGCCAAGGACAATGGCAGAATGCCACCGATAGGGTCGTGCCAAGAATTTTAAAGATCTTAAGCGGAAACTAATTAGGAGGCCTAATTACTATAACTACTTAGTCCTTATTTTTCCAGGTTTTTGGGCTACAAAGTCAAATATTAAGGTTCTAAACTTCACTTAATAGTCCAACATTATGAGTTTATATCTATTTAGTTTGATTAATCCATTTCAGTATAATCTCGTTTTTTTTTCCATTTTAAATTAGGATTCATATATCTTATTGGACTTCTTAATAATAAATTTTAAACTTTTACCCTAGTAGAAAACAAAAAAGGAACAAGTATGTAATATGAAAAAAATATTAAGATTTGAAGGAAGAAAAAAGAACGGTGAAATGATATAACCTGAAAATATGTAAATATCATTCAGAAAATGAGATTTCCTAATAATAAACAAAAAGATTAAGGATTGCTCAACTTTTTTCGGTTGATTCACAAAAAAGTGGGCCCCTATTGAAAATATTTTTTTAATTAATTGATTCACACAATTAATTGATACACACAATTTCTGAATAAAATCTTCATACACAATTGATTTACAGAAGGTGGGACCGACTAAATGAAATCTTTCAATCCAATGCTTATTTAATAAAACATTCACACTGCCAATCTTCAAAAAAAATCTGAAAAAAAAAATTAAAAAAAATATATTAATGTAAAATACGAAAAGAATATACAAGATAAAATCTTAAAGATAAAATGCTGATATGTTAAAAAGATTAAGCATCTCCCTAAAATATTTTACAATAATATCTTATATGTTTCATATTTTAAAATAGAAACAAAAACAAAAAATAAGGATTATATACTACAAAATCAAAATAAAAAAGATAACATACTGGTATGTTAAAAAGATTAAGCATCTCCCTAAAATATTTTACAATATTGGTATTGGTACTGGTAGTGGTGTAAGAGATATTTGTTTTTGTTTTTGTCAGGAAAAGATTAGGATAATCACTATATAGGTATTAGTATTTGTTTGTTATTAGTAAAAATAGTATTTTTAAAGACTGTAAATGTATTTATTTATATTTTTATTATAAATAAAAAGTGATAATTATTTTAAAAATTTGTATATCATCTTTTTTGATGTTTGTTATATTTTGTTTTGCCTTTTTTTGGTTAGAAAGTAAATACGTTTTCATTACATTTTACACTTAACTTAATCTATAAATACTATTAAAAGGCATCCTACAAAATGTCAACTAGACAAAGCCACGTAGGATAAGAAAAAGCCACGTAGGATGGGAAAAAGCCACATAGACATTCACATGCCACCTTGGTTAAGATTGACACACGCCTACCCAACCATTCTCCACACAGACATCTATATCTAAAAAATATTATTAAAATGCTACCATAAAATGACCAATTAAGTCCACGTAGACAATCCCACGTAGGATAAAAAAGTCACGCAGACATTTGAAGCTCACGTCAGCCGCATAACCCAAATGCATGCCACACACACATTCATACCCAATTACCCCGTCTCTTATCATCACTGTTCCTACCGACAACGACAATCCGACGTGACATATTTTTAATGTGACATGGCGATTAATGTGACATGGATTATCGATTTATTATTACATGTCATTAATTTGATTCATTTATCTATAAATTAATTTAAATCACGTAGTTATAATATTATTGAATATTATCAGTATTCTTAAATTAATTTTGTATATTCAATATATTGTTTTTCAAAATTTATGTAACCCTTACAAATTTACATCAAAATTTCATACTTTATAATTAGTATTGACATTTTAATTGAAATTTTTGTAATAAAAAATGTAATAAATTTTATAATTTATAATTAAAATTGCATTTTAATTGAAATTTTTGTTATAAATCATGTTAATAAATTAATTAAAATCCTTCATATTACTTAACACCCACCATTTTTTTAACATTTTTACCTATTTAATTCATTTTGTTAATTAAACATGGTAACAGATTCCAAAAAAAAAACTCTTCATAATACTTAACGTCCACCAAATTAATTAAAACTTTTCTCAATTTAATTAATTTTTGTAATATCTAATTTAATTTACCTATTGAGTTTCTGTCCAATTAATTAGAACTATCATTATAACTCAATGCCAAATGCACAATGTAGTCTTATAGTAACATAAATGTTAAGAATTCAAAATGTTTTTTTTGTTAACTACTCTCATTATTGTAGATTGATTATTCATTACTCCATCACTTCCCATTTTCCTGATATGAGTATAAATTATGAATTGTATCTATAAGCTACTCAATGGCTCCATAACCCTCCATGCATACACTAATCAAGGTTAGAATTTATTGTGCCATCAACCATGATCTTCCGATTCACATAATCACATATGAGTATTTTTTAAAATTTTGATATTGTTCTTACCTTTGTTTTTTTTTTCTACAATTATGTGTTTTTTATTGGTAAAATTTGATGAAGATCAATATCAAATGTTAATGGTCGAATTCTCATTTGACCATGGTATAGTGCATTTAATGTGAAGGTTTGTAGTAGATTTATCCCCAACTCCATTTTCACTCCTTATTATTCTTCTCTAATGTCGTCTCATATATTTTGTTTTGTTGCCGATCTTTATGAATTGCACTTTCACTTGGCTTAATGTAAAACCATAAATCATTAACATACATAATATTGTGGCCTATTTGGATTCATCTTCTCCATGCTAATATTTGTCCTTTTGGCTAATGAAACTCTTTATCAATTTCAGGAAATTATTACACGCGATGGTCGTTTTCACCATGTGGACTATGATGAGGTAGAGCACCACGAAAGAAAATAGGGGAAGGACGACAAGTATAAGAAATGCAAGACTGACTAACTGAAACTTTTTAGGTAGAAGCTGATAACTTTTTGAAGCACTGTTCTATTATTCGGAAATGAATACATTTTCTACTATTACTCCATAGCGTAAAACACTTATATCCATAAAAGAAGACATTGATCATATTTGTAACTATTTAGTGATAAAAAGTCAAAACTAACATTGTCAGTTTTTAAAAATAAAATGGTAATAACTTTTTTTTTAATAAAAAAATGTACGCATTGTATCGTAAAATGGTCACATTTAATCTTTCTTAATTTCAAACGGATATCACCTGTTTAAAATGAGGATTTGGAGGAGTTGAGTTCTTCTCATGCTTAACTCAAAAAGTGTACCATGTTTCTACGTTCATACTTAATTCACAAACCTTTCTTTGTTATAAACGTGCTGTAAACCTTTTTTTGCATCATGTTTTATACTCATGGTTATATTTATATATAGAGCTGCATGAGAAGACACATACACAAAAACAATAACCACTTTTCCCCAACTTTTACGTACTTGCGGACTTGCAGTCATATACCAAGTTAAGTTCTAAATCACAACGTGTTAACAAGAAAAATAAAATTGTTGCTATCAAAGTAACAAATATTCCGCAAGGTACAAAAGTCGTAGACCAAAAATGGCCCAATGATTTTCACGGGTACCAATAAAAACATTTTATTTCAACCACTATTTAAGATTAATGATAATAATAGTAATTTTCATTAACATTTTTTCCTATTTGTTTTACCTCTTGAGCTCCTCACTCATAACTCAAAAATAAATAAAAAGGCAAATTAAAAGATGAGAATCAATAGTTTATAATGGTTATTAAACCTACAAAAGTTTCCATTAACTTATCCTCCATTTAATAACTATTACTCATGAACTTCCAAATTACAAACTAAATTTTATGGATGAATTAAAAAATTCCAAAAACAAAAAAAGATGTAACTTACCAAAATTCACATCAAAACTTTTTAATTTACAATTAAAAATTCCTATTTTACAATAAAAAAATGCAAGTGAATTGATTAACATTTTTCATAGTAATATAGCTCATAAAAGTTATACAATTATGGCATTTTATATTCAACCATTATTTAAGTTCAACGCACGATAATTTTCACATAAGTCCAATGATTTTCTTAAAGGCATCGTCGAATTTTCTCACAAGTTTCTTCTAATTCCCTACCCTAGCCTAACTGTTACTCCATTTAACTCTCATACTAATTTTGCAATAACTCTCATACTGATTTTCGCAGTACATATTTACTCATACAGTACACTTTTTCCCATTCTACCCTTTGCATTTCCCCCACGAAGTTGTACTGCACTTAAGAAAGTAAGAAGAAAAAATTAATCATCTTTCACCACGAACCAACCACCTTCTTCCACCGCCCACTCTGCCACTCACCTCCTCCCCTTGCCATTGTCAAACAACGCCGGTCATACTCTCCAACTGACGAAGCCATCCTCCGCAGTCACCACCTATCCTTCTTCTCCAACTCCCCACCCCAACTATGCGTACTCTCCAACTCCCCCTCCCCTGATGCCGCCACACACTCCCTTTCCCTTCACCGGCGACGCCAAAACCCCCCCTTCCCGTCACCGGCAGTTTATCCCCTTCCCCGACAAAGCTACCTCTTTCTCTCTCCCCCCACAGAAGAACACACGACCACCGTTACAATTTACGCCGCGCCACCGCTACGCCTCATCTAGCGCCGCCTCCGACTCCCGTCCCCTACCTAAGCCATCTGTTCACCACCACAGCACCGCCAACAACCAATCTCCCTCTAACAATAGTTCCACAAAACTAACCCAGATTGAACTTTTTTTTTTTTTAAAAGAAAAAACCATCAATTTGATTCACACGTATGTAATTAACAAATTAAATATGATTAACTTTCAAATTATTGTTTACAGTGACAAAATTTGATTAATTTGAGAGATTTTGCCGTGAAGAATCGAGAGAATTAGGTTTGGTCATAATTTTAGCCAAGGGTATGCAAATGGAAAATACTGCGCAAAATGTACAGAAATGAGTAAAATGTGTACTGCGAAAATAAATTCCGTTTTTTTTTCCTAATTAATATTTATGTCATTTAAAGTTTGTGAAAACTAATTTTAGTGTACAACATTTAACTTCAAAATTAGCATTATATAGTCTCTCCTATTTAAGATCGTCTCATTTGTTTCCTCCAAAACAATCATTTGGGGTGGTAAAAATTTGCAGTAGTTTCTTTAACTTGAATTTGGAATGACGAATTACTAATTTTGTATTATTTTTTGGTTGTACTTTTGTTTTGTAGGCGGTACAAAAGGAAGACCTTGCGGTGAAGTCCTATGGTTAGCGGCTAACTCTTGATGTCATGCACACTCCACATGTAAATTCACTTTTATGCAACTAACAACTTCAATATTTCAATTTGGTTTTAAAGTTTTCTAATTCGTACATAATCAAATTTTACAATTTATGAATTTTTATTAGATGATGATCAAAATTAAAGAATAGAAATATGTATCAATGATGAAATAAATTCCGATTTCATTTGATATTCACAAAAAAAAAAATCAATTATCTAAATTTTTAATTTTCCTAGAGATAACCCGTGATTTTTCACGGGTAACAAAACTAGTTGTACTATTAATATAATAAAATACTACTTCATCTGTTTACTGTTGCTTTATTTTGTGAGGGAAAAATAAAGAAAGTGTAAACTATTAACTAGGACGGAGGAGTAGCATTTAATGAGATAACATTAATTTAGTGTCTTATAATTATAGTCATTTTTCGTTTTCTACCTCTTATAACATCAAACTAATAGTACAATGAGTTTATAAAAATGTCTTCAATTGGAGATGTATTTATATAAATAGATAACCTTAAAAATATCATGCTTTAACACAGGATTTTCACTAATTATAGTTAATTGCATAGATTTCACAGGTATTTTGGTATTCATCAATTCTAAAAATAGAGAGAGATGTTGGGGTTGAAGTAGAAAAGAGATTGTGTTAAAGTATGTTAAAGTGGTCATTGATAAACATCAAATATATATGTGAGGTAAGGTAATGTAAAGTGGTCTTGAATATAAAAGTATTATTTATATTAGTGACCTAGATTAAGGGTGGTTATTGATTAATATAGTCTTAAAACAGTGGACCGTTAAATCATTCCGAGACAAAATCTGAACCCTCGATAAGTATTGGAAATATGGGAGAGAGCCTACTACTGGAAAGGAACTTCCTCCTATCATCATACCAATTTTATTGGCTTTCATTAATTATCAGCCACCATCTTCAGTTCTTCATTATTATCAATCTCCATAATAATCAACCACCATCTCTATAACAACTTCTAAAATAATTCATTTTTTTTCCTTTCTTTTTATTAACTTCAATATTTCCGTTCCAATCTCTGATAGTCTTTGGAGTAGTTCGACAATAGCCACCAAACAAAGAGGCCCCTGCTTTCTAGCAATTACTGAATTGAGAAGCAAAATCTTCATCGGATACTCCAATAATGTACATAAGTAGAAATTTGGCCTTGCTTGCCTTTGTAATTGAAAATTGACCACCAGTTTCGCGTGAGCCTGTAATACCCTATAAAATCTAGTGCAAAACAGTGGCGGAAACACTATCGAATGGGATTAAATACACAATGATAAAACTAAATAACCAAATTGGGATTAAAATAAATATAATTCACTGGAAACATTCACAAAAAGGTAGTCGATACAATTGCCACTTTTGCTAAAAAGGGCTAAAAATTAAAACCTCCAAAACAGGGTTCTACAATCCAAAAGAAACGAAAATAAAAAGAGTAGGATCAACTACTCGCTAGCTCACTCCTCGAATCCCAAAGAAAAACAAATACCCTCGTCATG
Source organism: Silene latifolia (assembly GCF_048544455.1). NCBI lineage: Eukaryota > Viridiplantae > Streptophyta > Magnoliopsida > Caryophyllales > Caryophyllaceae > Silene > Silene latifolia. The sequence continues at coordinate 7,260,830 of NC_133537.1, read as the reverse complement.
TTATATACATAATGTGACCACAATCGAATCGGGGAGTAACTCAGGCGTTCTCCCAGCCACATTTCATCAAGTTAAAGACAAGCAAATGCTAAAACCACAATTACTTGAAATATGAAACCTCAATACATTATAAAATGTTAAAAACATAAATAAGCATTTGAACAATTGAAAATCAAAATTAAGTCCAGAAACATTAAAGTATAAGATACAATATCAAATACTCCTTATGGAAAACCAGCTTAGTGTCTTAGTCTATATTTTCACTGGGACTATGCTAAAGTACCGCGGTTCCAAAACCATAATAGGGCGACGTCTTACTCCGCAGTGCGAGGCTTTAGTCTAAGTGTATGTACATAATTCCCGGAGTGCAACACTCCCAGACGACCACCGATGACAATCATCAGTTCTATAGCTAATGGCAAAATTAAGCATATCCTAAGTTTATTATTCTAAACCTTAGACCTAACGGTTCCATAAGTATTCAAAACCACTTCAAAAGTGTTCATTATTCAAATCCTTTAAAAGGAAACCTTCCAAGAAGGCAACTTCCAAAAATAGTAACTTTCTATAAATAGAATATTTCTTAGAGTAAATATCTGCTCAAAATAGAAATCTTACGAAAATAGTAATGTATGATGTTATAAATAATGTCATTCAAGAAGTTAGAAAATATAAGTTATTATCTTATTACCAACTTGGGTAAACTCATTTTAAATACTAATCCATTATTTAAAATGATAAAATAATTTTAGTCAAATACTTCTTATAAAACGGGCTCTCAACACATTCTGGAATCATATGAAAAATTACCATAATACCCTTCTCCATAAATTAACTTGAAAACCATTATTTACTCGGTTTAACCAAAACAGTGTTTTATTTTTATAAAATAGATTTTAACTTCGATACTCATGAATTTAAAGTGAGTACTTTTTATAACATCTCGGACCATCATGTAAAATTTTGTAAAAATATATGCTCATTTGATATATGAACCGAATTAAAAACCAGATTATCGTAAAAACCGCAAAACGCCATTTCAATTATTAAAAAACGTTTCTGACCAGAATGATTCCCAACAAAATTTGTAAAATCCTGTAATTAAGTAAAAACACTAAAAATAATTTTCCCAGCAACTAGAAATCGTAAATACTATTTATTAAAATTGTATTCCAAAAATAGCCAAAACTGTATTTTATTTATTAAAATTATGATTCCACCCAAAATAAATTTTATCAAAATTTATATCATTCCATAATGCATTATCAGAGTTAATAAAATAGGTTTCTCTAATTAGAAAAATCAAAAACGAATTAATACCTAATAAACACCAAAACAGCTGAAACATTGTATAAATCAAAATAATTACTAATAAGACTAAAAGATCGAAACATTTATGATCCTACGTCTTAAAATTTATCATAGGACCAGAATAAAATTATAAAGACGAAATTATACAATGATTAGTAATTTAAAACCCTAGAAATCGATATATTGTGATTATAACAACAACAACATTAGATCTAATAAAAACAATACTAAATATGATAAATTCATAAATAAAATATATTTTGATATATAATTAAATATAAGAAACTTTTATGCCATGAGAACAAAAATTAGAAATATATAAATTTAATATCATAATTGATTAAAACAATGATAATAATAAAAAACAAGCAACTACTCAAAAATAATTAATGAAATGCCGAGTCAAGCCCTTAAGAGTTACCTCTTATTCACGTTCCAAGTCGATGAAATACTCTTCCCCGTACGGATCTTGACGATAGCTTCCAAAAAAAATATTCATATATGATTAAATCATATACTAATTAAATAAAAACCAAAACTAAATATATGACAACGATTAAGGGCAATAATTACCCTTAGAATAGGATGAACGGATGATGAAGGAAGATCGATCTTAATAAAGAAGTAAGAAGGCAAGCACGTACATAGAATTTGGAAATAAAGAAGCAGGAAGGTAAACACGTACGTAAAATTATTACGTATGAAATTCAACGATGAATCTCACGGCACTCTGTGAGAAAAGTAGGTAGGTTTGTTTTCTTATTTTTGAGATAATAAATGACCTAATAATGTTGATCAAATAAAGAGGGTTTAAGAAGAATTAAATGAGTAAAAAGGGGAAACAAATATCGCATAAGAGCCTCAACAAAACTGGTCAAAGGGGGTTGTTAGACAAAGTCCTCCTCAAAAACAATTGGTAGAAAATTAATAAAGGAGGAAGGAAGATAAAAGGATTAAAATAAATGAATAAAATAAGATCAATAAATATCTTATCTAATGCTCATATACTCAGCTCAACAAGTAAGATCGAGCTAAAAATGATATTAACATTTGATCATAAAACGCCATTATATAAATAGTCGATCCAAAAGGAATCGAACTGTAATTCGATTTAAAACGGAAATTAATTCAACGATTTAAACAAAAAAATGATAAATATAAGTATTAAAATTTAAATCTCATAAATACAAATTAAAATGAATGAGATTAGAAAATTGCGGGTGTTACAACCTCATCCACTAAGAAAAAGTTTCGTCCCCGAAACTTGAAAGTAGAAAGATAATATTTGAAGAACATAGACTTGTAAAACATTTCAGCTGACAAATATATTTGAAAAGTCTTTGTTGAGATCAAAACAATCTTTAAACCAATTTTCAAAATTGAAAAGTTATAAATTACTTGTCTCTTCCCATGGAACGAGAGAATACCTGTCGCGAATAAGAATTCTTTCATCCAAGATAAGAGCAAGTTAACATTTGAAAAATTAAATCTCAAACCAAACATTAGCAAGTACCGAACCGGTCATTAGACGTCTTTAATGACAAGTCCTAGCAACAAACCAATGTCTAAATCCAAAACAAGATGTTTAAACTTTACTTAAACCATAAGACAAATCAAATTTATGAATACAATACAATACAATATTTGAAAGTTTTTCGAAGCATCATCTACTTTATTTAAAGCAATTTCGAAATATTTACAAACAAATTTTGAGGCATTCCGAAACCAAAACCAAGTTTAAATACTAAGCAAGAGTAAAACTAAAATAAAGTTTAAAGTTGTGAAATCATAACCCACAATGTTAAAATTTCCAAGATAACCAAAATTTTACAGAAAGCAAAACTTTTCTTTAAAAAGAAAATATTCGAGAAAAAGTTAACGATAAGTCAAAACCAAAAGTATTCAGACTTAAGCAAGGGTCGAGGAAATAGATAATAACTGGAGTAATACGATGCCCGAGAGAAGAGGGAAGGAGATTCAAGAGCTATACAAAGCTCTCTCAAGGATAGAAAAAGAGGTCAATCATCTTGAGATTCTCGGTACAACTCCTCTATAAAACTCTAACTTTCCTATTTCCATCGAAACCAACACCAAGCTTGTTAACGCCAGGCAACTAAGTTGTCAACCTCAGAGTTGCCTAACTTCCTAGTTTATATCCTCCAATTTCATCGATTGATACAACTCCCATCCACAACATTACATAATTGTTCAACCTCTCAAAACATCATGGTAAGTGATACCATCGTCAGGCACCAAAAATAAATACCTAGATACTACTAACAGAAGTCAGCGGTAAGTAGGGTCGATCTCCACAGGGAGGCGGTCACTATCTACTTGTCAACTCAGTCTGTCTAAGGTCACAATTGGGGGTTTTTATATTTGATTTTCTAAACTACTGGGAGTCAAAGGGTAAGAGAAATAAAGTAAGAGCAGTAAAGGAAGAAAATGATAGATGTGATCAGATAAAAGAGAGTATGTCAGGATTTCGGTTCATCATGGCAGTTTATCGACTCAGTTGCAAATAGCCTAGACAATCAACTGTGAGAAGGCTACAGGAAAGGTCCTTCCGGTCCACTTTCTATCCCAAATTTCCGCTAACTTAACTTCCGTCCTCATTAGAGTAGTCTACTATTCATAGCAGGTCTGTTCATTCCAATCTTCCGATCCAGGAACGAAATTAACCAGATTAATGTAATTTAGAAGCATGCATTCAACTAAATTGGTGTAAAGTTATATTGCTATGAGGACAGATTCTCACATATAAATTATCTAGCCTATTCGCTACATCGTCACAATCCTACCATGGATTTCCTAATCCTAACATAAGAGAATTTAGCTATTCATATTACTAATGGCGTCAACAATAATAATAATGAATGTACTAATGAAAGGCATGATGAAATAACAATAATAATGCATAAACTAAATTAGGGCAGAAAGTAATAAGGAGAGAAAGCAAGAAATTAACGCAACAAATAACAAGATTAAGATTAAGAGAGAAAGGTGTGATTACAATCTCAAGCAATCCGGTGTAAAGATCGTTCCACTAAGCAAAGTAAAGATTAAAGGGAAGAGAAAAAGAGTTTATTGTAGAAAGTATGAGAAAAGAGAAGTATTAAAAAGGTAAAAAAAAGAAGTCCATTAACCTAATTACAACTCCCTTATATAGGGAAGTGAAAATAACAAAACTAAACCTATCACGGGATAAAAATCCCGAGTATAATAGCTAAATACAAAGGAGAAGAAAAAGTAAAAAAAAAAGTTGCCTTATTTTAATAATTTCTAAAAAGTTACAAATATATTGTGTACTCTTCCTTGCTTTCCTGAGTCTTTACAAATTTGTTATTTTTAAATTTTTTTTTTTACATTGGGCCCATATCAACTTTGGGCTCTTGTCAAATGCCAGCCTAAACGGGCCTTAGGGCCGGCACTGAGAAGGAGGATAGGTTTTTTTTTTAAATGAGTTTTTACAAGATATTTTAGATTATAGACTTTTTTTTTATTTCTACATTATGCATAATAAAGAAATACAAATAGGCTCATAGCACCGGCGTTAAATCTAGTAAATATATATATTTGAGGCTTTTTTTTAGCGACGTGGTAAGCTCCAACTTTTTAAAACACTGAAAATAAATTATAAATTTACAATATTCTTATTAGAATTAAAAATAATTCTTATCTATAATTTTCCTATTAGAATTAGAAAATAATTAATTTTAATATTTATGCCCTTAAAATTTAAAATTATTAACTTTTTCTAACTTTTTTATTAGAATTAGAAGATTGTTACTTAATATTGGTATTTATATACATATGAAAACTTTAATAACTCAAGTTTTTTTTTAACAATTTTTGATAAAATAAAATGGAGGTGTTAAAGGAAAATATGATAGAAGAATAAAAAAATTATACGCAATCGATAAAAAAAGTTTAATGATTTTTTATTAAAAGAAAATGGTAGTATTAATCACTTAATGACAATGAAATAAAAGGGAAAAATGATATCCCAAAAGAAAAAAACACATGCAATAGATGTCTTTGATTAACAAAAAATAGGAGAAAACATGTATAAACTATATACTTTGTATTTATCATTACTTACTTCTTACAAAGATTTAATAATAACTATTTATCTTTGTTGTAGTTTACTTAATTTAACAAAAAAAAAAATCAAACATAGGTTATTAATAACTCTCGATCTCATTGTTCCATGCAATAATGGAACATAGTGAAACCAAGTTATTGTCAAGCATAAAACATATCTTGCTTCTTTTTTCCCTTTTTTTCTGAAAAAATATTACAACCAAGAAGGGCATATGGTGAATTTTTTATATACCTTTTTCATTTATGATTATTAATAATAATATTTAGAATTTTTTAGAATTTATTTCATTGTGAAAATTTAATGCTCTTCGAATATGAGATGAGAAATAAATTAAAGAATTTATCTTAGAAGTGACACAAAATCCTCAAAGGGGGTTATGTTAAAAAAAATGGATAAATCATGTTCATCGATTTCGTACGTGTACCATAGTGAATTTTATATCTTAAAACATTTAATTTAGTTATAGATTCCTAAGGCTAATTTATATATTTATTTTAAATTCTGTCAATTTTTTTTTAAATAAGATAAGAATTATTGAATAAATATCAAGTGAGTTATGAGATAATAGTTTTATTTCCTAAAAAAAATTAATTATAAGAAAATATATATTTCATATTAATAATATTAAAAAAAAAAGGAAAGTGATTTTTAGTTGAAGTTAACCTAAAATGATAACATATACAAATATTAAAAATTTTAGGGACTCTAAATGAAACTGACCAATCCTTACACGCCATAACAAAAAATACGTCTAGACTTGAGTTACCCAAACTAAAATTGCTCAAACCAATAAACCTATTGGCCTACTACCTCAATGTTTCTTTATTGAATTGTACTTATTGATATCCCATGTTTTTATTTTGTTAAAATGGTACTTTAAAAGGATAAGCGTAAAGTCCGGTGATAGCACGACAACAAAGTCGAATCCATAATACATAAATGAGATATAAAAGTAAGAGCATTGTCCCACCAAAGTATCCCATCAGCCATAGCGTGGTCTTTCCTATAGTACTTAATTAATAAGAGTATATGTGATGGTATTAGCACATCTTGGATCAAAACGATTTTCATGCATGTTGAGCCTCTTAATAATTTCCTACATAAAAAATAAAAAAAGAAGGTAGTTGAATTACTCAATATTTCAACACATAACACAAGCTATCATTAGATAGAATGATGTCAAAAAGGCATATTGAGCTGATAATGAAACATCTTACGTGATTGCACCATAAAGAAGGTTAACCTGAATGTCAAGTAAGTCCCTCCAAAGGGGATAAAAGTGGTACACTGGAAAGTCCATCATTCTAACCACCCCAATGATATGCGATTAATTTACTTCTAATTCCCTCTTTCTTTTATGCATACCGACTCATATCGAGTCGGTTTCGGGTGTTTTTCCTTGCATTTTGTGCCCAATGCCCGTACTTGTTACCTTGTGCATCCTTTTGTAGGAAACGACCCAAGTATGGAGAATTCGGGGCAAGAAAGGCACCCCATTGCCTTTACATGAAGAAGAGGTGAAGAAATGCTGAAGAGTGTGTTTTGCCAAGAGTTTTACACTGGCCCAGCCACCGGCAAAACACACCCCGCAGAATGACTTAAGACTTTGAAGAAAAGTTGAGGAATGTGCTTTGCCGGCAGGGCCGGAACCGCCCACCGGTAAAGCACAAAGCAGTGGAATTTATTTGAAGAATTTGGTGAAAAACAAGCTTGGCCTCACGCCGCTGGTAGAGCACCTGCGGCCGGTCAACCGCATTTCACACATCCAAAGTCTGAAGAAGGTGTTTTGCCTAAGCGGGCAAGAATCCCCCACCGCAAAAACACAGATGCCAGCTGTTTTAATTCTTTGAACGGTTTTGCCGGTAGGAGCACCGGCTCGCCGGGCACCGCAAAACGCAGCAGACGAGATTTTGGGCTTTTCTTCCTCTTTTCTTCCTAATCTTGTACAAGCCTATAAATACCCCCTCTTAAACCCTTTTGTACATATAACCCTAGATCTGAAAAACATTCCATTTTTATTGTAATACCTCCTTAATCAAGCACTAATCTTTCAATAATTATTATTAATATTTAGCAAGAATTAGTTAGTTCTAGTAATAGTCAATTGTTTACACTTGTTTGTTGAAGTTTGTATTGGGGATTTTGAAGGGTTTTCCTTCTTATTAATCAATCAAGCCTTCATCTTTCCTTTTGTTGGTATAATTTCTTTCCTTTCTTTTACTTGTTTATCATTTGTTTACATTTTCCTTGTCCTTTGATATTGCTATAACATTCATCATGTCTCCTCCTTGTGTTGTTTGCTTTTCTTCTCTATTTAGCATAATTTCCCTTAACATGAGTGAGTAGATTCCCTCTAGGGTTTAGGGTGATTCATTATGGAATTTAGGGGCTTGATTCTTTGAATATTTTGGTCTTTGGTGAAATTGTTTAACTTTCCTATTCATTGCACTCAAGGTGTTTGTTGATTTGCTCAAGTGAAAGCTTTTGCCTTTCTTCCATTATTGCTTAATTCTCCTTTGAAATGAAAGTTTTTGGGAGTCTTGATGTATGTTAGGAGAGGAGGGATACTTAATGAAAATTAGTAGCCACCCTTAAGATAGCCAAGACATTGGTTCTTCATCTTAGGTTAATCCTTCACCATTGACCCTTTTTGATCTTCATGTTTGCCCCTAGACCATATTGATGACCCCGAAAGCCCTAGCTTTTAATTAACCGTATTCATTATCATCATCTTGTTTGTCTTTTGCTCTAGTGATTATAACCAAAACCTTTTCTTTTAATTTTGATTAAACTTGACTCTTAACCGAACTTTGTAGCAACCCCCGCCGTCCTTGAGTTCGACCCCGACTAAATACTACGCTTTTTCGGGTTTTATAAATTGTTTTGGTATAGGAAGTAGGCGACAAATTTCCTATTATCAAATGGCGCCGTTGCCGGGGATGGCGTTAGGTTATGCTTAGTTTTATTTAGAGTCTTTGCTTTAATCTTGTCTCAATTGTCATTTTTGTTCTAGTAATTGATTGTTGTTTGTAGAGTGTGTGTGATTTTTGCCTTTCCCTAGTGTGTAAAAACACTAGGAGACTTACAATTTGTCAAGTGTATGCCTAGAAGGAATCACCAAGCTCTCCTATTCAACTCCGACCCCGAAAGGCTTTTTAGAACCTTGAGGACTAGGACTCTTGAAAGAGTGAGGAACAATTCCACCCAAGCAAACATTGATCAACCAAACTCACACATCCCACAAAATTTTGATACAACAACTACGATTCAACCAAATACCACAATTGAGACCTTAGTAGAGAACCCATTTCATAACTTCCTTAATTAAAATAGTCCACCTCAAACACCACCACATCAAGAACCGAACCACCCACCACAAATGGCTCTTAGAGATCACAACCGGCCTAACCATAATGATTCATGTAATCCCATCAACTTTGGCACTTTGGCCCCAAACAATTTTGAAATGCACCCCGCCCAAGTCGGGTTAGTTGAGAAGGACTTGTTTGGAGGTCATCTTGAGGAGGATGCCCATGCTCATCTCCGGAAGTTTAAGAGGAAAGTATCGATGATGAAGAAGAATGGGGTGTCCGAAGACACCTTGAGAATGATGTTGTTTCCGTTTTCGTTGACGGGCAAAGCGGACTGGTGGTTGAACATTCACCCACCGGATACTTTCACTACTTGGGATGACTTAGCCCAAGCATTTATGGCCAAGTACTACCCTTCCTCAAAGACCGCGATGCTCCGCAACGAGATCCATACGTTCCAACAAGAGGATGGGGAGTCCTTAGGTGAGGCTTGGGACCGTTATCAAGATTTGATAGCAAGTTGCCCCCACCATGGAATGATGAAGAGGGCACGGCATTGATCAAAAAAATGGTAGACTCGGAGGCAAACTATGGTTCTAGAGGCAACATGCTACGAAGGAACGGGAAATATCGTAAGGAAAATGCCTCCAACTCCGAGACAAATGCCAAGCTCGACTTGCTCACAAAGCAATTTGAGAAGTTTTCAAAGAATCAAGTGAACCAAGCCGCGACCTCATATGGGCCGCCCATGGAAGAAGTTGCTCAAGTCGCGAGTTGTGAACTTTGTGGAGGAAGTGGTCATACATATGACTTGTGTGGCAACAATTACAATGGTGCCTATGAAGAGAATACCCAAGAGGTGAACGCTTTTCAAAGTTACAACAACAATCCTAGGCCACCAAGGCCTCCTTACAACAACCCAAACACCTACAATCCAAATACCAATTTCTACCACCCCGGGTTAAGAAACCACCCCAACTTTAGTTACAAAAGCACCAATGTTCAAAACCCCCAACATCTCCAACCACAAACCCAAACCAATCCACCCGGTTTTGCTCAACCAAGGGGAATTCTCCCAAACCCAAGAAATAATTTTGGAAATCAAAACCAATGGTCAAGCAACAATCCACCCCAAAACTATGGCAACCAACAACAAGGGCACCAAGAGTTTGGAGGAAACCAAGGCAACCAAGGGTTTTACCAAGGGAATCAAGTAAATCAAGCAAATCAAGGATTTGGGCAAGGGTATGTTCAAGGGTCTCAAGAACAAGGTCAAGGATCAAATTTCAACAACTATGGTCCGAGAGGTAACCTACAAGTGGGGCAAAACAACAACCAAGGTTCAAATGCTAGATATGACTATGGGTTCCCTTTACCCATAGCCAACCAACCTCATCAAGAACCCCAAGGTGAGCTCTCTCAAGTGGAGCTTTTGAAGATGATTAAGAACATGCAACTTCAACATAGCCAAGAGATAGCTAACTTTGCAAAAGCTACTCAACAAGAACAAGCAAACTTGAGAGCTACATTTCTTAAGGACATGAGGGAAATGGAATCTAGGATGGCTTCTCATGCTATGGCTAACCCTCAAAGGCCACCCGGTGGTTTGTTGGCTCAAGGACAAAGCTCCAAAGATGCCTCAAATAGCCACCATGCTCATGCGGTAGTGCTAAGGAGTGGTTTAGAGCTTGAGGACCCTTACAAAGATCTTGAGTTGGAAGTTGATGAAGATCCCAAGGGGAATGAGGTAGAAATGGATGATGAAGAAGAAAGCTCACCCATTGAGGCTTCGGGTAAAGCTAATGAAGACACCAAAGGAAAGAAAGCTTGTGAAGATTTGACTAGAAAAGGAATTCAAGTGGACAAGGATGTTGATGGATATGTGGAAGACCTTCCTTATGAGGAGGAAGCTATTGAAGAAATACCTTTGCAACATTCTAAAAAGGTAACAAAAAGTTCGGCTCCTCCAAAGGTATCTTCCAATTCCCAACTTGTTTCTAAAATTCCTTACCCTTCAAGAGCCATAAAGAGTAGGGAAAACCTCAAGTATGCCAAATTTTGTGATATGCTTGAGAAACTTGAGGTTACCCTACCCTTTACGGAGGTGATAATGAACATGCCAACCTACTCAAAATTTTTAAAAGACATTTTGACAAAGAAAAGAGTCTTGGGTGACCAAGAAATAGTGGCTATGGAAGAAGCATGTAGTGCTCATATCCTTAACAAATTGCCCACTAAACTTGGTGACCCGGGAAGCTTCTCCATTCCTTGTGTAGTTGGCGGTGTTCCTATCTCTAGAGCTCTTTGTGACTTGGGAGCAAGTGTTAGTGTTATTCCTTTGAAAGTTGCAAAAAGGATTGGCATTCAAAACTTGGCCCCCACTACCATGACTCTCCAATTGGCGGATAGGTCCGTCAAGCGCCCTATGGGGGTACTTGAGGACGTGCCCGTCAAGGTTGGAAAGTTTTTGATTCCCACCGATTTTGTTGTCCTTGATATTCCGGAGGATAGCCACACTCCCATCATCCTAGGTAGGCCATTTTTGGCTACCGGAGGAGTACTCATTGATGTGAAGAATGGGCGGCTAACCTTCCAAATTGAGGGCAACAAAACCGAATTTAACTTGCCAAATTTGATGAAAGGTCCAAGTATAGAAAGGTTGAGCACAATCGAGGTAATTGATGAGGTAGTGCACGAAGTAGCCCGTGAAGAGGCGGAGATGGAAGAGGTTTTTCAAATCTCTTTGCATGATGAGGCAATGAAAGAGGATCACGAAGTCGATGAGGAACTATTAAAGAAAGTGGAGGGCTTTCTCCCTCCAAAGGTACAACTCAAACCCTTGCCTCCCTCACTCAAATATGCTTTTCTTGATGAGGGAGAGACCTATCCGGTGATCGTTAATGCTAACTTAAGTGAGTCCCAAGAAAAGAAGCTTTTGGAAATCTTGAAAACTCATAGAGGAGCACTTGGGTATAGCATTGATGACATCAAAGGTTTAAGTCCGAGTTTGTGCATGCATAGAATAGTTTTGGAAGAGGGGAGTCAACCCAAAGTTGATGGTCTTAGGAGGATTAACCCAAAGATGGCCGAGGTGGTGAAAAATGAAGTGTTGAAACTCCTAGAGGCCGGTATTATATACCAAATTACCGATAGCAAATGGGTTAGTCCGGTCCACGTGGTACCCAAAAAGGGGGGAATACAAATGGTTGAACAAGAGGATGGCACCACCCTACCCACTAGACCCGTGACCGGGTGGCGTATGTGTATTGACTACCGCAAGCTCAATGCCGCCACCCTAAAAGACCACTTCCCAATTCCCTTCATTGACCAAATGCTAGAGAGACTCGCGGGCCATGCTTACTATTGCTTCTTAGACGGTTATTCCGGGTTTTTCCAAATTCCCATCCACCCGGATGACCAAGAGAAGACGACCTTCACTTGTCCAATAGGAGTTTATGCCTACCGAAGGATGCCATTCGGGCTTTGTAATGCGCCCGGTACCTTTCAAAGGTGCATGATGGCAATCTTTTCGGACTTTCTAGAGAAAAGCATGGAAGTCTTCATGGACGACTTTAGTGTCCATGGAGACTCATTTGATCATGGTCTAGAGAACTTGACTAGTGTGTTGAAGAGATGTGAGGAGCACAACCTCGTCCTCAATTGGGAAAAATGCCATTTTATGGTAGAGGAAGGGGTTGTACTCGGTCACATTGTCTCTAGTAGGGGTATTGAGGTTGATGGTGCCAAAGTTGCGGTCATAGAGAACTTGTCACCCCCTTCCAACGTCAAGGGAGTGAGAAGTTTTCTAGGCCATGCCGGGTTTTATCGGCGTTTCATTAAGGATTTTTCAAAAATAGCAAAGCCCCTAACCTCATTACTCCTCAAGGATTCCCCCTTTGTGTTTGATGATTCTTGTCTTGAAGCTTTCAATAGGTTGAAGAGAGCATTGGTCACGGCACCGATAATCCGGTCTCCGGATTGGAATCTTCCCTTTGAGATAATGTGTGATGCTTCGGACTTCGCGGTTGGTGCGGTGCTTGGGCAAGTTGTGGATAAGAAGCATCATGTGATATATTACACAAGCAAGACTCTTGATCAAACTCAATGTGGATATGCTACTACCGAAAAGGAAATGTTGGCGATTGTTCATGCCGTGGAGAAATTTCGGCAATACCTTGTTGGGTCTAAGGTGGTGGTTTACTCCGATCACACCGCCTTGAGACAATTGATGGTGAAGAAAGATGCGAAGCCCCGGCTCTTGAGATGGGTCCTTCTTCTTCAAGAATTTGATTTAGAGATTAAGGATAAGGCCGGTTCGGAAAATGTTGTTGCCGACCACTTATCTAGATTGACCGTTGAAGACCATGGGATACAAGACAAGAGTGGACCCATAAATGAGTGGTTGCGGGATGATGGACTCATGGAAGTTACCGCCAAGACCCCTTGGTTTGCGGAACTTGCAAACTACATTGTGAGTGGTTTCTTGCCGGATGAAATGGAACCAAGAGAGAGGCGGAAGTTGAGAAATGATGCTAGGAGATACTTTTGGAATGACCCACATTTGTTTCGCAAGTGTGGGGATGGAATGTTCCGGAGATCTGTTTCGAGAGAGGAGGGCTTAGAGATTGTGGACCGGGTTCACAATTCCGCCTATGGGGGACACTTGGCCACCTCTAGAACTATTGCCAAGATCCTCCAAGGTGGGTTTTATTGGCCCTCCATGTTCAAAGACATTCACTACTTGGTTAAATCTTGTGATGCTTGTCAAAGAGTTGGGAACATTGGGAAGAGAAGTGAGATGCCCTTGACTAACATATTGGAGATTGAGCTTTTTGATTGTTGGGGCATAGACTTCATGGGACCCTTTCCCAACTCTTGTGGAAATGAATACATCTTGGTTGCGGTGGACTATGTATCCAAATGGATTGAAGCGGTTGCCTCCCCCACCAATGATAGCAAGGTTGTAATGAAGCTTTTTAAAGGCACGATTTTTCCAAGGTTCGGAACACCAAGAGTAGTCATAAGTGATGGCGGATCTCATTTCCGCAAAAGTACCTTCAAAGCTCTACTTGAATCACATGGAGTGCGGCACAAAACCGCACTTGCCTACCACCCTCAAACTAGTGGGCAAGTGGAGGTTTCTAACCGCCAAATTAAAGCCATTTTGGAGAAAGTCACCAACAAGAGCCGGAAAGATTGGTCCTAAAAGCTCCCGGATGTCTTATGGGCATTGAGAACCGCCTTCAAGACACCACTTGGCACCACCCCGTATAAACTTGTGTACGGAAAAGCTTGCCATTTGCCGGTGGAGTTGGAGCATAAGGCTTGGTGGGCTCTTAAAGAAATGAATTTTGACTTTGATGCCGCCGGAGAAGTGCGCTTTCTCCAAATGAATGAGCTTGAGGAGTTGAGATTGGAGGCTTATGAGAGCTCCAAAATCTACAAAGACCAAACGAAGAAATGGCATGATGCCAAGATCATGAAGAAAGAGGTAAGTGTTGGAGACCTTGTTCTCCTTTTTAACTCCAAAATCAAGGTGTTTCCGGGCAAGCTCAAATCACGATGGTCCGGACCCTTTAAAGTGATGAAAGTATTTCCTTATGGTGCTTTCGAGCTATGGAGTGAAGAAGGGGGAACTTTTAGGGTCAATGGGCAAAGAATCAAGCGATACTATGACGGTGATAGCAAAGGTCCTATTGAAGTGCTCTATCTCGGGGAACCCCTCCCCGAGGAGAAGGAAAGTTGAAAATCTCAAGAGTGATTTGGTTTGGTGGTGTTCCACAAGAACCACCATTTGTAAATAGCATGCATGTAGATAGAGTGTGAGATAGTTTGGATTGGACATTCTTGACAAAGTTGAATTTGGAGTCGTATTTTGTCAATTTGGATTGATGACGGAGGTCACTTTTGAAGAACACAAGTTTTATTTTCGTTGACCCGAAATCCCGACATCATGCGTCGGAGTAATTGTGGAAAACATGAATCCCGGGGTCAATGAAAAAGCTCAAAGTTGAGTTGAAGAAAAATTGAGCAAATTGGAAGAACACAACAAAAAAATAGCTGTGTGTTGTGTTTTGCCGGTGGACCGGCAGCCGGTTGGTCCACCGGCAGCGAGGCCAAACAAATTTTTTGGAAAATTGAAGTTGTGGTGTGTTTTGCCGGTAGGCCGGCAACCGGCTCACCGGCATAACACACCTGGCAAGTTGAAAACACGGAGAATTGATGTTGAGGAGTGTGTTTTGCCGGCAGGCCGGCAACCGGCCCACCGGTAAGACACACCTGAAGACTTTCACATTTTTTGAAAATTGGTGAAGAGGAGTGTTTTGCCGGTAGGCCGGCAACCGGCTCACCGGTAAAACACTCATATTATGAAGCTGGGAAGTTGGATTTTTGAGTGAGGAGTGTGTTTTGCCGGTAGGCCGGCAGTCGGCTCACCGGCATAACACACCTGGTATTTGGGAAAATCAATTGAGAAGAGTGTTTTGCCGGTGGACCGGCAGCCGGTTGGTCCACCGACAGCGAGGTCAAAGATTTTGAAGAAGAATTTCGAAAAATAGAAAATGAGGGAGTGTGTTTTACCGGCAGACCGGTTGCCGGTTCGCCAACCGGCAAAACACACATTCAGACGCAAATTTATAACCCGTGTTTCCCCATTTCTTCAATTCATTTCCTCTTTCTTCCTTCTTCATTCCTCCATAATTTTTCCCCCTTTTCAACCCTAACTCCATTAAAACTCAATCAAACTCCCTCCAACCTTCACCAATCTCCTCCAATCATCAAAATGGCCGGAAGAAGAACAAGGGCCGACATAGCAAGGGACCAAGCGGCATTGATTGCTCAAGCGGCGACCGATACTTACCCCGATCCGGACTTTCCCACTGTCGAGTTCACCACACCTATGCAAAAGGGTAAGTTTATTCTCTTTAAAAATCGCCCCCTCACCCCTACTAAGTTTCTTCATCATCCGTCTTTGTGTGCCCTTGGGATTGCTAGGGAGACGGAAACTTTGTTTGAGGGGTGTGGTATGAGGGGGATATTTAGCATGCATGAGTATACTTACCCCCGGATCACATGGGAATTTTTGAGTAGTCTTAAGATTACCAAGAGCCGGCAATCGGGGATGGTGGCCACTCTTAGTTTTAGACTAATGAACCGGGAACACAACATCACTTTGGGTAGGTTGGCTCAAATTTTTGGGCTGGAAAATGCGCCGTCGCATACCCCGCCCGCTGATTTTCACTATTCCCGTGTATGGAAGGCGATTTCGGGCCTTGATGATCAACCGGGGGTGAAAAGGCCCGCGTCAAGTTGCCACAATCCCGTCATTCGGGTGTGGCATAGATGTATGGGGTGCACCGTTCTTGCGGTGGATGAACCTTGGGTGTTTAGGACCCACGAGCTTGAAATATTAGGGTCCTACTTGTTCACGAAACCCACCCCCTTCCGAATTAATGTGGCTCACTACCTCGCCCTTAACCTATCCAAGATTGCAAGTTCTCCGGGGCATAGAACCCCGATACATGTGGGTGGCATGATCACCCGAATTGCCCGCAACTTGGACCGTCCGGTTGACCTTTCCACGATGAATTGGATAGCCGGGGACACCTACTTGACAAAGCACTACATGACCACCAAGCTTGAGTGGTTAAAGGTGAACCCCTTTGACGACCTTGAATATTGGCAAATCAATCATAAGAATTCAATCCGGCTTCCAAATACTACCGCGGTAAAAATTGAAAAGGACAAGGAGTCCTATCTCCTTGACATTGAAGAAGACCCTCCCACCGACCAACCTCCTCCCAATATTCCTCGGGTTTATTCTAGGGACCGTAGACGCGACACTCCCTCCTCCCTACGATATGCCGCACCTCAAACTCACCAACCACCACCATGGCAATTTCAACAAGGGGAGACCTCCTCCTCGGGTCAACCTACTTATCCACCCTTGCCTCCATCTCTCACCGAATGGATGGAAAGGATGGACATTGCCACGGCGAAGGCCGCTAGTGAGAGGGACGTTTTGGGAAGAAAGTTGGACCGGATATACTATGACCAAGCTACCGTGACGTATCCCATCTACGATGATTTTTGTCGGCGGGATTACGTGGGCTATGAGGACCCTCACCCCTCTTATTTCACTTGGCCCGATGGCAACTACCCTAAGGATGGGAGTATGGTCCGCGGAGGTTTTAACCTCCAACCGGACTACTTTGCGCGCCCCGTTTTCCCGCCTATGCCCGAGTCTAGACCGGAGGGGCATGATGCCCATTGGTTAGGGGGAGTTCGGCCCTATTTTGCTAGTGATGCGGGTGCATCGGGGTCCGGTGGTGGTTTCACGGGAGGAGATAGCGGCGTGATGAATATGAGCGGTGATTTCCCGGGAGGTCTTATGGGTGACGGCGGTAGTGGAGGTAACTTCACCTTCAACCCCGAGGATTTAGTCCAAGGCTCCGACTTGAATACCGGAGATGATTTCAATGATGATGATTTAGATGATGTGATGGGATCTTAGTCCCAAGAGGCCGCGTTGATGGCCTATTATTGCTCCCTTTTCAATCCAAAGCCTTTGGTATGCTCCTCACAATCAATCCAAATGTCAAGTATGTACCCAACAATCCAAACTTCTCATTCATATTTAAATTTTGTATGCATTTAGTTAGAAATTCATATAATTGCATTCATGTAGAATTGCATTAGATTTCAATTTGTACTATATTGTCACATTTAGTAATTGCATTCACTTAGGATAACTTGCATTGTCATTTAAATTATGCATATAGAATAGAGCATGCATTGCATTGACAAAAAAAAAAAAAAAAAAAAAAAAAAAAAAAAAACTAAAAAAATCGAAAACATGTATTTCATTTCCGAATTTCCTCCACACATTTATTTCCATTGGAAATACGTAAATAAATAAGTGTGGGGAGGAAATTCCATCATTTTAAAAATACAAAAACATGTTAATTATTTTCAAATATTCAAAAAATCCAAAAATATGTTATTTAATTTCGAAAAATTCAAAAACCACCAAAAATATGTTGTTTATTTTTCCTATTTTCTCCCTATACTTTGTTCCATTGAGGACAATGTAAATTTCAAGTGTGGGGAGGGAAATATCCTCTTTGTGCATATTGTTTATATTTGTATATATAGTTGTTAATTTGAGAAAATTCAAAAAAAATGCCTAAAAATTAAAAAATTTCAAAAAAAAAAAAAATTCCAAAAATATTGCATTGTATATACATGTTTGTCTAACAAGTGGTGCAGGCACACACGGGACATTTGAGGCATTAGGAGACTAGAAGACCGCTCGGTTCAATCTTTCTTATCTCTTTCTCCTTTTCCATTCCTTTTCTTTTACAATTGTTGTATGTATGGAGGAGGATGGGCTATGTTGATGAGGATGTTCCATTTTGGAACTTGGTGTGTGTTGCTTACGTGCTGCTAGGGTCAGAAAATTGTTGCATGTTTATTTAGGTTGCTAGTACTTAGAAATGCATTTCGTACCTTGTGAATACATGTTTGTTGCTTTATTTACATTTTGCATCGTGTTTGTATATAAATTTTTGAACAAATTTGGTCTAGGAAGGGAGCATGATACCCTCAATGATGATTTATGTCTTGACCGTGCCTTCCCCCTCCCCTTGGCTCGCACCCGTGTCACATGGTTAGCATATGGGAAAAAGGGCATGTCCACCAAGTTTTGGCCGCCTTGTGAGACCGAGAGGACCGTAGGCTAGACCTAGACCTCGACTTAGCTACTCAAATGTGAGGATTAGAGCCTCCTAGGGTCGGTGCATTCATACCCGACCCCCAATTAGGTTTGTGAGTAGGTCTCCTCGCGAGACGTGTTATGACTAGACGCATAAGTGTGTCATTCCGTCCTTAGGCCTTGATTTGCATTTCATTTTTTTGTGCACAAGTCATGAAATAAAATTTGTTTCCACTTGCATATGAACCTCACATAGCCAAATTGCCTTGTTTTGTCCCTTCCATTATCTCCCCTTTTGATTCACCCCCTTTGAGCCTCAACCTATTCATTTGGCAAACTCACTAAAATAGCTACATCCCATAACCACCCTTCCTTTATCAAGAATTGGTCGGTTTTGTAGTAGTGTTGTAGGAGGTGATTTGGGTCATAGTGGTGGATAGTATACATATCCACTTGGATCGGAACTTGGTATGCATTTGGCATTGTATATAATTAAGAGGTTTTGAAAAAGAAATGAAAAACAAAATAGAAAAGTGAAAAAGTTGTGAAAAATTCAAACAAAAGATTTGGTTGTCTTGTATATATTTGTGTTAAAAGAAGAAAAAGGCAAGCAACACCCCTCCTCATCATTAAACGGGGTAGAAAGAGCCGTTGCTAAATAAAGGGGCAAATTGATGTTTTTCCAAAATGAGTCGGGTTTACACAATTTTTGCATGACTTGGGAAACCGGGTTGTTGTTAGGGTGTAGACGTTACCATTTGTTGAAATAAGAGGAGTACTTTTAAATTTTTCCAATTTGAGTTGGGTTTATGCAATTTTTGCATAGTTTTGGTGATCCTTGCTATGTTAGGGCATAGACGTGTCTCATGTGTTGCAATAAGGAAATGGATGTGATGTGTCGACAATTCTTGATTTGAACTCCACATGTCCAAACGGTGCTTGCACCAATCCCGTTCCGTCCTACTCCTTAGCCCCATTACAACCCTTATTTCATGGCTTGCGCATTGTTACATTTTGCATCTCATTTGGACATAGGGTCTTTTTTTACACATTAGATTGCGGACACGTTCTCACGAGTCGTAGTAGGAGAGTGTTTGGCTACTTTTTGTACAAAAACACCCGGTCTTTAAACGAGTGACGAGTGAAATCCGTGAGGTTGTCGATGGTCTAAGTCCCCTTAGCCATGGGTCTCTTTTGGTTGAATCTTGCGCGTGTCGTGTCATTCTTGGAGGACTAGCCTTGCTTCCCCTTTTCCCGCCTTAGAATGTGTTTCTTTGGCTTTTGTGAACATATTTGGGTTGCTTGTGCCACGTTTAGGGAGTTGGCACCTCGTTGAGACTATGAGACGGTATCTCCCGATCAAGACCTTTAATCGTTCAAAGTAAAACGACCGCTTAGATGAGGAAAGCGGTTTGATTTTTGTGATGCATCATATATGTTGACTTGAGCTTAATTAAATGTTTGCATCAAAAGTTTTGTAGCAAGACCCAACTTGCCTTGCAATAGGGCACTCTCCCCTCATGGGTGTCAAATTGTGAGTTGAAGGGGCGTTGAGTGCGCTAATACTCGATCGGCTTAAGTAGTAGTTTAGTTGAGTGATGCTTATATTGTGCATCCTCTCTCCATATCTATCATAATAATGCTTTGTACATTTGGTTTAAGGACTTACTCGGGGACGAGTAAGGATTAAGTGTGGGGAGGTTTGATATGCGATTAATTTACTTCTAATTCCCTCTTTCTTTTATGCATACCGACTCATATCGAGTCGGTTTCGGGTGTTTTTCCTTGCATTTTGTGCCCAATGCCCGTACTTGTTACCTTGTGCATCCTTTTGTAGGAAACGACCCAAGTATGGAGAATTCGGGGCAAGAAAGGCACCCCATTGCCTTTACATGAAGAAGAGGTGAAGAAATGCTGAAGAGTGTGTTTTGCCGGCGGGCCGGCAGCCGGTCTAGCCACCGGCAAAACACACCCCAGAGAATGACTTAAGACTTTGAAGAAAAGTTGAGGAATGTGCTTTGCCGGCAGGCCGGCAACCGGCCCACCGGTAAAGCACAGCAGGTGGAATTTATTTGAAGAATTTGGTGAAAAACAAGCTTGGCCTCGCTGCCGGTAGGAGCACCGGCAGCCGGTCAACCGGCATTTCACACATCCAAAGTCCTGAAGAAGGTGTTTTGCCGGCAGGCCGGCAACCGGCCCACCGGCAAAACACAGATGCCAGCTGTTTTAATTCTTTGCACGGTTTTGCCGGTAGGAGCACCGGCTGCCGGGGCACCGGCAAAACGCAGCAGACGAGATTTTGGGCTTTTCTTCCTCTTTTCTTCCTAATCTTGTACAAGCCTATAAATACCCCCTCTTAAACCCTTTTGTACATATAACCCTAGATCTGAAAAACATTCCATTTTTATTGTAATACCTCCTTAATCAAGCACTAATCTTTCAATAATTATTATTAATATTTAGCAAGAATTAGTTAGTTCTAGTAATAGTCAATTGTTTACACTTGTTTGTTGAAGTTTGTATTGGGGATTTTGAAGGGTTTTCCTTCTTATTAATCAATCAAGCCTTCATCTTTCCTTTTGTTGGTATAATTTCTTTCCTTTCTTTTACTTGTTTATCATTTGTTTACATTTTCCTTGTCCTTTGATATTGCTATAACATTCATCATGTCTCCTCCTTGTGTTGTTTGCTTTTCTTCTCTATTTAGCATAATTTCCCTTAACATGAGTGAGTAGATTCCCTCTAGGGTTTAGGGTGATTCATTATGGAATTTAGGGGCTTGATTCTTTGAATATTTTGGTCTTTGGTGAAATTGTTTAACTTTCCTATTCATTGCACTCAAGGTGTTTGTTGATTTGCTCAAGTGAAAGCTTTTGCCTTTCTTCCATTATTGCTTAATTCTCCTTTGAAATGAAAGTTTTTGGGAGTCTTGATGTATGTTAGGAGAGGAGGGATACTTAATGAAAATTAGTAGCCACCCTTAAGATAGCCAAGACATTGGTTCTTCATCTTAGGTTAATCCTTCACCATTGACCCTTTTTGATCTTCATGTTTGCCCCTAGACCATATTGATGACCCCGAAAGCCCTAGCTTTTAATTAACCGTATTCATTATCATCATCTTGTTTGTCTTTTGCTCTAGTGATTATAACCAAAACCTTTTCTTTTAATTTTGATTAAACTTGACTCTTAACCGAACTTTGTAGCAACCCCCGCCGTCCTTGAGTTCGACCCCGACTAAATACTACGCTTTTTCGGGTTTTATAAATTGTTTTGGTATAGGAAGTAGGCGACAAATTTCCTATTATCACCCAACCAATACCCACCAAGTATAAGTAATGCAAAAGGAAGTGATTATAGTGACTTTGTGCGAAAGGAAGCCAGAATGGGTCCAATAAAGTGGGTTGACAGGTTTTTGAGGGCGGATTTCAATAGAGTTGACGAGAGACCAAAAAGAGCATTGGAAATGAGTAAAAGAAAGACATTGTGCATCCATGGGTTCTAACATTAAGTTGACCAAAGCCACCAAGTGATTAATAAAGTAAAGATCAGAGTAAATCAAGACGAGTTGGAGTGATTGAGAATTTGAAAGAGTCTAGGCTAGAGGTTAACTCAAAAGAGTAGAAAATAGATTCACAAAGAGAGTTCCACATTATATAAGTGAGTTGCTTATTACTCATGGACATTGAAGGATGTTTGATTGGAGTAAAGATTCCCGAGGTTCATTAGCTCTTTTATTATCCAGACTGAACTTATAATGAAACAACCCATACTATTGTACCAGAAAAAAGGATGGCCAATAACCTGAATGTAAGTAGTTCGCTCCAAAGAGGTAAACTTGGTACACTTGAAAGCCCATCCTCTAACCATTGCCTTAAATGATCACGGACAACCCAACTAACACCCACCAAAGGAGAAGTAGTGCAAAAGGAGGTGACAATATTGATTTTGTGCTAGGGGGAATCAGGAAGGTCCAATAGAGCGAGTTGACAGGTGTTTGAGGGAGAGTTTCAAAAGTGTTGGTAAGAGAGCAAGAAGATCAATGAAAATGATCAGTAGAAGAAAGTCATTGCAAGTTCAAAACACTATTGAAAATGAGTACAATAAAGTTATTGCGGGCTCAAGACACCGAGCTGACCAGCAAAGCCACCAAATGATTAAAGTAGAAAAGATCAGAGTAAATCAAGATGAGTTGGGGTGATTGAGGTTTTGAAAGAGTTTAAACTAAAGGAATAGAAGGCAAATGAAGGTGACAAGAACCTTACACATTGTGAAGTGAGGGATAGTCCCAAAAAATAAAAATATGAATAGTGTTGATCTTAGAATGACGGTGACACATGCCACAAGCGAAATAGCAAACCCCGAGGGGAGAAGGTAACATTATGTGGGAGTTTATCCTCACCAAGAAAGCTACAAGAAAAGAGAAATACGGTGCTTAATACGAGTAGACCATAACTATTTAAGGTTGGACCGAGAAAAGAATGGTAAGTTGAGGTTAAGAGAACATTTTAGAATACGAGTGCCCAAAGTAGAAATTTTTAAAGAGGCACTTAGAGGTGATATAACAGTCGAGTTAAAAGAAAAATGAGTTACAAGAATATTTTGATGATGGAAATATTTAATAAAACTAATTAAACTCATTGTTATAAACTTTCGACCATCTATTGACAATAACAAATGACACAAAATCCGCACAATTTTGTATGTCACACAATGATAAGTGATTTAAAGTATAATAAATTGTTATTTTTCTTTTATTTTACCAACTAAACCCTTCAAAACTACTATCTAAAGAAAAAAAAACGTGTCGTCCAAATGTCAATTAGTTTAACTAATAAAATCACAAGTTGAACCAATAATAATGACCTCTAATCAATTTATGTTAGCATTAAAATTGTCCAAAAGTTCCCTTTCTACAATAAAGGTTAAAACGTCCTCACATATTATATATTTAGCTTATTATTTTAGAATCCGTGCAACGCACGGGCAACACACTAGTAAATAATAAAACGTGAAGAACAAATCTACAAATTAATCGGACTTTGTTAAGAACGGTATTCGGGTTAATTCTTGTGTATCTTTATTCAATAACGACATCACCTTATATAGGCGTACAAAGCTAGTATCCTTCTCAAACAAGGACGGAATAAAAGAGATACAATTCGACAAGTATACGATTTCTATTTATATCCTTAAAACCAGGGAATTTGAGAGTTACCTTAGAGATCTTACGAGCGACTTTGAAGCTAAAACAATCATTTGAGAGTTACCTTAAGAGATCTTTTAGACAGGGGAGACCGTCCAATTTGTGCAATTTGCGACTTTTTCCTCGGATGGGTTGTAACTGTTTCCTCTTCCTTAAACATCCCTGGAATACTCTTTTACGGTATGGGTGTCTTATCGACCGCAATTGATCGTACTGTAAACTCAAACCCAGAATACATGAAGACTTTGGTGAATGGCGAAAAGCTGGAAACTCTGTCCGGATTAGCGTGTCCTTTCCCCTTGGTTCGCGACGATTTCCCTAGATTAAAGGACGGAAGTAGCCCCTCTGGAAAGTTCTTCCGAGAAAATGGTGATGGTGGCGCGTCTAGCACTTGTTGGGGAGTACTTTGCAATAGTTTTGAAGAACTCGAAGGCGAGTTTGTAAGCTGTTAGAACACATTAAATTGATGATGCCAAGTCCCCTTGTTATTTGATTGTTTGCTCTTAGTTGAAACAATTAGTGAATGAAGCAATCAAATGGACTTTCAACAATGATTCAAGATGATCAAGCCAATCAAGGAAGTCAAGACAATGATACTTTCCAAAGCCATAGTCGATATATGTAAGAGTAAGTGTAACATTCTCATTTAAGTCAAGTAATAGCAAAACCATGCAACGGTACGCTGTACCGTGGTTTCTGGTACTATCATACGGAGGAGTTTTCGTCCAAATGTTTTTAAGTGTCAAAACTTTGCAAACTTTAAACCTTAAACATTTGAATTTTCAGAAACTTGAAAACAATCTGAAATTTTGGAGTCACAAGCCCACTTGACTAAGCCTCTAGATTTGTGCAAACACCTTTTACCAAAATGGCAAAGAAGACTTGTCAAACTTCTAAAGTAAGAAAGGCTTTTTGCCATTTCGGTAAATTGTCACATGTTGAGTGTAGAAGCTTAAGTTTTCTGATTTCTTAAGCCCCAAGCCTACAAGTCTAACACTTACCATCACTCAAAGCTATCATTTTTATATTGGATTTAATTCTTCAAAGTGTACTTACCTAAGACTAAATCCACTATAAATAGAGTGTCTTAGTCACATTTATTTCTTAAGACTTCCAAAGCATTTATTGTAAAAACCTTGCAAATCATTTGTGCATTTAAAGCTTTGTTCTTCAAGTGTTTGCAAAACGTTTTTCGATTTTAAGTCTTCAAAACTTGTTTTCGAAAAAGTCAGAAAACCTCCAAGAATCGGTTCATTTGTCTTTGTGACATGATGAGTTTGTTCCATGATTCTCGTGTTAGATCTTCATTGTAATCTCCATGTTCATTTAAGTGAACTCTTGAGATTCAAGATTCTGTAACACCTTGAGATAGAACCCATAAACTCTTGAAGCGGAGTAGCTTTAAGTTTGAGTGCAACCGGAGTAGGTTGGCGAGTTACTTTCATTGTAAGGGGTTTAGTAAGTTTGAGTAAATTTCTAAACAAGCAATAAAATAACGGTTGGACGTAGGCCTCGGAGTAGAGGCTGAACCAATTTTTAAAATGTCGTTTGTTTGTTCATTTACTTTTACGTTCTTCCACTTTGCTATTTCTCGCATGTACCTAATCAAGTTCTGTGTCACAGTCACCTATACCGTGACATAGAACTGCTGTACCTTCTTGTGAACTTACCTTCAATTAAGTTTCTCAAGTCTTGTACTTCTTTATTCTTAGCCTAAAGTAGTTAATTAACTAAGTTAAGAATAAAATTTTAAAAAAAGGTACACCTAATTCACCCCCTCCCCCTCTTAGGTGTTAATCGTTCTTAACTCTTCAATTGGTATCAGAGCCTCGTGCTCTTGATATTGGTTAAATCCAAAGAGTTGATCCTATAGTTATGGACGATTCAAAACACACTAAGTATCCCATTTTCAAGGGAGAAAACTATGCATGGTGGAAACATCGCATGGAGCACTATGTCAAAAGTGCGGACTATGAATGTTGGTTAATCATTCAAAAGGGTCCCCTAAAATCGAAGTGACTAATGCTGATGGCACTAGCTCCTTGAAAAGTGAGGATAAGTATGTTGAGGCCGACTATAAGAAAATCGAGAAAAACTCTAAGGCCATGTCCATTCTTCAATATGGAATCGGTGACCAAGAGATTAATCGTATATCTGGATGTGCTTCGGCCAAAGAGATTTGGGACACCCTAAACCTTGCCTATGAGGGAACGTCACAAGTCAAGAAATACCGTATTGATCTTCTCATGCAACAAGATGAGATGTTCAATATGGAACGAGATGAGTCAATTAATAGTTTGTCTTCACGTTTTTCTAGTATTGTCAATGACCTTAAGAGTTTAGGTAGGAGTTTTCAATCCGAGGATTTAGTCCGTAAAATCCTTCGTAGCCTAACTGAAAAGTGGCAACCGAAAGTTACGGCTATTGAGGAAGCTAAGGACCTTTCATTGCTCACCCTTGATGAACTTATGGGCTCACTTATGGCTCATGAGTTAACTCTCATGAAGCGTTCTGGTGAAAGCTCTAAAGGGAAAGGACTCGCTCTTAATGCTCTCTCAAGTGATGAGGAGGATGAAGATGATGAGTTTGCAATGTTCACTAAAAACATTGTTGGCATGATCAATGGTCGAAACTCTCAAAGGTATAGCAACAACTCTAGTAAACGCCGTTTTCCTAAGAGAAGATCTAACTCCACTATTGGTTGCTTTAAATGTGGTGACAAAGGTCATCAAATCAAGGAATGCCCAAAGTGGAACGATATCAAATCTAAGGAAAAACGTGACTTTGCAAAACGTGATTACAAAAATAAAGTAATGACTGCTATTTGGGGGCATGTCTGATTCTGAAGAGGATGATGTCCTTGAGGATGAATTAGACGCCAAACTTAGCATCTCGTCTAGTTCCTCAAAGAATGCTTCCAAATCATCAAAGAAAGAAGACATCAAGTGTCTTATGGCTCACTCCGCGGATTCAGACTCTGATTCAGACCAAGAGGTAATTAAGCTCAAGAAAAAGGTTCGATCTTTCTCTAAAGATAAAGTCTGTCTCCTCCTAGATCAATTCATAGATAAATGTCGTGTCCAAACTAATAAGTTGGAAGCTATGCAAATCGAAATTGAGGACATAGCTGAGGAAAATGTAGTCCTAAAAGAAAGTCTAAATGAGAATGATCAACCTAGTTCCATGTTGAGTCTTGATTAAGAAATCAAAAAGCTTCGAAAACAAAATTTGTTTTTAGTCAACAAAGTCGATGAAACCAGTGCAACAGATCCCTGTACTGTTGCATCCAGTTCTAAAGGAAATGTGTCATCACTAACACTAGAACGTGACCAACTTTTGATTGACTTAGCTACTCGTAACAACGAAAAGGATGATCTTGTTAAGATTGCTGAAATGTTAAATGATGAGTCTAGTCATGTCAAAAGTGCCTTAGAACGAGCTCAAAAATCAAATGATGACCTTCTTACTCAGATTGAGATGTTAAAAAGAGCTGAACAGACTCATGCCACAGAGGTCTCTACTGTGGCATCTGATTCGAGAAAAGAAATAGATACTCTCACGAAATCTGTGTCCTCTTTAACTAAGGAACGTGACACTCTTCTAGCTGACCTCAAATTATGTCAAAGAGATAATAAACAATTGGAACAAATTGGGATGTTACTTAGTGACGAAGCAAGACTTGCAAAACAAGCTTTCGACAATTTAGGTAAATTGAATCTTAATCATCTTGCCAAAATTGAAACATTAACTAAAGAGCTAGATGAGGCTAAGATGTTCTACTTAAAATGGGAAGGAAGTCAGAATAATTTGGATTTTCTCTTGAAACAATCACAAGAATATGAAAAATTTGCAAAGAATGCTGGACTTGGTTTCAAATGCAACAGTAGCACACACTGTTGCACTCGAAACCAGGATCCAAGTCAAACTGACTTCCGAAGAAGAAAGTATGCTGGTCTTCCTGAGTACATCATTTGTAATTATTGTGGCAAAACAGGTCATGAGTTTAATGGTTGTGACAAAAGAGTTCGTGACTTAGAAAGAAACACCAAAAATGCTAAACAAGTATGGATAAAGAAAGAGGAAGTCAAAAAGGTCGTTGTCAAGAAGGAGCCCAAACTTGTTTGGGTTCCTAAACTAAATGTTTGATTTCTTATAGGCATTAGTGAGGGGCAGCAGCAATTGGTACTTAGACAGTGGATGCTCTCGTCACATGACGGGAGATGAAAACCAATTCCTCTCGCTAGAAGCCTACGATGGTGGCATGGTGACTTTTGGCGACAACAAGAAAGGTGAAATCATTGGTATTGGAAAGGTTGGTAAGTCAAAGTCACTATGCGTGGACAAAGTGTTGCTTGTCAAAGGTTTGAAACACAATCTCTTGAGCATTTCACAACTTTGTGATCGAGGTAATATTGTTGAATTTCTTGCTAGTGAATGTAGAATCATCAATGGAAAAACTAGAGAACTCATACTTGAAGGTAAACGTGTCAAAGATGTCTACATGACTAACTTGTATGCATTGTCGGGTCAATCACTATCATGCATGAGTGTTCAAAAGAACGACCCTTGACTTTGGCACAAACGACTTGGTCATGTAAATGCTAAGACTCTTAACACCCTCAAGAGACTTGATCTAGTTGACGGCATTCCTAACATTAAATTTGAATTCAAATCACTTTGCGATGATTGTGTTAAAGGAAAACAAGTTAAGTGCTCTTTTAAATCCAAAAAGGTTGTTATTACTTCCCTACCTCTTGAACTCATTCATATTGATTTATGTGGACCCATGCGAGTTGTGAGTAGAGGTGGAAGTCGTTTTATTTGTGTCATTGTAGATGACTTCACAAGATTTGTTTGGCTTCTCTTCTTAAGTTCTAAGGATCAAACATTTGATGAGTTCTTAATTTGGGTCAAAAAGGTTCAAAACAAATTTGGTTATAAACTTGTCTCATTGAGATCCGACCATGGAACCGAGTTTGAGAACTCGTCATTTGAGTCTTATTGTAATGAGTACGGTGTTAGTCATAACTTTTCGGCATAAGAACCCCACAACAAAATGGGGTTGTGGAACGAATGAATCGAACTCTTGAAAATATGGTTAGGACCATGCTCATTAGCTCTAAGGTTCCTAAGAATTTTTGGGCCGAAGCCGTAAACACATCTTGTTATATTTACAACCGTGTCATGATTAGAAAAATCATTGAGAAAACTCCCTATGAACTACTACGAGGAAGAAAACCTAATCTTTCACACTTAAAATGCTTTGGTAGTAAATGCTTTGTGCACAATAATGGAAAAGACAACCTTGGCAAATTTGATGCTCGTAGTGATGAAGGAGTTTTTGTTGGTTATTCCGATCATAGTAAAGCCTATAAAGTTTATAACAAAAGGACCATGAAAATGGAAGAAAGCGTTCATGTAATATTTGACGAATCTAGTCTTTTTGTGTCAAATACACAGGTTGATGATGAGGATGATGAATATGATGATGATTTTGAGATTGGTATGATACGACATGAAATGGATCAAGTGGTAGAAGAAGCTGAGCAACAGTTGGAGCCACTGTTGCATGAGGAGGATGCGCAAACTTTAGGGGGAACTAACCGTCCTCCTACACAAGATGATGCTACCTCATCCAGGGGGAACAAGGATGGTGAAGAACAACCCAACCTAATCATAAATGAACCACAATCACCTCCTTCAAACAACCCTCATGCAACAGTCCCCTCTACCGTTGCAGACGAACAAACCGAATCTTCTAACTCACTTATTCCCAAGAAATGGAAACACCAAAGCTCACATCCTTTGTCAAACTTAACCAATGACCTAACCTCTGGAATAAAAACCAGATCATCACTTCAAAACTTCTGTGCACACAATGCCTTCATCTCAAAAATCGAACCAGACCATGTCACAGTAGCCTTGACTGATGAATGCTGGATGATTGCAATGCAAGAGGAATTGGAGCAATTCGAAAGGAACAAGGTATGGCATCTTGTCCCTAGGCCCTCCCAACGTACTGTAATTGGTACACGGTGGGTCTTTTGCAATAAGCTAGATGATGTTGGAGAAATCGTAAGGAATAAAGCTAGACTAGTGGTGCAAGGTTTTAACCAACAAGAAGGAATTGATTACGATGAAACCTTTGCACCGGTAGCTAGGCTTGAAGCCATACGAATGCTTGTAGCTTTTGCATATTTTCAAGGTATAAAGCTTTTTCAAATGGATGTCAAAACCGCATTTTTAAATGGATACCTTGATGAAGAAGTGTTCGTTGAACAACCTCCGGGCTTTATAAACAACGAGTTTCCCAACCACGTTTTTAAACTAGATAAAGCACTCTATGGTTTAAAACAGGCTCCTAGGGCTTGGTATGATAGGCTTTCAAAGTTTCTATTGGAAAATGGTTTCATACGTGGGTCCGTGGATAAAACGTTGTTTATCAAGTCACAAGGAGATGAACTGTTGCTTGTGCAAGTATATGTCGATGACATTATTTTTGGTGCAACTAACAATGTTCTTTATAAGTACTTTTCTGATTTGATGACTTCGGAATTTGAAATGAGTATGATGGGAGAACTTGGATTCTTTCTTGGTCTTCAAATCAAACAATGTGAGAATGGAACAATGATTCATCAACAAAAGTACTTAAAGGAAATGCTAAGTAAGTTTGGGTTGACTAATTCTAATCCTATGCCTACACCAATGGTGTCTAAAGTCAAGCTTGACAAAGACGAAAAAGGTAAGAGCATTAGTGAAAAGGTATATCGAGGTATGATCGGTTCCTTACTTTACTTAACCGCTAGTCGACCCGACATACAATTTAATGTGTGTGCTTGTGCCCGTTTCCAAGCAAATCCTAAAGAATCTCATTTCAAAGCCGTCAAACGGATTTTTAGGTATTTGATTGGAACACAAGGGCTATATCTTTGGTACCCAACTCACTACGAACTTGATCTTGTAGGTTTTTCGGATGCGGACTATGCCGGTGACACATTGGATAGGAAAAGCACTTCGGGCATTGCTACCTTCCTAGGACCGTGTCTCATTTCATGGGCTTTGAAGAAGCAAAACACCGTTGCATTGTCCACGGCCGAAAGCGAATATGTGAGTGCCGCTCTATGTTGTGCACAAATTCTTTGGGTACGTCAACAATTGCATGATTATGGCCTTACTTTCGAGACTACCCCTATTTTTTGTGACAACACTAGTGCAATTAATATATCAAAGAATCCTATACAACACTCACGAACTAAACACATCGACATACGACATCATTTTCTACGTGATCAAGTTGAGAAAGGTCATATTTGTCTAAGCTTTTGTAAAACGGAAAATCAAATTGCGGACATTCTTACAAAACCGTTAGAAAGAGAACAATTCGAAAGACTTCGGTCGGAAATTGGTTTATTGGGTGACATACCGCTAAATTAAATTACGTTTTCCAATGATTGATTAGAGGGAGGAATTACATGTAATTAAATATTAGTCAATATGATAGAATGCATGCAAATATCGAACAAATGCAACTGACAAACGTATGAGTGCACTTGAGTTATTTTTGCATTGAGCTTCCAAATCACTTTATGTCCCATCATACTTAAAAGCCTACACCCTAGCCTCACATTATCAACACTCAACCGTCCCTTCACCTAGATTAATTACACCAACCCCCATTTACTTCCATGTTTCCACTAAACACCCCCTATTACCCACTAAATAAACAACCAACCCTCACCTTTTTCGGATTCCCAAAACCGTCAAAACCATTTCCCCTTCCTCTCTCTTAAAATGCCTCCAAGGTTTTCAAAAGAAGTTCTTCAACTCAGAGATACGTTTAATCCAAAATACATTGCCAAGAAGATGGCTCCCAAAACCGCTGCCAAACCAAATGAGATCACCTCTGCCACTGCCAAACCAACCGTTGCACGAAAGAAGACAACCGCCAAAAGGGGCGGTGGTCGTGGCAGAGGAGGAAGAAGTAGGAATCCTCCTATTTCTCTCCAACTAGATGCTGAGGTGGACATTGACACCGATGAAGAAGACTCCGGTTCTAAAGGAACCAAAAAGAATGAAGATATTCAAAAATCAAGTGATGTTTTCGAAACAAGTGAAAAGGGAGATCATTCAAGTGAGATGAAAGAGGGGGAACTTGAAAGAGAGAAATCAAAAGAGGGAAAAGAAAGTAAGGAAAAATCAGATGGAAACAAAGAAAAAGAAAGTGAGGAAAAATCAGAAAAATTAAAAGAAAGTGAGGAAAAATTAGAGGGAGACAAAGAAAAGGAAAGTGAGGAAAAATCAAAAGAGAATCAAGGGGATTCAAAAGAAAAGGAAAAGAAGGAGAAGAGTGACGATGAGAAAGATGTTGTTGAAGAGAATGATGATAATGTACTATTGAAAGATTTGGTGAGTGAAAGTTTAGAGAAGAATGAGATTGGTAACATTGATGCAACGGTGGCCTCCACTGTTGAAAAGGACATCAGTTCCAATGCTGAAAAAATTGATGAAGAAATCGTTGATGTCGAGGATCATGATGATGCCACAGTAGTGTTTGATGATGGGCTTGACCCACTATTTTCAAAACCGGCATCAAGAACCCGATCCAAGCGAAAGATGCTTGAAATCTTTGGTGATGATGATGATGATGTGACGCCGGAGGCATCCCCTCCTAAACCCAAAGTCACTCAAAGAAAAAGGGGATCCGGGTCAAAAACCAAAGCAACCAAAAGAGCTCGTTATCATCGGGATTTGCCTAGCATAGATGAAAATGAGATCATTGAGGAGAAGGTTCCTCTCAACACATGCATGGATCTTGTTATTGCTCCCTATGCCGAATCATTCAAGAATGACATCTTCAACCATCTTAATTCTCTCGATCTCCCGGAGGAGATCTTCAAGATTTGCCACGGTATGCTGATTTGTTGCTTCCACAGTGGAAGGCGTTATAAGAAATCTTGGTATGACACCTCTCCTGCTTTTAAATATTTCAAAGAGGCTATGTATGCACAGGGTTGGGTAAATTTGTTGGACAAATATAGTCCCATGTATTTGTCCGAAATCATCCAATTCTATGCAACAGTCAAGGTAGATGTTGAATCCGGAACTCTCTCAGCCTTTATAAATCAGAAACCCTTTGTCCTAACAATCAACCAACTTGCTGCCCATCTGGATATTTGTGATGTCGGTCTTACCTCCTTCCCCAAACGTGATTGGGGTGAAATTGATGAGGTTACCTCTACCCAGGTCATGAAGGTTCTTCGACCTCATGATGACGATGGCCCTACCAACATATATGCCTTTGAATTAACCGCACCCATCCGGTTCATCTTCAACCTGGTTTTTCGTAACCTTGTCCCTTCCAACAATAGCCGTGGGAGATGTTCTCTCCTTGACATGCTCCTGATTCATCACATTGTCAAGCACAAACCCATTAACCTTCCTCGCCTCATATTTCACCGAATTCTTGAGATGTCCGCTGAGTTCCAAAACGGCAACTTTGACAAAAATGCCGTGGTCCCTTATGGTATGTGGCTCTCGATCATCTTTATGAGGGAAGGGTTAGTATTAAAAGGAAGCCCTGCAATTGAGAAATTAACTGATGAAATGACACCGGGCCTTCTTTCTCGAATGAACTTGGAGATTAAGAATGGCAAATTGGAAAGGAAAAATCAGTCGGGTTCTACAGTGGGTTCTACCGTTGAAATGGGTGTGGTACTAGCCAAGTTGGATGAGCTCCTTGGGATTGTGAATCGGTTGGTCAAAGAACAGGGCAAGTTGAGGGATGAAGTTGGTGATCTTCGTACTATGAATGAAGATCTTCTTGAACGTCTTCAAAATGCCTCCTAAACTCATGCCTCTTTAATCCGTCTCTTCTCTTGAACTTTGGCTCTTTGTTTTAAGACACTCTCCTGCACCTTTGGTTGTTTTTCTTTTGTTTGAACTATTTGCGTGTGTTTTAATCGTGTTGCTTGCCTTTTGGACATGTTTTTCTCCTCCTTTGACGATGTCAAGAGGGGGAAGTAGCTTAATTATGCCATGTGTGATCTTCTAACTCTTAGGCTAACGTCCACTTTAATTATGTCTTAGCTTCCATGATTAGATGTTTTACTTTGGCCAAGCATGTTGCACCTTTCGACTACCTTGATCATGTTTATTAATTATGTTTATGTTGAAATTGACCAAAGACCGACTAACCATGGGCTAAGGGGAATATCACACATGTTTGGACTTGTCATCATCAAAGGGGGAATTTGTTAGAACACATTAAATTGATGATGCCAAGTCCCCTTGTTATTTGATTGTTTGCTCTTAGTTGAAACAATTAGTGAATGAAGCAATCAAATGGACTTTCAACAATGATTCAAGATGATCAAGCCAATCAAGGAAGTCAAGACAATGATACTTTCCAAAGCCATAGTCGATATATGTAAGAGTAAGTGTAACATTCTCATTTAAGTCAAGTAATAGCAAAACCATGCAACGGTACGCTGTACCGTGGTTTCTGGTACTATCATACGGAGGAGTTTTCGTCCAAATGTTTTTAAGTGTCAAAACTTTGCAAACTTTAAACCTTAAACATTTGAATTTTCAGAAACTTGAAAACAATCTGAAATTTTGGAGTCACAAGCCCACTTGACTAAGCCTCTAGATTTGTGCAAACACCTTTTACCAAAATGGCAAAGAAGACTTGTCAAACTTCTAAAGTAAGAAAGGCTTTTTGCCATTTCGGTAAATTGTCACATGTTGAGTGTAGAAGCTTAAGTTTTCTGATTTCTTAAGCCCCAAGCCTACAAGTCTAACACTTACCATCACTCAAAGCTATCATTTTTATATTGGATTTAATTCTTCAAAGTGTACTTACCTAAGACTAAATCCACTATAAATAGAGTGTCTTAGTCACATTTATTTCTTAAGACTTCCAAAGCATTTATTGTAAAAACCTTGCAAATCATTTGTGCATTTAAAGCTTTGTTCTTCAAGTGTTTGCAAAACGTTTTTCTGATTTTAAGTCTTCAAAACTTGT
Organism: Silene latifolia; assembly: GCF_048544455.1. NCBI lineage: Eukaryota > Viridiplantae > Streptophyta > Magnoliopsida > Caryophyllales > Caryophyllaceae > Silene > Silene latifolia. Next base: position 7,226,163 of record NC_133537.1, on the reverse strand, counting down.
TTTCGAAAAAGCTGTAAAACCTCCAAGAATCGGTTATTGATCTGTGACATGATGAGTTTGTTCCATGATTCTCGTGTTAGATCTTCATTGTAATCTCCATGTTCATTTAAGTGAACTCTTGAGATTCAAGATTCTGTAACACCTTGAGATAGAACCCATAAACTCTTGAAGCGGAGTAGCTTTAAGTTTGAGTGCAACCGGAGTAGGTTGGCGAGTTACTTTCATTGTAAGGGGTTTAGTAAGTTTGAGTAAATTTCTAAACAAGCAATAAAATAACGGTTGGACGTAGGCCTCGGAGTAGAGGCTGAACCAATTTTTAAAATGTCGTTTGTTTGTTCATTTACTTTTACGTTCTTCCACTTTGCTATTTCTCGCATGTACCTAATCAAGTTCTGTGTCACAGTCACCTATACCGTGACATAGAACTGCTGTACCTTCTTGTGAACTTACCTTCAATTAAGTTTCTCAAGTCTTGTACTTCTTTATTCTTAGCCTAAAGTAGTTAATTAACTAAGTTAAGAATAAAATTTTAAAAAAAGGTACACCTAATTCACTCCCTCCCCCTCTTAGGTGTTAATCGTTCTTAATTCTTCATAAGCGCTCTTGAGGATTCCTATGGAAGAGCAAGTGTTAAAGTATGGTGTGTTGGGCCGCTTTTCCTGTATGAAGATCAAGAAAAGAATAAAACATCTCCGAAAGATGGAAAAATCTCGAAATCTTCAATTTCTAGTTGGCTAGATGAGCAACATGAGGATGTAATGTATGTCTCATTTGGGACACAATCCTACATATCGAAATCCCAAATGGACGAGATTGCGTTGGGACTAGACTCGGCTGGTCACCCGTTCATATGGGTGGTTCGCTCGAGTAGTTGGACCCCACCGGCGGAATGGGAGGAAAGGGTGAAAGGTCGAGGGTTAGTGATAAGGGAATGGGTGGATCAAAGGAGTATATTAGCCCATCCAGCAATCGGAGGGTATTTAAGTCATTGTGGTTGGAACTCGGTACTAGAGAGCTTGTCTATGGGCGTACCCATATTGACTTGGCCAATGGGCGCGGACCAATCGTTAAATACCAAATTAGTGGTGCATGTCTTGAAGGCAGGGTTAGCCATGGATTCGACACTCGACGAGGTACGAAAGGAGGGTGTGATATATGGGTGTAATGCCATTAGTAGCGGAGTGACGGAGTTAATGAGTGGAGAGAGTGGAAGACTAGCTCGAAAACGGGGTGAAGAAATAGGTTTAATGGCTAGAAATGCTGTAAAGAAAGATGATTCATCTTCTGTGAAGTTGGATAATATTATCAACTCTTTAAAGGAGTACACTGCTACAGTGCTACATGATTGTTGAAATGTTCCAGTAATACGCGGTTTCCACTTTTTTTTAAACTGGTTCTTACAATTTTAGCAAATTTAAATACAGGTTTTGTTGAAGATTATCGGAATTTAGTGGATGCTTTCTAAATTTGTCCATGTTAATTAAAGACCGTCTCTGCTTGTGATCCCGAAATTTATCACAACTACTGTGTCTCTGTGTACCAAAAAATACTCTGTACTGTCAAAATAAAAATAAAAAATACTCTAAATATAATATGAAGGGAGTCATCATCTCCGTGATCGTTTCATCGTTAACGACCACTTTTATTAGTGACCCATTTTATATAATTTATAGATTATTAGTACAGATATCGCGCAATGCATACGCGGTATATAGATTTTTTATTTTTCTTAGCGTATTATTATTTATACTTTTTAATTTTGTACCTCGTTAATATTTTATAATTTCACTCCATTGCATTTTGATACGAAACAAAAAAATTGAAATGGAAAATTCATCAAAGAGAGCATTAAAAGTCAAGTTGTTGATTTTTTTTTTACAAATTTGTTTTTTTGGTCATGATACTAATAGTATGTGTCAAGTTATCCTTCACCGTAATAATTATTGTTGGTAAAGATTCATGTAAGTATAATTCTTCTATCTTCATCATTCATCTTTTATAATTCTTCAATTTTTTTTATCACTCATCTCCGATTTATATCAAAAACAACTTTAATTGTTGGTAAAGATTCATGTAAGTATCGTACAATCTAATATCAAAATATACAGATCTGTAATTTTCACATTTTTTCTGATTTGTTCCATATTTTTCGAAAATATGGATTTTTTGGGGCTTTTTTTTCATCAAGATATTCTATCTTTATTATAAACGTACAGTGGGATTGATATGAACAAAGTGAAAGATATTATTGAGTTGAATTGTGTGTTCCAATGTCAGTGTATCTCTATCTTTATATACAATTGAAAGGAATAAAATATGGGAAAGAATCAAGCTATTTACTAAATTAGTTGAGACAATATCAGTCAAATATTGTGCTCATATCAGGCTGATCTTTTGCCTTGAATAGAGGCTTCCAACGGCTCTTTGGGTTTGTCATCAATTGGGTTGGGCTTGTGACTGGCTGGTGATAACATCCCCCCGCAAGTTGGAGTGTGGAGAGTCGAGACACCCAACTTGGAAAGGAGTTCGTCAAATGATGCGCAGCCAAGAGCTTTAGTAAGTATATCCGCAAGCTGAGCCTTTGTGTGGACGTAAGTTGGAGCAATGACACCTTTTAAAATCTCGTCCCGAATGAAGTGGCAATCAACTTCAATGTGTTTTGTTCTTTCGTGAAATACCGGATTTCGGGCGATGTGAAGGGCAGACTTGTTATCACATTGAAGTTGAATAGGTTGTTTATGCTGGATGCCGAGGCTTTGGAGTAAGCCTTTTAGCCATTTAAGCTCGCAAACCGTAAATGCCATGGCTCGGTACTCCGATTCTGCGGATGATTTAGAGACCGTTGCTTGTTTCTTGGTTTTCCAAGAGATAGGCGAGGAACCCAAGAAGACTGGGTAGGCGGAGAGTGAGCGACGACTGGTGGGGCAAGTGTCATAGTCGACATCACAATATGCATTAAGACGGAGGTCACTGTCGGAGCGGAGAAGGATGCCTTGTCCCGGAGAATTCTTGAGGTAGCGAACAACATTTTGAGCAGCTTGCCAATGTTCACTTGTAGGAGCATGCATAAATTGTGCGAGTATGTGTACAGAAGATGTCAATTCGGGGCGAGTAATTGTGAGATAGACAAGGCGGCCCACGAGTCGACGATAAGGTTGAGGATCCGCCATTGATTCGGCTTTGGAGAGGGCCAATCGATGGTTTGGCTCCATCGGGACATGTGACGGTTTTGAACCCAAAAGACCCGTTTCTTTTAATATGTCCAGAGCATATTTCCGTTGTGATATAAAAATTCCGTTCTCTTGGCGAGCAACTTCGAGACCAAGGAAATATTTAAGCACTCCCAAGTCTTTCATGTGGAAGCACTTGCTTAAGTAATCTTTAAATTGAGAAACAAAGTTCAAATTATTTCCACAAATACCAGATCATCAACGTAAATCAACACATGTACCTCGTTGTCGGGCTGGATGATGGAGAATAATGAGTGATCATACGGACATTGACGAAACCCATATTTGAGGAGAGCGGAAGCAAGTTTGGCATACCAACATCGTGGGGCTTGTCGGAGACCGTAAAGAGACTTTCGTAAGCGACACACTTTGCCATTGGTAGACGGTAAAAAACCCGGTGGAGGTTTCATGTATACCTCTTCGTGGAGGTCGCCATGGAGAAAGGCGTTATGGACATCCATTTGATGGATGACCCATCGCTTGGCAGCGGCAATAGCTAGCAAGGTCCATACTGTGACCAGTTTAATTGTAGGAGCAAAGGTTTCATTATAGTCTACTCCTTCAATTTGTCGATTTCCCATAACTACGAGTCGGGCCTTGTATCGTTCAATAGAGCCGTCTGCATTGTATTTGATTTTATAAACCCATTTTGACCCAATAGCTTTCTTATTTGGTGGTAAGGGCTCGAGGGTCCATGTCTGGTTTTTCTCAAGCGCGTCAAGCTCTTTTTTCATAGCATCTCGCCACTCGGGAACCTGTATGGCATCTTTAAAGAAACTAGGCTCGTGATGTTTAGTCACGGCCGTCAAAAAGGCTTTGTGCTTAGTAGAAAATTTGTCATAAGTGAGATAATGAGAAATCGGAAAAGGCGTACCTGAAGACGGTGGTTTAGTGAACAGTGAGTGCAACGAGGGGCGAGGTTTAGAGAGAACAAAGTCTTTTAAATGCGTATTTGGTATCTTTGTTCGATGTCCTCGTCCCAAAACCGGTGGGTCAAGAGAAGTAGCGTCGTCATTATTTGGTGTCGGCTGGTTAGATTGGTCAGACGATGGACTCGTGGTGATTGTAGGAGGGGGCGTTGTGGTGGTGTTGACGGGTTGTGGGTGAGAGACAATGAGTGTCTCGGCAATGGGAGTTAAGGCCTCATCCGAAGAGGGAGATAAATTGTTGAGATCATGGATGTTCAGATTTTTAAAAGGAAATTCGGTTTCAATGAAAATTACGTCACGAGATGCGAAATAAGACCCGGTATTTAAATCATAAAGGCGCCACGCTTTCTTACCGAAAGGATAGCCAATGAAAACACATTTTCGACTCCGAGAAGCAAATTTATCATGTGAACGATTTAAAGATTTAGCATATGCGAGACAACCAAAAGTACGGAGGTTTTCGAAAGGTGGGGGTTTATGAAAAAGTAATTCGTAAGGTGTCTTCCCTTTAAGAAGGGACGTTGGTGTACGATTTATTAAATACACGGCACTTAAGACGCACTCACCCCAAAAATATAACGGAAGGCTAGCTTGAAAAAGGAGAGCGCGTGCAACGTTTAAAATGTGACGATGTTTCCGTTCGACGCGACCGTTTTGCTGTGGTGTGTCAACGGTAGAAGTTTGAAAGAGAATGCCATTTTCATTAAAAAAAGGTATAAGAGGTTGAAATTCGGTACCGTTGTCGGTTCGTAAAATTTTAATTTTTCGTTCAAATTGGCGTTCTATCATAGCAAAAAAATTAAGTAGAGTTTGTTTAACGTCACTTTTATTACGTAAAAGATAAACCCAAGTAGAACGAGAAAAATCGTCGACTATAGTCAAAAAATAACGAGACCCACAAGAGGCATTTTCCGAATATTTGCCCCACAAATCACAGTGTATAAGTTCGAAAGGTGAGAGAGCATGACTAGTACTTGAATTAAAATGTTCGCGAGTTTGTTTCGCGCGTAAACAAATGTCACAAGACGTGCTAGAAAAATGACTAGGAGTTCGAGTTTTATTATCAATAAAGGGCAAAAAACGGGAAATACTTGATGAGGGGTGTCCCAAACGGCGATGCCAAAGTTCGACCGAGTCAACTGTCCCAGCCATATATGCGTGTACTTTATCAGCCCTTACGCCTTTCAGGTAATACAACCCCTCGTGTTGCTCACCCGCACCAATCACCGTCTTCGAGGAACGGTCCTGAATAAGACAAAGATTGTGTGAAAACTGGATAGTTAAAGTTGTATCTCGTAACAAACTGGAAACTGAGATGAGATGACAATTTAAATTGGGCGCAAATAAAACATCATGTAAAATCAGACGAGACGAGAATTTTATGTCACCGCTTTTAGTAGCAACTGTAAGGTCGCCATTAGGCAGCCCTACAGAGAGCGGTGAGATATTTTTAATATTCGTAAATTGCGAGAGACATCCCGACATATGATGGGATGCTCCCGTATCAATAATCCAAGAGAGGGTAGATGAGTTACCATTGAGACGGTCAGTTTCTTGGTCAGCCTTGCGAGCCTGCAAAAGAGTCCCTAATTCCTCCAATTGTTGAGGTGTAAGGGAATTGAGGTCTAGCTTGTCGAAGTGAGCAAGGGGTGGTTGGTTTGAAGACGTACCAGGGGTGCATCGTGAAAGATCAGTGACAGAACCGGACGCCATATGTGCCTTAGGCTGAGGTCCGAGAATGCTCTGTTTGCCCTTGTCTGCCGTAGCTTTGCCACGAGAATCCGGTACAAACACTGCATTGCTTAAATCAGTAGCATTGGGGTCGACATAGATACGGTCACGGGGACGATCTCCCCACTATTCGGAAAATTTTCCCGTGACATGATAACAAAATTTGAGACTGTGTCCGGATGTTTTGCAAGCAATACAATAATATTTGGACATGGTAGGGTGTCGACGTTCAGAACGGGTATCACGACTCCCCCCTCCCCCTGACTGACGGTTTCCCTGGTGAACACGGGCTGCAAAAGCTAGAGTGTCGGGTATGTTTTCAGACTTACTAGATGATAAATTTCTTACACCCTCATCCTGTAGTAAACGGTTGTAAATAAGATCGAGAGAAGGAAGAGGAGTAATACCAAGAATTTGTGACCGAATATTAGCAAACCTGTCATCTAGTCCCATGAGAAAATCACGGACTCGTGTCTTGTTTTGTCGAGCAGTCATCAAATTTGCCCAATCACAGGCACAGGGATTACATGAACAAGAAGGTAATGGATCTTGCTCGGCTATGGATTCCCATATAGCCGTAATACGACCATAGTAAGAGATGAGAGTCTCTGTTGGACCCTGTCGACAAGCAAATAACTCGGATTGGAGTTGATAAATCCGAGCCTCATTAATCTGGCAAAACCGATTACGAATATCCTCCCACACCAGCTTGGCTTCGGGACGAAGAGTAATCTGTCTCTGTAAGGACTTTTCGAGGGTATTAAAAATCCACATGGTAACCAAAGCGTTGGTTGACTGCCATTGTTCGAATTTGTCAGAAGTAGATGAAGGTTTGGAGACGGAACCATCAATGTACCCTAACTTGCCTTTCGCCAGTAGAGCAAGTTGAAAGGACCGACTCCATTCGTCGTAATTTTGTCCATTAAAAACAACCGGAGTAATGCTCTGACCGGTTTGTTCCATATGAACAATTGAATAAGAGGGAGGTGTGGTTTGAGTAGAGAGTGTAGTATCTGTGTTTGTCATAGTGGGAGACAGAGAGAAAGAGAGGAAGACAGATCAGACAGAAGAGAGAAAAGCGGAAGGAGACGGCAGGCTTTGTCCTGCTCTGATACCATATTATAAACGTACAGTGGGATTGATATGAACAAAGTGAAAGATATTATTGAGTTGAATTGTGTGTTCCAATGTCAGTGTATCTCTATCTTTATATACAATTGAAAGGAATAAAATATGGGAAAGAATCAAGCTATTTACTAAATTAGTTGAGACAATATCAGTCAAATATTGTGCTCATATCAGGCTGATCTTTTGCCTTGAATAGAGGCTTCCAACGGCTCTTTGGGTTTGTCATCAATTGGGTTGGGCTTGTGACTGGCTGGTGATAACAATCTTCATCATCCAACTTTTATAATTCTTCAATTTTTTTTATCACCCATCTCCGATTTATATCAAAAATAACTTTAATTGTTGGTAAAGATTCATGTTAGAATCCTACAATCTAATATCAAAATATACAGATTTGCAATTTTCACATTTTTTCTGATTTGTTCCATAAAAAAAATACGACTAATCGTACGCCAAATTTACGATTGAATAATGTCTCTGGCTCAAAAGAAGAAAATTATTTTTAATTTTATATTTATTTATTTATTAGGCTATTTAATTTATGTCTTATATAAAATTTAATTTGTACTTCGTATAATTTAGGTTATATAATGTGTATTATCATGTCTATAAAAATGGAATATGTAGATGAAAAAAATTAGAAAGCATATTAGAATAAGGAAGGAGGAGAGAGAGTAATTAATTAATAGAAATGATGGTGTGGTCCATTTATTTTTTCATTCCTAAAATTGAGCAGCCAATCAAAAGCCAAGAAAGAAGTTGACTTTTATACTATGTAGATTTTAGGATAAGTTGTTACTTAATACCTAATAAAACACATTTTTTACAAATTAGTACCTAATATAAAAAAATTAAAACTTAATACCTATAAAGTAGTTTTTTTTTTTTTACGAATCAGTACCTAAAAGCAAATCCGTCACTATTATTTGCCAAATTTCAGTTTTCCGGTAAAAAATTCTGAAATGACCAAAATACCCTTCATTTATTCTAAATTCCTACCCACTCATCAAACTTTGTTCCTCATTTACGTACTCCTTCATCCTGAATTAGCCTCATAACAATATGTCAATTCCTCATCTACAAATAGTCAACCAACAAAAGAAGCCATTAATTGTTGAAAATCAATCACCATTGTCAGGTATTCTTTAATTTATGAAACTTTCCCCAATTTTGCACCCGAATTACGAATTCCACTTACTTGAGTCTTTCTTCAAATCTGAAGAAAGACGAGTAACAAGAATTCAGATCTAAATATAAATGATGAAAGTCAGAAGTTAAATTAAAGATGAAGTAGAGAAAGAAAAGTTGGATTTAATTTTTCAGAGAGTGAGGGATTTAGAAGAGGAAGAATTTTTGTTACGGAAAAAAAAAATAACCGAAAGGGTAATTTAGGAAGAAAATTCAGAGATTTAAGTAATTTTGGAGGGAAATAAACATTCTCGCTAAATTCTGACAAATATTAGTGACGGATTTGCTTTCAGGTACTGATCCGTAAAAAAAGGTTGTTCTATAGGTATTAAGTTTTAATTTTTTTTATATTACGTACTAATTCGTAAAAAGTGTGTTTTAATAGGTATTAAGTAATAATTTCTCTCTTATTTTATTCATCCCTCTTTCCTATCACCAAACTCCGCTTAACTCACAATTCCTTATTTAATTCTTAATTATTCATTTCTCTCTCTAATCCACAAAATCCACCATCTTCCTTTATTCATTCTTTAATCATCTCCTAAAATCTTGTGCCCATATCAAAGGGGAAGAAAACCTTGAGGGAGTAGTTTATACCAATTTTATTTTGTTTTAATGAAAAAATTATAATTATGAATTTAATAAAAAGATTAGAGTTTAATTATAATAATATATTCATTGAAAATATAATAATGTAACTCTACCTTATTTAGCTAGATGTCTTTTGAAGGAAAAACTAAGAGAATTTTTATTCACTTAGCAGTAGGGGGAATTCCACCCGTTGTAGACTTGTAAGTTGTAATACAACTGTTGATTTTTGTTTTATAATAAAGTGAGCTTAAACTTGTAAGCAATTTCTAAGTTTTATAATAAAATTTTCGATTTTTGTTTCAAAAAATTATGATTTGTGAGCTTTACCATAAAATTCCAGGCTCATCTACTTATATAAATATTAAAAGGTTAAACTTTAAAAAAGCTCGAAAAAAATACACACGAGCTTAGTTAGATGTAGGTTGGTTATAATCCTATTTGTATATTTCATGTCATTCATAACCATTTTATAATTATTATGAAAAACCGCTTCCAGAAATGAATATGACTTTTGGGATCCAAAATAATTCATCTATTATTCTGGTGTCAAATAAGGTTAACTCGATCCAATATAAGGGAAATGGGATTTGAACTTATGGCTTATTATCACGAATTCACGATACCTCCATCATCTTAACCATTAGGTTAAGACTAGAGCTGGCAAGCTTGACTCAGCTCGACCCGAGGACGGCATGCAATCCCACATGACCCGATGACCTATGACCCGAACTCGACTTAATATGAACCTGATCTCATATAGACCGATTAAATTGATGACGCGACAAATTATTAAACTTAATATTGATCAAAATAAACAAATAATGAGTGAAAATTAAACACATTGGTTAAAATTTGAAGTAATGCATTACTAACCTTATACTCCGTAATAACAGACTCAAACACAATCCGACCTTATACATCACTAGGTTTGGTGCCAGGCTCCGCCCGGGGCCAATTTTTAGGAAATAAAATTACGTTAGACTTGTTAACTCATACGTTTACAATTTATAATGAAATGTAAAATTTATTAACCAAATTATGAGTCACATTTACTACTTGCGCGATTAATATTATTACTTTCACTACTCCCGTGCTCATTACCGTTTCTTTCACTACTTCACACTTAATAATGTTAATTTCACTACTCCCTTTTTTGTTACCATTACTTTCACTACTCCCGCTGCTATTATTGTTACTTTTAGACTCATATGAGTAATTACGATCATCATATCATATATTATATTAAAGCAGAAACCGTATGCCACGTGTCATCTATCTTTTCATTTCGCCACGTGTCAAATTATGGCGTCTTTAGACTATGTCAGTTATTAACTTTCATATTACCTAAAATATATTCCTATTTAAAAGGAAACAAACAATCACATGCATAGTAAAATTGTCATATATATAAAAAAAATATTTATCATTTAATATTCAACGTAAATATGGAAATACAATCAAAGTAATGATAGTGTTGAACAAGCACCAAAAATCTCGCATGATATTGTGAACAAATTATACTCCCACATGATCTTCTTTGACCATATTTAGCTTAGTTTGGGCCATTTTCCATATCTTCTAGATTTTAAATTTTCGCCTTCAGTTCATTTTAAAATTTAGCATGCATTAAAAGTTATTACTCCATATAGAATTATAGTGCTCTGCAAACAAGAAAATAACTTTGAAGTTTTCAATTATTGATTGGAAGCAATGTAGAATGAACAAACGTAGATCTACAAACAGGGTTCAAAGATAATTAATAAGGCAGCTTTACCTGCGGAATGTAGATATCGAGCAGCCTCTGCTTTTTAATCTCTTCTTTCGTCTGGTAATTATTTTGTCTTTTCTATGTTTATAACTTTAATTTTAATTATTTCATATAGGATTAATGTTTTGCATTTATAATTTGATTTTCGGGAATGTGATGATGACTTCAATTATTGCTCTAATAATTAAATGTTACTCGGTATTAGTTCTTTGATTTTATTGTTATGGTTATTTTTCTGTGATATGAATTATATTCCGTGTAAGAACAATGAATGATGGCTAATTAGACTTGATTAACAACCGTATACGAGTTGTAGTTTAAAAGAATAAAAGTCATGTGTAATGTACTAATGTGTGACGTTGAAAGGAAACGTTTTGACTGAGATAAAAGAATCAGTTCTATTTTCAACAAGATGTTCATGATCGCCTGTGACCTTGGCATGGAAGTATGGAACGGATGGTGTTATAAACGAATGCTAGATGTTATAAATTTAACCTATTAAAGAACAATTAAATCCACGATCCACACTATTATTTTAAGGAAATAGTAAATCTTGCGCGAGGCGGTCTCACAATGTAAGATAGTCCTATTATATAAAAAAGATAAATTATTTATTAGTATTAATAAACAAACGTTTTATAAAATAATGGACCGTTCACTGTGTGATACCGTCTTATATTTAGAATTTTGTTACGAAAAAATATATGTATTCAGAGAAGAAATTGATGGAGTATTTACACCCTCACAACTTGGTGAACACTACAATTCATAGACCGGGAATGGCAGAGCCTTTTACCCATGTTTCACTTTATCTTTTACTTAGTTTTGAAAAATTTCCTTAACTATGTACTTCTATCAAATGTCATGAATAATATTAGCCATTAATAAATCACTGCATTTTGACTAATATTCTGTAAATAAAATTGTTACCATATATTCCTGGGTAAAATATTGTTACCATATATTTATGGGTATAATTGATATTTTACGTTAATTTCATCCCCATCATTATAAGATTCCTTTTTTTAATGCATAACTCAGCCACAACTCCAAGAGTCAAGTGCGGATGAATATATGATGAGCAATAACTACTAATTTAAATATTTTACATGCATCCTCCGTTCCATATTATATGACGTTTTTGTTTAAAATGAGCTTTTGACTATCATTTTTACAAATATCTCCCTCCATTTAACTTTTATCACCCCAATTCAATATAATACCCCTCACATAAATTAGAGAAATGGGGTGATAATTGTTGAATGGAGGGAGTATTAGTCTAAAAATTATAAAAATTATACCATAAATTCTCTTATGAAAAGACCTTTCAAATGAGTAACATTTCATTATGTTCACTCTTATATTTTACTTCCTCCATTCCAATCAATTCTATATATTTGATTAAAATATGACTCACATCTATTCAACAAATATATAAAAATGCTTAGAATGGAGGAAGTAAGAGATATTGAAGAAAAAAGGGAGTAATTAATTAATATAACTCTAAAAATGAGAAATGACATATAAAAAAAACAGAAAGAGTAATTAATTAATATATTTACTTCCTAAAATTAAGCGGATTCTCTATCTCACCGAGATAGCGAGATATCTTATTCAAATGTAGATTTAATGCAACACTATAATTACGGCCTAAAAAGAGGCGGGTGAGATATCTTATTTAAATGTGTTGGAGTTAGTGTCCTCTACAATAGTGCGTCTACATAATAAATCTCATTAATGGAATATCATCATATATTTAATTATTTGATCCTCGTCAGTTGATTAACGTAAATCGATAACGGTTGGCTGACTAGAGTTTGACGTTATTGTCGTGAGACGGCGGTGATCAACTGACCCCTTTCGGTCACACCTAAAGGAACGAACCCCAATTGACAACTAATTAATTGTATGAGATACAATTTATTTAGTCCCTTGATTTATAGACTAAGAGGTTAGTCGATTATTTTCAGAGAGATTTCGAGTTGCGAACTCGAGGCACGACAGTTATTATTTAATTATGTGATAATTGAATAATAAATTTTGGGAGACGGGTTTTAGTTAATTAATTGTTAATTCACTAAAATTGTACTAATTGATTAAAGTGATTAATATTAGTAAGTAAATAATATGTGTAGTGGTACATGTATATTTACGGAGTGATTTGGACGAATTAATTATGGAAGTATTTAAACATGAAACGATGTTTAAAATAAAATTACACGTATTTGTGCGACAAATATAAGAACCAATATGGACCCGTAAATGGGCAAGTGGACCATGTAAAATAGAGTAGTGGATGATTAGGAACATAATCATTTCACCTTACTTTATATACTACCATAAGTTATCTTACAATGATTTTGCATGTGATGTAAGATTAAAAAATATAAGACAATTTGAACACTCCACATCTCCTACACTCCACCGGTTTCCCCCCTCTTTATAGACCAAATTGTTGTTCATTTTTCTAGTGTTCACTTGTACATTTTGCATGTGATATCTTTATTTGGTCTTCCTCTCTCTAAAATAATATAAATTTTTACTAAGAAGTTAGTAATCAAATTTTATTACTAAGAAGTGTTAGTAATATTACAAATAATATCAAGGGTATAATTTTAACAAGTTTCTAGTAAAATACTTGTTAGTTTTTGGGTTAAGTTCTTGGGTGCATCTTGAAGGAGATCTTCTCTTTGAAGATTTGTTAGGAGGATCATCCATTTGTTATAAGCTCAAGATCAAACTAGAAAGGTGATCTAGTTTGTGCCCTTATTACCATAAAATCAATGTAAGGAAATTGGTTTTCCTTAAACTTTCATTTTTATGCTTTTATATTTGCATGCATGTTACATAGATCATCAAAATGATAAATTATGAGATAATTTATTTTTTATTAGAGAGTCTAATACGGATCTATGATCTTTCAAGTGGTATCAGAGCTTAGGCTTGTAATTTGCATGTTGATTTTAAGCATATTAATAAATTATGAGATAATTTATAAAAACTCAAAAATTGTGTTAGAAGAGGTTTTAGCACGAAATTTTTGGGACATGCATAACTACTGATCTTAAAAGGTTTTTGGTTAAGTTTGGTGATTTATGAAGTTATTTTGCTATTTTTAATGACTTTTGGTAGAAAACCGAGTCAAAATGCCGTATTTTAGTTAAAAATTGACTAAAAATAGTTAAAGTTGACTCGGTCCATGGAATTTTTATGGTATTTCATGCATGTTTTCTACTGATTGTTTGCAAAAGGTTGAAGGCTGGTTCGAATTTTTTGCATATTTATTGATTTTATGAGATAAAAGTCGATAAAAGTGATATAAATTAATCATAATTTTGAAACAATTGATTCTGCCCATGATAAATTTATGTACATTTAAAAATATTGTTTAAATGTTAAAAGTGAATTTTAAAATGTGTTTTCACCTTGTTTTGATGTTTATTGGTTTTAGTGGTTAAAAACCGATAAATATTGATCTTTTCCTTCATAAATTTTATCCGGATTTTTGGGGAAATTTTTATGACATGTTGGTGTTATTGGGAGTGTTCCAGAATACTCAAAATTTTTGTTTCATTTTTTTTGGGTAATGTTTCAATTATTTTGGATTTTTACTTAAATATTATGATTTTATCAATTAAATTAGCAAAATATTACCAAATCAAACTAATTATTTATCATAAAATTAGTGAGGACTAATTTTGAGGTTCAAAACAGTTTAGACAATTATTTTGGACTTAAATGAGATCTAAGAGTTAATTATTGATTTTTACATGTTAAAAATCGATTAAATCCACAAAAACCGAGATGGATACCAACGATTGATAGATAGGGCGATTTTGGCATGATTTTACAGCATTTTAAGCATATTTATTTAAGTTGAATGAATGATTGTCATTTATTTAAAGTATTTATCTTGTTGTACCTAGTATGGCCTAGTTTAATTTTAATCGTTATTACCCGAAATGAATGGGAATATCGATTTGTTTGTAATTTAATACGATCTCGTATCGTCGGTTTGTAATTAATTAATAGTTTTATTTATTTTATTAATTAATGTATAATAGGAATAACTATGTAATTCAATTGTAATAGTTATTTTTACCGGCGTTTCTAAAAGACGGATTACATCGAGACGGAGTCTATTTTTGGAAGGTGTTCCAAATCCCACAAGAAAGAGCCACTTATGGAATGAAGAGGCAAGGGACCAAGGAGTTGGTTTCCGAAATGTAATAGACTAGTTCTTATTAACTAGGTGGTCATACTAGGATTTATTCATATGCTTACTTGTTTGCTTGTTTTATTTTCGCGCATGCCAAAATCGCCACTCACATGCGTTTTTATTTTCGCGGTTGTCAATTCACGTCATTTACATTCACCGAATTAATTCACTTATAAGGAATTTATGACTAAATTGACAAGATCTCTCACATAACTAAAATTGAGATTAGCCTTACCAATTAGTAACACCTATGAATCTCTTGTTCATTAGAGCCACGCTCGCCCAAGCGGGGTGTTCTCTTTTTACCTTGGGTAAGTAGAGTAGTAAACGGTTATCACACGCTAAAATTGGTTGGACTCAACGGGATATAAGATGGTCTTGTGTTCCGGGACTAGTAGATGGATTTAAGGAAATTCGTCGACCAAGAGTTCTAGAGGTAGAATTAGTCAATGTGACTTACCGAATTTACACAATTATGTGATGTTTCGCCCAAGCATGCTCATTTTTGTTTAATATTTGGGTCTTGGAATAATTTATATAATTTAGTGGGAGATCATTATATAAATGCTAAAACTTGTTAAACATGTTTTCACAAGTAAATTTTTAAAACAATGGATGTTAATTTTTCCTTTTTGTTGTAGCATTTTAATTCGCAATGGCAACTTCATCAACTCCATCGACTACTTCACTAGGCAAAGATTTATGGCTAAGGTCCGTAATGGACAAATGTATCTTAAAAGATGACGGTAGTAACTTTCTTGAATGGGAATCCAACATCAAAAGTGTCGCGTTGTCCGACAATGTGCTCACTTACTTGACCGATGCTCCTCCTATCGAGCCCGGTCCAAGGGCTTTATCGGCGGTGCGGACCGCCTATGATGACCATGTGAGGATGTCGAATGATATCAAGAATGTGTTGATATGGTCGATGTCTCCAAAGCTCAAGCTTTCATGCATTTCTTTAAATGCTTATGAGATATTCACTCGTATGATCACTATGTTTTCACAAACACCTAAAGTCCGTCAATACGATGCGGCGGCACGCTTCTTTGAAGCTAAGCTTGAGAGGGGCCAAAAGGTTGGTCCCCATGTACTCAAAATGGTCGAATATGTTGACATCCTAAAGCGTCTAGGGTGTAAGATTCCTAAGACTCTTGTGGTGGATTGTATCCTCCACTCACTCCCCACCAAGTTTGCCCACTTTAGGGTAAACTACAACATGAATGACATGGATAAGAGTTATCATGAAATTCATGCACTCCTCACCCAAGCGGAGAGGGATATGGAAGCTAGTGGGAGTGAAAAAGGAGATGTTTTAACCAAGAAGTTAAAGAACATGTCCCTTGGAGTTAAGAAAGGAAAAGGGAAGGAAAAGTTCCAATTTAAGAAATCGTCAAAGAAACATGACAAGGGAAAGGGGAAGGCCGTTGAGAATGGCAATCCCAAGGCAAAAAGTGTCAAAACTCTCTGAGGCCGAATGTTTCCATTGTAATGGGAAGGGGCATTATAGGAGGAGTTGTCCAAAATACTTGGAGGATCTCAAGGAAGGGCGTGTGATGCCTATTGGTATGATTTCCTCTCTCTATATGATAGACGTTAATTATGCTTGTACTTCCACTTGGGTACTTGATACCGGATGTGTATCTAACCTTTGTAATCATTTGTAGGGTTTAAGGGACGTGCAAGCACTAGTAAAAGGTGATGTGGATCTCCGCATGGGCAATGGAGCTAGAGTAGGCGCCGTTTCCGTGGGGACCTATGTGCTCACTTTAGCTAGTGGTCTAGAGTTGTATTTAAATAAGTGTTATTTTGTACCAACTTTAACCAAGAACATCATCTCCATTTCCGCGTTAGACGCGGAAGGCTTTTGTTTTATGATTAAGGAAAAGTGTTGTACTTTTTCTTTTAATGATGTGGTTTATGACAAGGCCATTTCAATTGGAGGCATTTATGTTTTAAATGATGTTAATGACGTTTATCATGTGGAAACTAAAAAGCTCAAAACGGGTAATCCAAACGAATCCTACCTTTGGCATTGTCGTTTAGGCCACATAAACGAAAGACGCATTAAGAGACTTGCTTCATCAAAAGTGATCAAACCATTTGGTTTCGAATCTTATGGTACATGCGAGTCATGCCTTCTAGGCAAGATGACTCGTGCACCTTTTGCGGGAAAAGGAACACGAGCTAGTGAGGTTTTGGCTCTCATACATACGGATGTGTGTGGACCATTAACCATCACCACTAGAGGAGGTTTTCACTACTTCATTACTTTTACTGATGACTTAAGTAGATATGGGTATGTCTAGTTAATGAAGAACAAGAGTGAAGCCTTTGACAAGTTCAAAGAGTTTCAAAATGAAGTAGAGAACCAATTGGATAAAAAAGATTAAGACCCTACGATCCGATCGTGGTGGTGAATATCTAAATTATGAATTTGATTCACACCTAAAAGATTGTGGTATAGTATCACAATGGACTCCTCCTGGCACACCGCAATTAAATGGTGTGGCCGAAAGGAGAAACCGAACTTTACTAGATATGGTTCGGTCTATGATGAGTCTAACTGAGCTTCCTAGTTCATTTTAGGGTTTTGCCCTCTTGTCTGCAATATTTTCACTAAATCGAAGCCCGACTAAAACGGCCGATAAGACTTCATATGAGATATGGACAGGGAAAGTCCCTCATTTGTCATTCATGCGTATTTGGGCTTGCGAAGCGTACGTTAAGATCAAGTCTGACAATAAGCTTGCACCCAGGTCTGACAAATGTCTTTTTGTAGGATATCCAAGGGAAATACGCGGTTATTACTTCTACAATAAACACGAGAACAAAGTGTTTGTGGCTCGTGATGCTGACTTCCTAGAAAAGGAGTTTATTTCTAGGAGACAGAGTGGGAGAAAATTTGAACTTGAAGAAGTTCGAGAGCCACAAACCGAGAATGAGGTAGAGGAGAACGTGGAGGATAGCATTCCCTCTTCCTCTGAAATGGTAATTGTTCCCAGAAAGTCAAGTAGGATTTCTAATCCACTTGATCGCTACCTTGGTAATATCGAAGAGGATGGTGTTTTGTTACTTTTAGAAAGTGATAACCCACTACCTACAAATCGGCCATGTCTAGTGCCGACTCCTCGCTTTGGCTAGAAGCCATGCGGTCCGAAATGGATTCCATGTACGAGAACCAAGTATGGGACTTGGTGGGTTTACCTGAGGGAGTGCGACCCCTTCAGTGTAAATGGATATATAAAATTAAGCTCGGCGTGGATAAACATGTGGATGTTTACAAAGCTAAATTGGTGGCAAAAGGTTTCACCCAAGTTCATGGTTTACACTAAGACGAAACCTTCGCTCCAGTCGGTATGCTTAGGTCCATTAGGATAATCTTAGCGGTTGCCGCATTTCATGATTATGAGATTTGGCAAATGGATGTCAAAATCGCCTTCTTGAATGGGATTCTAGAAGAAGAGGTGTACATGATACAACCTGAAGGTTTTGTGGATACATCTAACCCTAAGAAGGTGTGTAAGCTCAAGAAGTCCATTTATGGTCTTAAGCAAGCATCTAGGAGTTGGAATCATCACTTTGATCATGTTATTAAGCAATACGGTTTCACTAGAAGTGTGGAAGAACCGTGTTTATACATGAAGTTTAGTGGGAGTAAAGTTACATTCCTTGTCCTATATGTGGATGGCATATTGCTCATTGGGAATGATATTCCATCACTCACTTCCGTTAAGGAGTGGCTAGGGAAACACTTCCAAATGAAGGACTATTCGGATCTATAGGGATAGGTCCAAGAGGATACTAGCATTGAGTCAAGAGGCTTATATTGACAAAGTTCTTGATCGGTTCAATATGAAAGACTCCAAGAGAGGATTTCTACCTATGGGCCAAGGGATTACTTTGATCAAGTCACAGTCTCCCTCCACCCCTAAGGAAATTGAACACAAGAAGACCGTCCCTTATGCTTCCGATGTTGGGTCTATCATGTATGCTATGATTTGCACTTGTTCCGACGTTGTGTATGCCTTGAGCATGACAATTCGTTATCAAGCCAAGTCTAGTGAGAGTCACTGGATAGCCGTAAAGAACATCCTTAAGTACTTGAGAAGGACTAAGGATTCGTTCTTAGTGTTTGGAGGAGAAATTGAGTTGCGTGTAAGAGGTTACACGGACGCAAGTTTCCAAACCGATCGGGATGACATGAAATCCCAATCCGGCTATGTGTTTATGTTAAATGGAGGAGCTGTTTTCTGGAAGAGCTTCAAGCAAAGCGCTTGCATCATGGGATTCTACAACAGAGGCCGAGTACCTTGCAAATCGAGGCTACGAAGGAAGTCATTTGGATTAGGCAATTCATGGAGGGACTAGGAGTAGTCCATTCCGCCAAATATCCTATCACTCTATATTGTGATAACAGTGGAGCTATTTTTCAAGCCAAAGAGCCTAAGTCTAGTAACAAATCTAGACACATTGAAAGAAAATACCATGTAATTAGAGATTATGTGGAAAGAAAGGAAATTGACATTTGTAAGGTTGGGACAACTGATAATATTGTTGATCCTTTAACCAAGCCTTTATCAAAGGCTAAGCATGATGGTCATGTCGTCGCTATGGGATTGAGACGAGTACTAGATTTTCTTTAGATTATGGATATGTAATAATTGGATAGTGTATCTCTTATTATATATATGATAATCACATTCATTGTTTTCGCATTCATTCTTTTATGAATCTTTTATTTAGTGTGACTAAATTTTAAATACCTTGTTTATCTGAATAAGTTGTGGAGACAATGTTGAACATTATTCAAGTGAATAGATGAACATTGTATTTTGTCCCTAGTCACTTAATGAGGTAACGTCTCGGAGTGACTAGATTGTAAGTCGATTGATGGTTGTTCAACACCATAAGGTCATATGTGATGACTGGTTGATTACATAGGCAGAGTGTGTGACACTTTGCCGGACAGTGACCATTTAGAGAGTCCCTAAGTTCTATTATAGACGCCTGGTCGTGGCGGGGATCTCTAAGATGTTCTAATGAGTCGATTCTTTTGACTGAAGACTATTATCTGAGTAAGTGCAGTTTCCGAATGACTTTGGTTTTTGTCCTAGGTCGTGCCGTGAAAGGAAGCCAAAAGGGCATTTACTAGGTCATGATGATCTGTATTGTGCAATAGGATAGATAAGGCATACAGGAATTGTCCACCCACGTTGGGTAACTATATCTCAAGGGCACTCGAGGAGTTAATGACTACAAATGCGTGGCCAAGCTCGGAAGTAATATGTGATAGATTTTTTCGGTCAGGTAGTCACACTCCCGATCGAGAAAACCACTCGCGATATGTTCATGTGCAAGTGCGTCCTGAAAGACACCTTGTATTGAGTGGGAGATTAAAACGGACAAGAGAATTGGTAGCGCACACCTTGTGTCGGACAAGTGGGAGATTGTTGGAGTTAGTGTCCTCCACAATAGTGCGTTTACATAATAAATCTCATTAATGGAATATCATCAGATATTTAATTATTTGATCCTCGTCAGTTGATTAACGTAAATCGATAATGGTTGGCTGACTAGATTTTGACGTTATTGTCGTGAGACGGCGGTGATCAACTGACTCCTTTCGGTCACACCTAAAGGAACGAACCCCAATTGACAACTAATTAATTGTATGAGATACAATTTATTTAGTCCCTTGATTTATAGACTAAGAGGTTAGTCGATTATTTTTAGAGAGATTTCGAGTTGCGAACTCGAGGCACGGCAGTTATTATTTAATTATGTGATAATTGAATAATAAGTTTTGGGAGACGGGTTTTAGTTAATTAATTGTTAATTCACTAAAATTGTACTAATTGATTAATATGATTAATATTAGTACGTAAATAATATGTGTAGTGGTACACGTATATTTACGGAGTGATTTGGACGAATTAATTATGGAAGTATTTAAACATGAAACGATGTTTAAAATAAAATTACACGTATTTGTGCGACAAATATAAGAACCAATATGGACCCGTAAATGGGCAAGTGGACCGTGTAAAATAGAGTAGTGGATGATTAGGAACATAATCATTTCACCTTACTTTATATACTACCATAAGTTATCTTATTGTGATTTTGCATGTGATGTAATATTAAAAAATATAAGACAATTTGAACACACCACCTCTCCTACTCTCCACCGGTTTTCCCCTTCTTTATAGACCAAATTGTTGTTCATTTTTCTAGTGTTCACTTGTACATTTTGCATGTGATATCTTTATTTGGTCTTCCTCTCTCTAAAATAATATAAATCTTTACTAAGAAGTTAGTAATCAAATTTTATTACTAAGAAGTGTTAGTAATATTACAAATAATATCAAGGGTATAATTTTAACAAGTTTCTAGTAAAATACTTGTTAGTTTTTGGGTTAAGTTCTTGGGTGCATCTTGAAGGAGATCTTCTCTTTGAAAATTTGTTAGGAGGATCATCCATTTGTTATAAGCTCAAGATCAAACTAGAAAGGTGATCTAGTTTGTGCCCTTATTACCATAAAATCAATGTAAGGAAATTGTTTTTTCCTTAAACTTTCATTTTTATGCTTTTATATTTGCATGCATGTTACATAGATCATCAAAATGATAAATTATGAGATAATTTAATTTTTATTAGAGAGTCTAATATGGATCTATGATCTTTCAAAATGTAAATTTAATGCAACTCTATAATTACGGCCTAACAAGAGGCGGATGGTTTGCCTTGACATTGGACTGGGTAAAGCCTACCTTTAAACCTAAATTTTAATGTACCAAAAAATAATTACGATCTAAAGTTTTTGGTACAAATTATTAGCATAAATTTCATTGTTGATTCGTTGTTGTTTACATATATGATGGTTAATGGCTTAATGCAACGTTTTCGTGATTTGTTTATCATTCTTTGTGTTTTCTTTTTAATGTAGGGACTAGAAGCGAGAGAAAAAGGATTGTACATCAGATGTACTACCTCATACTTAATGACTTTTTGAGTTTTTGTGTATTTTTTTCGAGTACTATAGAGTTTATAAATTACATTTTAGTTTTATGATTTCAAAAATTAAATTGTTTTGAGTTTAAAATGATTTTTTTTTAGTTATATGTAACTTTTTGAGATTAAAGTTTAAGTAAATAAACTCAAAATTTTTATAATAAAACTCAAAAATTTCAGATTAAAACTCAAAAACTTTATCTTAATGCTCAAAAACTATATCATCTGATGTAGTACATCAGATGCATAATCAACTTACTGCTAGAAGCGATAAGATTGAAAGTGTGACTAAAGACAACTCTACACGAATACATGTATTTTTTTTTTTGGCCTAATTAACCACCTTAAATTTCTATTTACAGGAGCTCCTACCCAGTATGAGTATCTACCTTTTTTATTCTATTTTGTTATGTTCATCATCCTATTCATGAACTATTGACTAAAAAAATTATGATTGACTTAAAGGGATTCCATTATAAAAAGATGAGTAAGTTTATTTATTAATTACTCCATGTTCAAATATCTAGAGAATAAGGAACCACCAATTATTTTCTAGAAATAGGAACATACATCGGATGTACTACCTCAAACATCATTAGTTTTTGAGCTTATGTGTATTTTTTTTGAGCTTTTTAAAGTTTATAAGTTACATTTAAATTTTTTGCCTTCAAAACTCAAATTTAACTTAGCCATATATGTAATGTTTTTGAGTTATATTGTAATTTTTTGAGCTTAATGTCTAATTGAATGAACTCAGAAACTTTATAATAGAACTCAGAAACTTTAAATCAAAACTCAAAAACAAAGCAATTGGTGGTATTACATCGGATGTATAATCCACTTACTGCTTATTTTCTACATGTACGATAGCAAAGACAGTTGATTATTTGCATACGCATGTGTTTATGTTTTTGCGTTCTTTTTTTATCATGCTTTGTGTTTTTTCTTTGACAGGGTTTTGAAGAAATAAGATGGAAAGCGGGAGTACTAGACATTTTAACCCTTCTTACCCTATTATTAACCTTTGATTCTTACCTTCATTTTCCTCCTAAAACTTAATCTTATTGTTTAACGACTTCAGCCTTAGATCTTAGTTCACTGATGGATTACTTTATTTGTTTTTGTCTATTATTAGTCAAATTATTGTTTGTTAATTAAATTTGTGATATTAGAGTTTAAGGGAGGTGGGAGAGTGGTGTCAGACGGTGGTTGTGGGTTAGGAGGGAGGAAGGGGTGACGCGAGAGAGTGGTGATGGGTGGAGGGCGAAGGGCGCATGGGCGATGTGGTGGTGCAAGGGGAAAGGGACATGGCGGTGGTGGGCTGGGTTGAGTAGAACATGGGATGTGACGAGAAAGAAAGGTGAATAAGGACATGGGGTGCCATGGATTGAGGAGGACGCGAACGAAGGGTGGGATGAAAAAATTACAAAGGTAATGTTTGAAAATAAAATTGTATATGAAATAGAATAAGTTGTATATGAAAAACAATGACCATTTTTATATTAAATAGATTAATTCAATAAAATGGCATTCGACTAAATGCACATAAATGAGTTTATATATATATATATATATATAAATTATGGCAATTAAAATTACATTATCATATATACACAAATATAAATATTATTTATAATGCAATTTCGAAGATCGCCCGTGCTGGCACGGGTCAAAAGCTAGTATTTACTAATCCAAGGATACTACAATTATTTTATCAAATTTAATTTTTTAATCAGTTGATTATCCAATATTGTATCTTTTGAAACAATCTTGATTTATTTTATTTTACCTAATTAGTTTCCAAAACATAACCTAGTGAACTTGACCCGACCCGACACCTGAACTCTAGACCCGAGTTTGATACAAATTTGAATTGACCAGACTTAATATAATCCGACCCGAATATTTATTGTTGTATACTGGTTCTTATCCATAAATAACTTGGTATTAGTTGACCTAAGATGTCCCGACCTTACCAGACCTAACCCAAACTCTATCCAAAATTGATCCAACCTAAACTGACTTGACCCGATTGCGTTGTTAGCCAGGTCTATCCGTCAGTAGGGGTGTTCACTCAATGGTCCAGACCAAATACCAGACCGGACCTAATCATTTGGTCCGGACCAAACCAGATTGTATTTTATTTGGTCTGATCCACGATCCACGTATTTACTCTACTTTGGTCTTTGGTCCATCTTAGAGCAAACCGAATGGACCGGAGACCAGGCCATGGACCGAACTCACAACAAAAGAAATCATTAAAATCATAACATTGCATGATTTTATTTTCTACTTTATTTACACGTATTTTTTTTTGGGTACATAAGAGAGGCGGAGCTTCGAAACTAGTTACTAACAATACGAGAAATCGAAACACCTAAAACATCTTCATGGAGAATAGAATAGAGATTAGCCGGATAGGAAGATAGAATCGTAGGTGAGGGAGCCGAAGAGACCCCGTGATTGGCGAGCCAGTCAGCTGCTCAGTTAGCTTCCCGAAACTCTTTACACCGTTGAACTAGAGAACGTAAACTGTTACTAAAAAGTTGATTGGGCCGGAAGAAATCAATACAAGGCTTATTATCCATAAGGACGAGTGATTAGTAGTTTGTATGTAGCAAGCGGGCATGCTCAAGAGCAACTAGTATTAGTGCACGCATCTTAGCTCTCATCGAGTTGCACATGTCACAAGAGAAAAAATAGGGAGATACGAAATTACCAGTTTCATCTCGTATAATCCCTCCGCAATCTGTTGGGCCTATATTACCTCGAGAAGCTCCATCTTTTTTAAGGAGAAACCAGCCATAAGGAGGAGGGTGCCAACGTACAAATATTTCTTTATAAGTCGAACCCGGGGAGAAATTGAATAAAAAGAACGGGTCGAAATCGTTCTTGAAAGTATTGAATTGCTGTTGAAGAAATTGTACCGGAACAATAGGATTTTCAGCCTCCCGACCGAATACAGTGTTATTTCTCCATTTTCATATCCACCAACAGGTAATAGCGAACTTCATGGGCCAATCACAAGATGCCAGGGTGGAGGGTGGAGGGTGAAGGGCGCATGGGCAATGTGGTGGTGCAAGGGGGAAAGGTACATGGCGGTGGTGGGCTGGGTTGAGTAGAACATGGGATGTGACGAGAAAGAAAGGTGCAATAAGGACATGGGGTGGCATGGATTGAAGAGGACGCGAACGAAGGGTGGGATGAAAAAATTACAAAGGTAATGTTTGAAAATAAAATTGTATATGAAATAGAATAATTTGTATATGAAAAACAATGACCATTTTTATATTAAATAGATTAATTAAATAAAATGGCATTCGACTAAATGCACATAAATGAGTTTATATATATATATATATAAATTATGGCAATTAAAATTACATTATCATATATACACAAATATAAATATTATTTATAATACAATTTCGAAGATCGTCCGTGCTGGCACAGGTTCAAAAGCTAGTATTTACTAATCCAAGGTTACTACAATTATTTTATGAAATTTAATTTTTTAATCAGTTGATTATCCAATACTGTATCTTTTGAAACAATCTTGATTTATTTTATTTTACCTAATTAGTTTCCAAAACATAACCTGGTGAACTTGACCCGACCCGACACAACTTCGTAGTATCGGTCTAGGAGCGGTATTTAATTAAATCAGTGGCATTCTGATATATAGATCATAAGGAATCGATTTCGATTTGGTATCAAACTCAATCCATTATGCATTTTGGGGTCGTAAATTCAGAAAGGTAGGGGCATTGGATCGCAAAGTTGAAAATAAATGTCACAACTTTGTCGGGATATACAAAGTGTCTTTTTCTTCAATGGATCTAATTTGAATGTTCTTTTTCGTTAAGTTGTAGATGATACTAATTCAGTAAATGAAAAATACAATAAAATGAAAAAGAAACTAATCTGATGAAAATAATTAAGTTGTTTTGATGTAAAGTACTTTAGATAAGTTTTAATTTAATTAGTGTTTTAAAGAATAGTTGCATAAATATAAAATTACATAATTATCCTTATAACTTTGGCGCAAAACTGAAAACTAACAATTTATTTTTAATTTTTGTGTCTTTTTTAATTTTGGGTGGCGCCGAGATTTGATGCCACCGGGTGGCGCCATATCGCTATCCTTTTATGGAATATACAGATTATGCAATATTGTATCTTTTGAAACAATCTTGATTTATTTTATTTTACCTAATTAGTTTCCAAAACATAACCTATATTATATTATATTATATTATACTATATTATACTATATTATATTATATTATATGTTAAACAATTAACATCTTTATACATTTATTTACCCTTTAATAGTTTGCAAAATATAATGACATACTTATATTATATTTTTGCATGTTAAATAATTAATGTCTTTATACTAATTAATATCATAAGTGGGGCGTGTTTATTTTAAGGAAAATCATCGTACTATGGTGATCTCTTTAAATTTATAATTCAACCAAAATTATATAATATTTACATTGAAGTCTCTGGTTCAAGTCCATCACACGTCGCTATGATTAAAAACTATATAATATAATTAATTTGTATAGATTTATTTCATTACATTTACGTCCCTTGTTTCTCGAATATATATATATATATATATATATATATATATATATATATATATATATATATATATATATATATATATATATATATCAATACTATATATTAAATCCAGAAACCAAGGGACTTCAATGTAATTAAAGAAAGTTATACAAATTAATTATATTATATAGTTTTAAATCACTAGCACCGTGTGATGGACCCGATTAAGGGATCTTAATGCAATTATTATATAGGTTGGGTTAAAATTAAATTATATAGAAACTTGGTAAATTTCCTTAATATTTGTAAGAGACTAAAACATGGCCAATTTCCTTAAAATAAAATAATTAATTAAGATGGTCAATTTCCTTAAAATAAAATAATTAATTAAGATGGTCAATTTCAAGGAGACTAAAAGAAAAAAGATGCTTGGTAATTTTCCTAAATATTTATAGAAGATGGTCAATTTCCTTAAAATAAAATAATTAATTAGTATAAACATGTATACTTATGATATTAATTATTATCATCATAAAATTATAGAGATGTTAATTGTTTAACATACAAAAATATAATATAAGTAGGTTATAAATATTTCAAGTTAGATTTCATAATATATAATATTGCATAATTCTTTCGATTTGATTAAATGCATATATGTAATATATTTATATAAATATATAATCCTCTTAAAATTGCATGCCTAAGTAGTAAAAATAATTTCGTCAGTAAAGAAAAGAATTGTAGTAACATTGAATATAGTTATATGATAATAATCACTCATTTGAATATAGTAAAAGTAACAAAATAATCAGCGAGATTAGTGAAAGTTGTAGAAACAACAATGGGAGTAGTGAAATTATCAATATTAATGCAGCAGTAGTGACAATAACAATTATTACGACGGGAGTAGTGAAAGTAACAATGATTACGGGCAAGTAGTGAAATGTTATTACTATTGTTTCATTAATAAGAGTAAAATATTAATAGCGGGAGTAGTGAATTTGTCTCAAAATTTATTTTATCGTAATTTAAGAATATATCATAGAAAAATATATTAATGATAAATTTATGGGTTATGCAACTTCAAGTAATTTTATTTAATGAAAAAAAAAATAATGATAAGTAGAGGTAGCCCGGGCGAAGCCGGACACTAATACTAGTATATATATATACATATAGTATTGAGTGAACCGAAGTGATCCACCTGATCACGACCCGGTCCAAACCAACTCAACACGAGAATGTAGACTGACCTAATATGACCCAAACTTAATATAAGCCGATTTGATTTGGCCTGATCCAAATTCGTCCCGATTTATCCGACTGTCACTTTCAGTTAAGACCTAATTGGTCAAAATACTTCATTTGAATGAATATAAACAAAACAAATCAACCGTGTCCACTAACTTCATTTTGAATAAAGACAACCAAAACAGTATGGGGTTAGTATAGAGAAACAGCCACGTTGTACACATTTGAGCCTTTGTAATTGTAACCTAGTATAGTCGATAAGACTTAAGAGCTTAACATCAAAACGGACACGAATTCGGATACGGATATAACACGGATACGTGACATGACATCTCATAAAATTTAGGACAATATTTTATAGTTATAATTAACGTACCATTTTATATGCAGGACACGTTATTTAAACATATCACTGACCTGGTGAACTTGACCCGGCCCGACACCTGAACTCTAGACCCGAGTTTGATACAAATTTGAATTGACCAGATTGAATATAATCCGACCCGAATATTTATTGTTGTATATTGGTTCTTAGCCATAAATAACTCGGTATTAGTTGACCTAAGATGTCCCGGCCTTACCAGACCTAACGCAAACTCTATCCAAAATTGATGACTTTATCAGCTGATCTAACTTCTTAGAAGATGAACCATCTTTCTTTACAGCATTTCTTGCAATTAATTCATTATTTAAAATTTATCTCTAAGATTTTTGTGATAAAAAATTCGTTCTTTATATGCTAAATTGTACCTAAAAGATAGGCTAATAAAAAATTTATAAACAATTTCATTACTTTTGTTTAAAAATATACAAATTTCATGAAATTACTCATTTTTTTTATTAGTTTTATAGTTAATTTTTTTTTTCTAAAAATAAAAATTCTATAAATACCGCGTATTCATTGCGCAGGATCTAAACTTGTTAATCATCAAGTAAAAATCTTAGTCGTTGCATCATAGATAATGTTAATGTTACTTTACTAGTCTCTCTTAATAAGACTACTTAATCTGTTTTAAGATTAAGACAAATATATCCATCTTAAATGAGAATTTGTGACAAATACAATTGTGGTAAATTTCAAAATTTTATGAAGAATCTGAACTCGGTCTTCTAAGTGTGTCTGACTGTACTCAAAGTAGTAAGCATGCAGGGAGCCAGGGAGCACTAGGTAAATGGGGTCATGACTAATGAGGGTATGGTACTATGGTTTAAACAAGTTCTTTTTATTTGTGGTGGATAAAATACACGCCACTTCTCTACTACTCCCTCCGTCTCGGTCATTTGTTATCTATTTATTTCGGCATAAAGACTAAGAAATTGAGAAAAAGAAGAAAAAAATAATGATAAATATAAAAGCTATCTCACATGTTCACTTCCCCATATCACATACCCCACTTGTCCACTTGCCTAAATCTAAAAGTAAAAATAGATAACAAATGAGTAATACACCCCAAAACAAAAATAGATAACAATTGACCGGAACGGAGGGAGTATGTCTTAGCTTAATACGGCTTTTAAACCCAATTAAAATATAGAGATAAAAATATAAAAAGGTCGTGAAAGGTCTCAAGTGAAGACAGGTCGTGAGCAAGACCATTTGTAAAATATATGTTCTAGATCTACAATTTTAAGTCTCTATTTTGTCATTAACAAATACTCCCTTCTATTTACCACATTTTACATTTGCTTTTGCTGGGTATTTGAGTACCTCACTTGCATGTGGGGCGATTTTGATGCTGATCTGATTTGAACTCAAATTATGAACATCCTCTTTCATGACTTTTTCAACTAATTCTAAACTAGTTGACATTTACGAAATACTTAATATCGTCGCTAATGTATTCATGACGGGACGTAATTTGTAATTTTTAGCTTAAGCTAATAAAAAATGTATGTACTCTCCTCACTCACAGATCGAAATCATGATTTTTTTTAATTGGCAAATGAAGCGCAAGATCATTCAACATATGTGGAGGAAAAATAGAACTTGGACTACCATTCTTTGTCTCCTTTAGTCAACGTCATCTACCATTGCATAATACGTTGGTTGTCCAATTTATAGTTATGGACTTAACCCTAGAGGAAGTAAACAATGGAAAATTAGGGATATTTGGTTTAATTAATTTCATTTTTTATAGTTAATCGAATGAAAATTCCGAGATCACAAATAGAGACAGTCTCTAATTAACATCGATAAATAAAGAAAGCATCCACTAATTTCGAAAATCACTAGATTAAATTTGCGGAAAATGTAAGAATCAGAAAAACATGTCGAAAAATCATTAGACGATTAAATTCTTAACGACTTTATCAGCTCATCTAACTTCTTAGAAGACGAGCCATCCTTCTCTACAACATTTCTCGCCATTAATCCTATCTCTTTCGCTCTTTTTCGAGCTAATCTTCCACGCTCTTCACCCATCAACTCCTTCACTCCACTACTAATAGCATTACACCCATATATCACACCCTCCTCTCGTACCTTGTCCAGTGTCGAATCCATGGCTAACCCTGCCTTCAAGACATTCACCACTAATTTGGCATTTAGGGTTGTTCCGCGCCAATTGGCCAAGTCAATATGGGTACGCCCATAGACAAGCTCTCTAGCACCGAGTTCCAACCACAATGACTTAAGAACCCTTCGATTGCTGGATGGGATAATATGCTCCTTTGATCCACCCACTCCCTTATCACTAACCCTCTACCTTTCACCCTTTCCTCCCATCCCTCCGGTGGTGTCCAACTAATCACAAATACTATCCTACAACCAGTTGTATGGTAGCATTGTACAACCGCCTCAAAATTGTCGAGCTCTTATACAAAGTTGTTGAGCAATTTTACAAGTTATTGAGCTATTTTACAAAGTTATTGAGCTTAATAATTATTATGTTAAGCTCAATAACTTTGTATCATAGCTCGATAATTTTGTTAGGAGAGCTCGATAACTTTATAACAAAGCTCAACTACATTGAATAAGTTGTATATACAACCAGTTGTATAATACATTAACTGCCAACTAATCGAGCGAACGACCCAGATGAACGGGTGACCAGCCGAGTCTAGTCCCTGCGCAATCTCATCCATTTGGGATTTCGATGTGTAGGATTCTGTCCCAAATGAGACATAGATTACATTCTGATGTCCCAAATAATTTTGATGTCACTTTACAATATCACAAATTCTCATTGAAGACATGACATATCCGTCACAAGCTTGTGACGGATACCATTTTACCTCACAATGTACCCACTTTTTCTCTCTCTGCAACACTATTCATGTGGTCCCCTTTCTCCACTAACCCATTTTGTTACCATTTTATCTCACAAAATATCCGCCACAAATGGTAATCCGTCACAAGGGAGACCAATTGTTACAATATAGCTAGGCTTTGTGCCCGCCCTCGCCCGGGTTACCTATATTTATCGTCAAATTTTATTTTCAAGGAAATAAAACTACATTAGACCTGCTTAACTAACATGTTTACCATTTATAATGAAATTTAGAATTTATCAAAAAATTACGAAATACATTAATTATATTATATTTGTCTATGTTAAACATCTGATGTTTTCGGAGGGGATTTTGGTATAATAAACCAGATCTAATGTTTTCGGAGGTGAGGGAAAAGGTTTCGAGTTGGCGGTTTTTTTTGGTTTGGGGTAGTGGTGACGGGTATAGTTGGGGTTTCAAGAGGGAAGGGCCGATAAGGGTGTGCAATTTCGCCGGCAGGGTGATGGAGTAGACTCACCGGCGACGGGTAGTCGTGTCGAGTATCGGCGAAAGGGGTAATATGGTCAAAAACGTACTGCAATGAGTAAAATGTGTATAGCGAAAATCAATACGCTTAAATAAATTGGGATCAATCATTTGAATTGAATACAAACAAAACAATTGGCCTCCTATCAACCTTGTCCACTAACTTTATGTTGAAGAGATCAGCCAGAAGATAGAACGAAAGGCAGAGAGCAACAACGTACTACACATTTGAGCCTTCGTAATTATAACCTGGTATAGTTGATAAGAGAGTGGGTTGTGAGTAGTTGCACTACTACAGATACAGCCTATAACAACGGGTAAAAATCGTTGTAAAAACAAAAAACGGACGTTGTTAAAGCGGCCGTTGTAGAAGGTATTTATAACGGTTTGGTTATTTAAAGAAACCGTTGTCTAAAGTATTCACCACGGTTAAAAGCCGTTGTTGTTGGGTGTTCACCGTTGTGGAAAGTGTTTCAAAAATTTGGAGGGAATAATATAACAACGGTTGTCGTATGTATAACCGTTATCAGAACTTTCCTCCAAAATTGTGAAGTCTTTTGACAACGGGTTTATGCTACATACCCGTTGTTGAAATTTTTAGTAACAACGGTTCTTAGTTTAATACCCGTTGTTGTAATTTTACCTCCAAAATTGTGAAGACTTTTAACAACGGTTCTTCGATTAAAACCTGTTGTTTAATATTATGCGCGGGTATTTGTGAAAGTCATTCACAACGGTGTTATTTTTATTAACCGTTGTGAAAGGATTCACAACGGTTTTTTTAGTAACCGTTTTTATTACGAACTCCTAATGTTTTGAAAAATTAAATTTGTTTCATGCCATTCAAAACCTCGCATATATCAAGAACACCATATACCAAAGACTAAAGATAAATCACAAATGGGTTCATCGAACTCAATAGATTCAATTCAACCACAACAAAGAAGAAGATCATATATATATATATATATATATATATATATATATATATATATATATATATATATATATATATATAATTACAAGGAATTGAATTTACATGAACTAATCATTCCCTAACTTCAACAAAAAATTTACTAATAAGTTGATCTAAACTATGAGTATCATGCATTTCTATATTCTAAGACGTAGTTGCCCCACATGTCTCTTTACCTCGTCTATATCTATACTTGAGTACGCTCAATCATTGTGACGGGTTGATTGCATACTGCGGAAAAACAAAGAGAAGACATTATGGTATATATAGCAGGAAGCAAGACAACATTAGCAACATCATGGTATATATAGCAGCAAGCAAGACAACATTAGCTCTAATTTTAAAAAAAGTAATAAACACATGTTTAAATTATTACTAACCTTTTCTGGAATAATGAGATATCTTCGCCTAATAATCTCCAACATGAACCGACAAGAGTAGTATCCACATTGTATGCTATCCGTGGCGGAGGGCCTATTATTACATAAAAAAAACAGACGAGAGAAGGCTCACATCTGAATCTTGAACTTTAGGTATTGTATTAGTATTAAACACAGATTTTGCACTTAATGTTATTTTATTTGAGCACGTACCCCGTTATCGTAATAAAATCGGGGCCAACATCGAATCTTTCGTGGGTTGATCCTGCTCGTTTGCTCTTTTCTTCTCAAAGGCCCTTTTTTTAAAAAAAAAAAAAAAAGGAGGCGTAAAACTAATTTTTTTAGGGGCAAAAATATGAAAGAGCTTTTTTCTATAAATAAAAATTGAAAATGTTATTATAAATAAATCAGTATTATAAACTTACATATTAATCAAGCGCTTAAAAGTCTCGCTTGGTTGATGATGTAAAGAGTCCAACCAGAAAACTTTATTCCTTGTCGGCATGATGGCTGCTACTCTGCTAGCACCCAATGAGTCCTACATCAAGAGACATCATCATTATTAATAAGTACATATATTAGTTATGAAAATGCAATTGTAGGGGGAAACGTAATATTAATTTGTTTATACCCTTTTTCATTATAAGCGCCAAAAATCAGCTTCTTGGTTGTCGCCAATTGCTGAGCAATATAATCTACCCGGTCTTGGAACGAGAAATCCGCAATAAATAAAGATAAAATAAAGGGGCACAGGAATCCGTATTGATCAGATGGAATATTCTTCTCGGGGATCACTCTCAATTTCAATATCCTACATTATTACGGTATTAATTCCGGTATTTAAAACACTATCTAGTAGTCAGAATATTAGAATATGAAATTATTTATTAAGAAACTTACTTCATCCAAACAAATACGTGTTGGATATCAATCTGGTCTAGGCCAGCCCATACGGCTAGCATATCCCATGATAGAAGTGCTTGGCGCTCAACCCCTAGAATATCCTCCTCGAGCGGAATAACTATCAATTGTTCGGTTGCTATGCGATGGGCGACCTCCTCATGCGCTTTTTCTCTCATCACCACCGTTCTTACATATCCCATGTAATCGTTCCCTTTATATTGTGTGTCGTTTAAACTCCTAACTTTCAATGATGAGGTAGTAGCAAAGGCGAGGTAAGACCTGGGGACTTAGGCTTATCAGTCTTTTTTGTCCCCTACACAAAATTACCATGCTTTTTATAAATACAGAAAAAATATAAATAAAGGGAGCGAGGTTTTTAAAAAAATGGAGAAGTTAATTAAATACCTCATCAAGTTGTTGTCTCGACGAGGTCGTTGGCATGTCTGTGGACTTAGGCTTATCCGCCAAAGCCGACTTTTTTGTTCCCTACAAAAAAAAAATAACATATAAATCTATAAATACTATTAAAAGGCTAGCATAAAAATGCCACGTAGACAATGCCACATAAGATGAAAAAAAGCCACGTACACAATAACAATGTGACTTGGCAAACTAATATGATATGGATTATCAATTTATTATTATATTGCATTAATTTAATTCACTTATTTTCTTTAAAAATCCATCCATATTCCATTAGCTTTAAACTTAATTAACTGAAAAAACTACAATAAGAAAATACACATTAACTATAAGTTAATAATTTCAAGAAATTTCATATGGATTAGTATTATATGTATTCGAAATAAAAAAACTGAATACATAAGAAATTAAGAACGAAAAGAATAAATGAAGTTGAAAACAAAAAAAAAATTTGTATTGTCAGATTTGTCACTAATTCACTACTTTTTTTTAAAGGCACTAATTCACTATTGTTGTTATTATAACTTTGTTGTATATAGAAGATGTTTTATAGAACTAATTAATCAACAAATAAGTAATATCATATAAAATATTTTCTTAGGAAAATATAAAATATATAGAAAAATAATATTTATTTAATTTAAGTAATTTACAAACAAATTCTGTAAATACTTAAATGAAATTAAACACTAATAATAAAATTCTAAAAGGGTACTAATACCGTGTATTTAGTTCATGAAATTATTTCACGTAAAGGATAACGTTTTGGAAAATATAAAATATGTGGAAAAGAAAATATTTATTAATTTAAACAATTTACAAACAAATTCTGTAAATACATAAGTAATTTAAACACTAATAATAGAATTTTAAAAGGGTAGTAATACCATGTATTTAGTTCATGAAATTATATCACGTAAATGATAATTTAAATGAGACCTTCTCCATTCCACTTTTATTATTTAATTATCCTTTAAAATTTATTCCAAATTAATTATTTTTTCAAAATTTAGTATGATAAATGACTTAACTATTAGTATCTATACAATATAATAAAAAGGCAAGATGCGTAGTTTATTATTTGACTTGTGTTATGTTAAGCAATTTTAAGTGCCACATTTTATGTTATTCTTTGCATTTTATCTATACAATATAGTTAAAAGCCTACTTAATGCATTTACTTTTAGTCCACGTGTAATTTTTCTATTGGTTACTAATAATTCAATTATATTAATTACTTAATTATATAACTAAAAGAAAGTAATTATCTAACTAAAAGTAATCTCTAAATACCATGTGTTACATGCTTATAAAATACAAACAAAATAAAAAAATAATAGTGGCAAACACAAAAAACAAATTAATACAAACTCTTTATTTTCCTCTCATAAATTTGGTATTAAGTTACCTATTCATTTAACTTTTTTTATTTTATTTAATAGACGGTCTTTTGGTTTTTCCTCACAATTATTATACTTTGTATTTATTTCACCATTTTTTTTATCTCCCCCTTAGTTCACACAACATTCTTCTTCTCTCAAAGAAATTATTGAAATTAATTACAAAAATTTTCTTATATAAATATTATAGCAATCCTACTTTTCATTTTTATCCAAAATGTTGGTAGGTAAAATATGCATATATAACCAATTGAATTATTTAATTTTTTTATTCTTATTATATTTTGAATTAATTAATAGTTTGAATCTTATATAAATATTACAACAATCCTATTTTTCATTTTTATCCAAAAAGTTTGTAGGTAAAGTATGCATATATAACCAATTGAATTATTTAACTTTTTTATTCTTATTATGTTTTGAATTAATTAATAGTTAGAATCTTATTTAATTATTATTTTTGTATTTGTATTAAAATTACAGGAGGATGACATAGTCACATATCAAAAACATTGCATGAAATCTGGAAATAATGGTTATGAAACTTCTTTGCAATTATCTTTTGACTTGAATATATTTTTCAGTTTCATTGAGTTTTCCTTTTTTTATTATTAATATGATGTATGCGCAATATCAAATTGTACTATAAATCTCTAATTATTGGTGACATGTTACGTTATATATTCCAACCCTTGGAATATTAATTGACAAATTTTGTAAATTGTACTAAATTGTCTTATACACTTTCATGTACTTTATTAGTTTTCCGTGTACTCTTCAACTTGTATTTTGTAAATCGGGTTATAAATCAAATATATTAGTCTACAAACAGATTATAAATCAAATGTCTTAATGGAAGTGTTGAAGTTATATGCTCCAAGGATATAAATCGGATCTTTTAATGGGGATCAAGGTAAATATTTTGCATGGTTTTTTTTATTGAAATCCAATGATCATTTTCCAATCCACTGTTCCATTTTGAATGCTTTCAAGCCTTTAAATCATTTTTTGTTTTGCATCAAATATTTTCTTTTAGCACTCTCAATATTTCTTCGAAAAATATTTACTTTTTTTGCTTGTATATATTTTTGTTTTCTCATAATCAATAGTTACGCATATTTTTTTAATTATCACCCCACTTCTCTTTTTTTTTTGTCCATTTATATATTATCACTCTTTTTCTTTAATTTCTACTTTGGGACTTACTTTTTACCAATGTTTCTTATAACTTTTTTTTTTAAATTACAAAATAATGTCATCATTTAAGGGTAAAATTCTCACATTACTCCACCAATTGCAAACTTTTTCCTTTTATTTTCAATTGGTTTTTATCTTTTTTTAATATTAATTATTGCACACAAGCAAATGAGGTGATAATTAAAAAAATGGAAGAAGTATAATAATACAAATTGTGTATCCTTATTTCTTTGAAATTCATTGGGATAGGCGTTAAAGCTCCTCACATAAAAGTTTACCAACAATAAAAGATATAGAGATAACTCTAATTGACAAGAGATATAGTCGAAATGAAACTAGAATGATGTCCATTGTTTAACAAATACATTTTCTCGTGTATCCTCTCAAAAATTGCTCACATGAAATTTATTTTTAAAATTATTGAATGCGTATTTAGTCTAAAATTTTATTTGTACAAGTCACATGTCATCAACTCCTTCCTAACAATTTAAGCATATCACTTAGGTATTTCGTTATACAAAAACCATTTCAATAACATTTTTCCCAATACGTTGGAAATCAACTGAATTTACAAGGACGATGTTGCAAGACCGACAAGCCGACAAGAATTATAAATGTATTATTTGTTAAAAGTTTAACAAACTCCATTGCATTTAAGAAAATAAACTTGTAATTTTAGCCTAATTAGTAAGATAAACATAAGTTGTATTTTAACATAGCGCTTTCTGCGCATTATTCATATCGTCTCTAATTGACTAAAGGCAATATGTAAAATTCAGTTATAAAATATCATTACCATTCATTCATTTATATATTTTACATATTTACTTTACTTTAAATCTGTTTTTTCATTAGAATACCTTAGGTAATAAGGAATAGAATTAGATGTTCAAGTGTCCAACATTTTGTTTCTTTGTCGGATAAAAATAGGACCAAGGTTCTCAGAACGCACCAAAACAACACTAAAAACAATTTATCAAGTACTAGAATGCCAAAAGCCGTCAATGTTGAGTGAACTGAATAACTACCATGACAAAGCCAAGCGCCCTCGAAACAATCTAAACACCGTAAAAAGAAAAGCACAGAACAAAAACAGAAAGGGACTAACAGTAATTAACACAACAAGACAACATTCAGTAAAAGAACAAAGACAATGAAGACCGTAGCAAAATAAGAGTAGTTTTCAAAGTTAATATTCCACTGTTTGAATGCAATTTTACGTTTCCCATAATTTGTGTTGACTTTGCTTATAGGCTTTGAGAATAAGTTGTTTAAAGTGCTCTAATGAAACACAAGACAATACAATTTCCCATTTAATTTATATGCAATACCAGTTTTCAAAATCAGAAAATGGACATTCGTATTAAAATGAGGGATTCATGGGTTTTGGTGCTATAATATATCTTTCCTCATGAACTGTGACATAACCCTCTTTATTGCCTTGCTTAGGTATCCTACCAACATATCTCCAAAATAATAAGCAAGAAGACAAACAAGCCGAATAACGCATTCATGAACGATACCGCAAAAATAATAGAACAAAAACAATCAAACCCGTGATTCTCACGGGTCACAAAACTAGTTTAACATATAAAAACATTCAACAATTAAAAATTTAACATATATATAAAGGTATTTCTTCTAACCCCAACTGCTTTCCGCTTCTGAGGCGGAGACGTCCGAGCCAAGTAGATGTGAGTTTCAGGCCATTGGATGAAACTTCCAAGCGCATCTCCCAGAATGGTAATGTCGTCACGAACTCGGGACAGACGATTTGCAAGTTTTCATGGCCTGGTAAGACCGTAGTTATCTCTACTTTGGTCCGATTCGGCAAAAGTTTTTCGCCATGAACTACGCTCATTCGCCGCAGATTTGGTGTGCATTTCTATGAGACCCCGGCCAACACGCACATGTGGCTTTTCGGTTTTAGGGTAAGCAAGAATAACTGGCCTCTTGTTTACGGCCTGAAGAATATACACATACATTATTATATCTTTGCAAAAACGCTTCAGCATTCAAAAGATTTTGCAAAAACGCTTTCTGTCTCAGGCCGATTTTTGCACAAACTTCAGCATTCATATAAATTTAACTAATTAAACACTTCATGCATACCTTAAAAAACAGGAACTAACTTGAAGGGGATGTATGCTGTTGTTTTCCATCAGCCGTCTTCTCAAGTTGCATCTCCTTTTCGGACCCATTATTTACCTAATAAAATTAACCAATGGCACCATGTCGGGTTATAGAATTAGAGCCGGCAGGAACACACCCCCTGATCTTACCCAAAAAAAAAAAAAAAAAAGGAAGTATTAGGTACCTGATCGGCTTTAGTTGTTACAACTTCAGAAGCATTATTAGGTACCTGATCTTTCTGAATCTCGTTGACCGATACTTCCTTCTCATGTATTGCCAAGGTAGTAGCGGCCTCTTGACCAATCTGTTGTACCTTATTATTACCCCTTTAGAAATGACATCCTCCATCATCTTCACTTCATCTTCGAAAGCTTACCTCCAAAGATTCAGCTTTAGTAGTACGGATGCCATTAATCAAGTCTGCTTACCAAGAATGTAATGTGTCAGAAATTTTTATCCCAACAATAACATGTGAATTGAACTTAAATGAAAATAATAGAATAAATGTTACCATGTCGGCCTTCTCGGACTTAGTCTTCCTTTTCTTCTTTATCCGGCGCTTTTCCCATAATATTTCGTTACTCCAACCTGTAACGGACGCCCCTCAAACGACCTGGATGTTCGGGTCGGCCGATCGCTCTAGCAAGAACGTCATTACGACCACCGGGAGTGAATTTCCTTCTTCTACCTCTTTCAATACGTTGTCCTATAATATATTAAATAAACTTCAAATTATATTTGTGACTAAAATAATAAAGTTAGTAATGAACTCGTCTTAATAAAATAATGCTTACTATGTTGGCCAACACTTCCTCATCATATTTGTCACGCGACCGGGATCCTTTAGGCGTGTGCCCTTCTTTATAAGTTACATGCCGATCCACCTCTTTCACTCCCTTTGCCACCTACACATTAACATGGTAACATTTATGCAAGTCCAAGTGTGATTAAAAAAATAAAGTCTCACAGGGGAATAATGCATGCTACTTACGAAGTTCTCTTCTATCTTTCTGTAACCGCCTCGAGAACCATACCATTTCCCCTTCTTGCATGAAATGTTAGCACGATTTCTTCTGCTAACGGCCTTCAAATAATTATATAAAAGCGCAAGTAGATGAGATAATAAAAAGATTATATAAAGGACTCATTAATTAAAAAAATGATAGGTAAATCGTTAAAAGGCGAGGATATTTAACCCGAAACTTCTCGCAGTTCTCATCTTTTTGAAAAGATCCCATTGTTCCTTCTTGATGGTGGGACACTTGTTTTCCGGTGGGCTCTTACGCATCTCCCCGTTGCCTTGTCCACATACAACCAATCCCTAGCAACGTCACACCTCCACCGCCCGTGGACATCCGCCGCCTTATTCATTAAATACGGATCATGGCTTTCACCGGGTATAATAAAGCCTTCCTTTACACGAGCCAAGTATAACTCCGCCAATTTTGGATTCAAATTTCTAAAATCATCTAAATGGATAGGCACAAACTGTCTTGTGCAAGTACCAATCCAACCGGAGAAAAGACCCGCATTTGGACCAAAGAGGGAAACCCATCTCACTCCATGTTATTTTGAACGATCGTTTAACGGCTATAGCTGCAAGGACTCTCTGGCACTTCGTAGCACCCCTCTCACCAGGCTTATTATCACCAGGCTTATTATTCTTTTGACTTCTTTTACGTTTTTCACCCATGATAATCCTAAAACCCAAATATGAATGATATAGGAAATGAACAACTTAACAACGTACATGCAGAGTATTATCTAAAACCCTAAACCCTAATAGGAATGAAAATTTAAAACAACAGATTGAGCTTCTAAAATCCTAAACCCTAATAAGAGGAGTGAAGTAGATGATGCGGGATGATAAAGATAACAAGGAAGACGAAAAACAAACAGATGCATGAAAAAGAAACAAGATGATCGTCTTAAAACCCTAATGACGAAACACAAAATTAAAGTGAACATACCTGATGTTGATGATGATAAAGAGAACGAGCAGGATGATAAGGGAAGGCAACGGAATCTGGGCGTCGGAAATTGGGCGACGGCCGGCAACGAGAATGTAGAAAGCGAGGAAGAGAGAAAAATTAACTCAGGATACCAAAGGTTGAACTAATGTTGTGTGTGTTTGTGTATGGCATGCTGTATGGGTTTCTAAATTAGTTTTTTATTAAGACAAACTATTGACAACGGGTGCTCAGAGAAGAACCGTTGTTATATGTTAATAACAACGGGTCAATAAAAGTCAACCGTTGTCAAAAGTTTATTACAACGGTTAAAATATACCCGTTGTAATATATTTTCACCAAATTTGCGCCAAAATGAAATATGTCAAAAAAATCATTGACAACGGGTAGAGGTACTACACCCGTTGTTGAAAGTATTAACAACGGGTAATTTAAATATAACCGTTGTTATTGTTGAACCTTTTTTTTTTTTTTTTTAAAATTATCAGTAATTCCATTACAGTCCAAACTCAGTAATAATACATACAGAATGTAACAGAAGCACCATATACTTTGCAACATTATTCAGAATTTCAACACCAAAGATCCACATCTAATAATAAGATCAAGAAAATAAGACAACACCAACATGCATGCATACTGCATATCTAAGCTACAGGATTTACCATGCCA
Organism: Silene latifolia; assembly: GCF_048544455.1. Lineage (NCBI taxonomy): Eukaryota > Viridiplantae > Streptophyta > Magnoliopsida > Caryophyllales > Caryophyllaceae > Silene > Silene latifolia. Next base: position 7,184,725 of record NC_133537.1, on the reverse strand, counting down.
TGCAAATTTGGGAATTTTTATTTAACAATATAATGACCATTATTGATTTACCAATAAATTAAACCATCAAATTATTGGTCTGAAAATGACTCAAAATGTTGGTCGTCCATATCACCGTGTCCTCGATGAACTATCTCAGGATCGGGACGTTTCTTGATGTCATAGTTTCTTCGTTAACCCAAATACCTTCACCATGGTCATCACGCATATAGATGCTTTCAGTGTCCTCATGATCAGTGTCAACATCGTCGAAATAAGATACAGTGGTAGACTGATCCATTCCCTCAAAAACGACATCCTGATCATATCACCATTATCGGATGGACTACTCCTTCTACTCCTTATAGACAAGTACAACAATGACCACTTCTTATCCATAGGATCGGTGACATAGAACACTTGTTTAGCTTGGGATGCCATTATGAAAGGATCATCCTTATTATTGCCAACCTTACCCAGATTGACCAACGTAAATCCCATCTTATCCTTACGGACACAATGGATGTTGTTATCAACCCAGTTACATCGAAACAAAGGCATTGTGAAATCAATGTAATCTAGTACCAATATTTCTTGAATAACACCATAATAAAGGCATTTTCCCCAAATAGGCTTTTTATCTTTTGAAGTAGCAAAGTGCATTGCCTCAAATTCAGAACTCACACCACTATTTTGCATTGTGCTCAACTCATCTTGCTCGCGGGTGTAAAAAGTATATCCATTAATGGCTAAACTGTTGTAAAAGGTGACCCTGGCATTTGGACCTAAACCAAGACGTAGTAACCTAGGAGAGATGTCATCACTAGTTTGATCAAGATAATCGTAAGACAATATTCCTAAACCACTCTGGAAACATCTTCGTATGCTCGTTCGCAATCCACTTCTCGGTCTTGTTTTGGTGATCGTATTTGAGCTCATCTTTGTGTTGTTGAATATAAGGTTGCACCTCATCTTCGTTGTTTAGCACATACATGTGTGCTAAATGCAACATTTCACGTGTCACAATTTTTTCAACCCGGCCCCTAATACCTTTTCCGGGCATCCAGTCACTATGACGATTCTTAGAAACGCCAATCAACTCCTCAGGGGAGAGATGAGCGTAACAATATGAAAGAGCTTCGTCTAAAATAGCGCGTTCAGAAATACAACCTTCCGGACGATACCGATTAGATGTATAGTCCTTGTAGACTTTCATCAATTTTTCGAAAGGATACTGGTATCTCAAGTACACGGGCCCAAGGTACAAAATCTCCCTAACCAAGTGAATGGTCAGATGAATCATGATAGTGAAGAAAGAGGGTGGAAAATACATTTCCAACTGACAAAGAGAGGTTACAACGAGGTCCTGCAATGAATCCGCGTCATCGGGATTGATGACTTTCTCGCATATGGACTGGAAGAAGAGACATAATCTAGTTATAGCATATCTTACCTTTTCAGGTAAAATGGAACGAATAGCCACAGGTAGTAATTGTTGCATCAAAGTGTGACAATCATGTGACTTTAACCCGATGAGTTTTAGGTCTTGCATCGACACTAGGCTTTTGATGTTCGACGAATAACCATGTGACACTTTAATTCTATTCAAGCATGCACATAACTCTTTTCTCTCATTCCGTGAAAGGGTAAAAGTCAAGGCGGTAAAAATGTACGATTACCTCTCTTCCGTGGTGCCAACTCTAGCCTAATACCCATCATTTTCATATCTTCCCTAGCTGCGGCGTTATCCTTTGTTTTACCAGGAACATTCAGAAGGGTATTGATAATATTATCACGGACATTTTTCTCAATGTGCATGAAATCGAAGCAATGCCTCGACCTCCAGTCGTGGCCAATATGGAAGTTTATCAAAAAATATGGATCTTTTCTTATACCCACAAGTAGACAATTTAGAGCCGCTCTTCTTCCCATAATCTATTTCAATATGCTTTACTTTCTGATAAACTTCATGCCCACTCAAAATTCTAGGAGGTTGACGAAGTTTTTGTCTTCCATTGAATGCTTTCTGCATCTTGCGATAACAATGCTCATGATACAAGAACCTCCTATTTCCCATATACACATACTTACGAGAAGACTTCAAGTATTCAGACTCGATATCCTCCCCACACAATGGACAAGCCTCTTTCCCATGAACTGTGTGCCCGAAAAGGTCGCCATAAGCCGGATAGTCGGTTATTGTACACAATAACATCGCTCTCAAATTGAAAGTTTCGTTCTTATATGCATCAAATACTTCTATTCCACTATCCCACAACAATCGCAAATCATCTAGAAGAGGTTCCAAATATACATCTATATCATTTCCAGGTTGTTTAGGGCCGGAAATTAACAACGACAACATCAAATACTTTCTTTTCATGCACACATATGGAGGTAAGTTATAAATAGCCAACACTACTGGCCAAGTACTATGTTGGCTACTCATGTTTCCGTGTGGGTTCATTCCATCAGTGGACAGCGCTAGACGTAAGTTTCTAGGTTCATTGCCGAACTCGGGATACTTAACGTCAAACGATTTCCATTGCTTACCATCTGCCGGGTGTCTTAGCTTTCCATCATTTATTCTTCCTGTTTCATGCCAAGTTAACATTTTTGCATCATCGGGATTCGCATAAATCCTTATGACTCTTGGTATCAATGGAAAATACCACAACACCTTAGCCGGGATCCCTTCCTTATCCTTATAACGCCACTCCAAACATTTAGGGCAATTGGTTAAGTTTTGATATAATTTCCGATACAATATGCAATCATTTGGACATGCATGTATTTTCTCATATTTCATACCCACTCCTCTTATTAGTTTTTTCGCCTCATATGTCTTAACATGTAGAACATTACCATCAGGAAGCAACTCCTTTATCAAGGCTAAAAAACTAGTGAAACACGTGTCACTCACCCCATTTGCCCCCTTGATATTATACAACTTCACCACAAATACCGACATTTTTGTGAACTTACAACCAGGATACGAGGGTGCTTCGACTCACACAACTTCTCATACATGTTGTTAAGGTCATCCCAATTACTAGTGTCATCACCTACATCTTCAAAAGCAATGGACTCATCATCATTCTCTTCATTATCTATAGACCCAACATTCAACTTCTCTACTTCCAACTCTTCCAACTCAAAAAACTCGGCAAACTCAGGATCATCAGTTAGCCTTTCGTGTACCTCAACATCATCTTCTTCAGAGTTGTTCTCTTCCTCTAATGATTCCCCATGAAAAATCCAAAGTGTATAGGATCGACTAAATCTCCACTTTTCTAGGTGTATTTTACTGTCCGGAAAAGCCATATAGCTAATATTACCACATCTTTCACAAGGACATGCAATACTAGAAGAACCTTTCAAATTGTTCGAAACGAATTCATAAAATTCAGCTAAACCATCCTTGTAGGTGCGGTCACTCATATTTGCATCAATCATCCAAGTTCGAGTCATTATTCTACATTCGTAATAATAGGCAACTAATTCAGAAAATACAATAATAGGCAAACAAATAAACGAAATTCAGGAAAGCAATTAAGCTAAATTATCAACAAATTAGATAATAACCCAAAAAATCCTATATCTATAAGCGTTGCTAAGAAACATATATATACCTGATTGATAAACACGATGAGGGAGAGAAGACGTGACAACAGTGACGGAGATGAAGACAGAGAGACGATCAGGGAGGAATGGAGGATGATATAGTAGCAGTATTAGCTTGTGTTTGTGTTTTGTAGCGTATAGCAGAATAAAGCAATATGTTGTTCTTAAGATTTTCATAATATTAATAACAACGGTTATTGAGTCTACAACCGTTGTTAAAAAGTATTAAAAACGGGTTCTAATATAACCGTTGTGATTACTTTTCACTAATTTGGCGCCAAACCATTAACAACGGTTAAAATTTAACCGTTGTTATTAGTTTTTTCATTAACAACGGTTGTTTAAGTATGACCCGTTGTTAAAACAAATAACAACGGTTAACAACACAGAACCGTTGTAATAAAGTTTGGTAAAATTCGCGGAATCAATTCTACAACGTGTTTTGATGATTTTCGTGAATAAGCGTTGTTAAAGGGCCGTTGTGGTTGCCTGTATTTGTAGTAGTGTTGTAGTCGATAGAGGTGTCATCAATCAGGTCAGGTTTGGGTCGGGTCAGTCATTTTGGTTTTGGGTCATATCGGGAAAGCCTGCCTCAGGTCGAGTCAGGTCATTATCGGGTTCTGGCGGATCGGATTTGTCCGGTCGGGATAAGTTTGCCAGCTCTAGTTGCAGATATGTACTCATGATCTTGGTTTGAAACCCGTCAGTATCTAAATGTATTTATAAACACAACACTTTGGGAAGCATTTGTTTTGTCTAGACATGGCTAATGCAAATCCCGCCCCCCCCCCCACGCAATCATCTTTCCTTTCATGGCTCAAGGCCACACGATCCCTTTGCTAGACTTAGCGAAGGTTATGTCATTTCGAGGCGTAAAGGTGACCATCATCACAACACCTTCCAATGCTAAACAAATTTCTTCACATTTCGACACAAAATTCTCATCCACCATTTCAACTCATGTTATACCGTTTCCTGTAGTAGACGGTTTACCTCTAGGTTATGAAAACACGAAAGATCTAACTTCAGACGATCAACGTCTTTCATTCTTACGAGCGACTTTGAAACTAAAACAACCTTTTGAGAGTTATCTTAGAGATCTTGTCGATACAGGAGACCGTCCAATTTGTGCCATTTGCGACTTTTTCCTCGGATGGGCTGTAACGGTTTCCTCTTCCTTAAATATCCCTGGAATATTGTTTTACGGTATGGGAGTCTTATCGACAAAGATTAGTTTTTCCGTATTTATAAATCAGGAATACGTAAGGACTTTAATGAATGGCGAAAAGCTGGAAAATGTGTCAGGATTAGCGTGTCCATTCCCATTGATTCTCGACAATTTCCCTGGTTTTAAGGATATAAATAACCCGTCGAAGAAATTTTTGAGAGTTACCTTAGAGATCTTTTAGACAGGGGAGACCGTCCAATTTGTGCAATTTGCGACTTTTTCCCAAAGGAAGCCCCAGCACTGAACCCTGAACCAGAAGAAAACGCTCTAGCCTGATTGTGGTTGCCTTTCTTGTAGTTATATTGGCCACCACCTTCACTCTCAGCCTTTCTTTTCTCAACTACTCTCTCCCGAGCCATCTCCACCAACCTCTCAGCTCTCCCAGCCCTCTCATAAGCTTCCTTAAGATCAGTAAGGACTCCCACGAGTAACTTGTCCATGATCTTGGGGGGTCAACCCCCTCTCAAATCTCAGCACTAGGTTCTCCTCACTCAAACCCATGTCCTCGGCATATCTAGACTTCTCATTAAACTGCTTGTAGTACTCAGCCACTGACATATCAGATGTCATCCTAAACCCATCAAACTCCTCCCTCAGCTTACTCCTCACATGCTCAGGTACGAACTCTTTCCTCATAGCCCTCCGGAACTCTTCTCAAGGTATAGCAGGTAAGCCCTGCTTCGTATACATCTCTCTAGCACTCGCTTTCACCTTGTCCCACCACTCACCAGCTGCCTCCCTTAAGTAGAACGCAGCTTGTTCTACTTTCATCTCATCAGTATAATGTACCAAGTCTAGTATGTTCTCCATCTCACGAGGCCAATTGTCAAGAAGAATTGGCTCCCCGGTCCCCTGTACTCTTTTGGGTTAAACCTCGCTATATAATAAGGTTGGTCTTAGAGTGATCAACCTCCTTATCCTTTCCCACTCTCTTTAGGGCCTCCGTAAGAGCATCTTGATGCTCCAACATCTTAACTATATCATCGATGTTCATGCTCTCAGCTCTCGCATACAAGGCGGTTTTCTTGGGCGGCATCTTGAAACTATATAAGAAAAGGGTAGATATAAACATACGCACCATATCCTCAAAACACGAAAACAGACTGCCCAGAACACACTCGATCGAGTGCCTAAACCTACTCGATCGAGTAGCGACTACTCGATCGAGTGCCCACCATACTCGATCGAGTGCCCCGACTTCAGACCCAAAACAGACCTTCTGATCTCTAACATATTCGACCGAGTAGCACAGCTACTCGATCGAGTGCCCTATATACTCGATCAAGTACCCAAAAACACGATTCTGGTTATAAAAACGTCAAAATACCCACTCGATCGAGTCAGACCCACTCGATCGAGTACCTTACCTACTCGATCGAGTGCCCTCTACTCGATCGAGTCATGCTGACTCGTACATACTACCCGCATGTTATCTCTCATATCCCAACATACTATGCAACTTTATAAACTCAACATTATAATATAACTAAGCATGCAATTCTACACAACTCCTCATATGATCAACAAATTACACTACTTCATGTTATCAAATGCCACATAATAAACAACCATCATGCTTCCTTATGCAAACCAACATATAAGCACACCCCACCAAATTTTCAATCACATATCATTCTTCTACTCCCAACATCCATCAATTCACAACATATATCGTTACATTCACACACAAGCTAACAAACACCACATATGACCTTGACATATAGCCCCCATGTGACCGGTTCAAAATTGTAGGGCGAGATCGCGACTTTAGGACGTCTCCCAAGCCTTTGCATTAGCTCCTACAACCTTTACCCCGGGTTCATTTTAATTGACTCCCTATATTCATTAGATTTATTGGTTACAGGTTTCAGGATCGTCGCTCTGATACCATTTTGTAACACCCCCATACTCCAAGTGCCTTACCAGGACCACCCAGGTATAAAGATGTTACCATCTCAGTTCCCCGAGGCAATGATAATCATGAGACAATAACGAAACAATGTTTAAATAGTATAAAGTTAAGTGGATAAGATACAATCCAAAACCAAATGCCAAAATACGGTTACATGTTCTCAAAACCAACTGTCTACTCAACTAAACATAAAGTCTGACAACAGCGGAAGACTCTTCTAACTGCAGTGATGACTCATCCCAGCTAGCCCATGTATCTCTACTCATACCCTGCTCAACAAGTGCTCACCATCCCCGAATGGATCACCACAGTTTTTAAAACAATAAACGGGGTAAGTACTAATCACACAATTTATATAATCCAACAACACAACAATCAACACAGCTCAAACATCACAGATATACTACGAACTCCATCACCAACTCCACAATACTGACTACACACTAAAGTGTGTAGCCCCGCTGAGTGCCCATCGCAACAGTCACTCCACGCCGCTGGGGGGGACCGCAGCCGTTCCCACCTAATCCCCGCTCATCTCCATCGAGCGATAAACCCAAATCCATTAATGTGCACATCCCTTCCGTGGCGGGTTCCACAGAAGGCGAATAATGGGCGTGAAGCCGCTCCCGCAAGTGACTCCACTCACCCGGGGGACGCGCCCAAAGAACACAGACAGATACAAACAATCACAATTACTAAACAGCAATCAAAACCAACAATCGTCACAATACTCGTATGATAACAATCAACAATCACAAATCACCACCAACATATTATGGGACTAATACTGAGTAGGGAAACCCTACCTGGAATGCAATACAGTCAGACAATCTCAACAGCTGTTATCAAAAGGCCTCTTCTACGAATCCTCCTCCTAATATATGATCATAAAATTACTACCAATCAAGAAAGACAACAAAACCCCCAAATCCCCAAATTAGGGTTTAACTAACTTTAACGAAATATCATAAAAAAATTACGTAGATCTTACCCTCGACGCAAGGATCACAAAGATGTAAAGAAAGGTGAATTCCGACCTTCCAAGCTCCGGGATTTTTCAATAATGCGATGAATGCGAAGTACGTAGATTGATTTCTCTTTTGAAAGTAATTAGTTTTCTAAAAGTGTATTATGAAAGTGATGGAAGTGTTTAAATATTAATTCGCATTATTAACAAAACCCGACAAATCATCCCCCCGTAAACCGACTACTCGATCGAGTAACTGACGTACTCGATCGAGTGCCGCCTACTCGATCGAGTATCAAGGCTACTCGATCGAGTATCCAACAGGTCGAAAACTATTTTAAATCGCAAAACACCCTTACTCGATAGAGTAAGGCCCACTCGATAGAGTACCCAGAGACTCATAAAACCGTAGTATTACACAAAATCTGCACAATTTTGTATGTCACACAATGATAAGTGATTTAAAGTATAATAAATTGTTATTTTTCTTTTATTTTACCAACAAAACCCTTCAAAACTACTATCTAAAGAAAAAAAAACGTGTCGTCCAAATGTCAATTATTTTAACTAATAAAATCACAAGTTGAACCAATAATAATGACCTCTAATCAATTTATGTTAGCATTAAAATTGTCCAAAAGTTCCCTTTCCACAATAAAGTTTAAAACGTCCTCACACATTATTATTTATTTAGCTTATTATTTTAGAATCCGTGCAATGCACGGGCAACACACTAGTAAATAATAAAACCTGAAGAACAAATCTACAAATTAATCGGACTTTGTTAAGAACGGTATTCGGGTTAATTCTTGTGTATCTTTATTCAATAACGACATCACCTTATATAGGCGTACAAAGCTAGTATCCTTCTCAAACAAGGACGGAATAAAAGAGATACAATTCGACAAGTATACGATTTCTATTATTGATAGAAGTTTGACTCAACTTCGATCTAATCCATCTCGACTTGAGTTTTATGCCATCTCGACTTCTATTCCGTCATAGACTTCGTATAAAGTATGACAAATAAAGAAGAACTTTATACCTAAAATTAAAAGTAGTAGTATGTATCAAACTTGAATTTGGAGTAGTAAAAACAAGTTCAAACCTTATTACTAGGCTCGCCGGAGGGTTTTCATCAATTATTTTCCTATCTAAAAAAAAAAACGGTCAATTTTAAGTAAACAGGCCTTTTCTAGACATTTTTAGTTGTAGTATGTATCAAACTTGAATTTGGAGTGGCTTGAAATTAAGAACGACAATGAGGCGTTGAAGGGCTGAAGTGGCTTGAGTCGACTCTTGAGTCGAGTAACTCTAACATGGACACCGATTTCACACACCTAGGCATCTTAAATTGGTTAAAAGTCGCCCCATTTGATATTGCAAAATCCATCAACTTTTCAAATGTCCCGTTACTTAACACTCGGATCTCAAGTGGACCTATGCAATTGCTTTTTCGGCCCGACTTGTAGTAAAATCCTAGAGACTCTTCCATTGCCAAACAACATTCCTCCAGGATGTTTGCGCCAAGGCCGGTCCCATTTGCTGGTGTTTTGGTTATGAGCTCTAGGTAGATAACATAGTGTCCTGGAATGGTCTCTGTGCATGAATTGCTCGTGTAGTCGAGGATTATTGTGTTAAACGGTTGGAGTACATTGGATGCCATTTGAATTGCCATATGTAAATCAGATTCAGTTGTTTTGTCGACGTCAATGCTAAGTACCACATTCCTTCTCCTTATGAACTTAAATTGAGGTGTTGAATTGTAAAATCCTGTTAGGAGAATCACATCTCCCATTCGGTACCTTGAATTCATTAACAATTGACTAATGAAGGTCAACATTGATATATAAAAACTACTTTGAAACGACTACCGATTTGGCCGACCGAACTCTATCTACCGAAAGTTATAAATAAAATAGTCATGAATGAAATATATAGAATGATTCACAAAATCGTACCTATATAAACCGGTATAGGTTGTGATCACAAGCTCATACTCTTGCCCCACCTCGACATTTGCCATATCCACGGGTTCCGGTTGTGAGCCCGAAACATCATCTTCGGACGTAAGAGGTATGAACTCGTAATAGGCCATATTTGGCATTAAGGTGTAAGAAATGTTATACGGGCCACACATCGGGTCCAAATTATAACCGAAATCACATTCCGAAGAAACATAAAGTAGAGTTACTAATGGCAATCCTCCACTATAATAGTTTAGCATCGGTATATATTGAGTCATGGAACCCGTTAGAATAGCCTCTATGTACTTTGCATTAGGCCAAATCGTTTTCAAAATCCCTTCCCAATTTTCTCCAATGCACGCACTTTCAATAAACTTGGCCAACTCTGGTTGTGGGTGTTGCATGAAGGTATCAATCATGCGGGTACGTAGAGACAGGTCGGTTATTTTTGGGTTCAGGTTACCGGATGAGATGTCATGACATAGATCGGAGTAATGACCCTTTAGAAAGTGAATGGCCCATGTGAGATTTGAACCGAAGACGACTTTGACAGATGTCACATCATGACGTTGGTAAAATCCACATAGTAATTGAGTATAAATAGATTGAAAATGATCGGGACAATGGATGGCCTCAATAGGACTCGTATTGGTATTGTAAGGATATGGATTATCATTGTAAAATTGAGGATTTTTTAATATGGCGTTTGTACCAGGCCGAGCTACTAGACCACCTGGTGTTATAGTTTCATCTCTTGTTAGTAACAAGCCTAACATCTTTCCTTTATCGGGATTTTCCCCTTCAATACACCTACAGATATAGAGACAATTAAGAAGCTCAAATATGAAACCGTTCTACAATGTAAATCATAATTCAGAGACTTGTAATTCTGATAATAACAAGTCTAACAAAATTGAATATAAATCTCTAATCTTAAATCGTTTCTTAATGCCGTCTTAATTTGAGACGGTGTTAAATAAGAATTTACGTAAAAATATTTATAAGAATAAGAAACTGACTTTGTTAGAAAAGGGTAAACGGCATTGCGCAACCTAATTCGCCTTTGCATATCATCATTTGTTATTGGTATCATCTTGCTTTGTCCACTTGATGTTCCTGTGCTGCATGCATGCACGCACGCACGTAAACCAAAATCATCGTCGATCATCACACTCATAATTATGAGAAAGTTTCCTTTAATAATATAGATAGATACTTTACCTTTTTCAATATCCTTCATGTATTCAGCATCAATAATTTGTTGGAAAACTTAAAGAAACAAATTCGAATTGAAATCTTATGACGGAACATAATTGTTGAAAAGTTACATTTCTTTTTATAAAGGTGAACTGATATAATAAGACCGTCTCATAAAAATAATCAATATTAGATGAAATATTTGTGTTATAGCAAACGTTGTACATTATTGTACAAAGACTCGATCCTCAATTCTTTAACCAAAAACTGTCAATTATTTAACCAAAAATTCTTTACCATTAGATGAAATATATTACTACAAATCTTTCGTAACTTATACACCTCTATTGTTATTGTTTTACACGAGACCATCTGACGTTCACCAAATTTAGGACACACGTTCGCTTTGATCCCAATAAAAAAGACCCTGATGCCCTTAACATGAAAAGCAATGGTTGGTGGAAGTTATTTTAGTGAGATTATTTATGTAAAATATGACTTGATTTTACAATTCACACTTGTGTAAAATGGTTTTAAAAAGGAATTTTTGAATAAAAAAACAATTACGAATAGTAAAAATGAAACATTTATTTACCTAAGCACTAACTCAACGATGGGTTTAGCACATAATAATGGAGAAAAATCACCATTATATATGCGTAAGATATCCGACTTTATATCCTCATACGTGATTACCGGCACATTGGTCTTGAACGTGTCTCGGTTGATATGTCCATGCGGCATACCATGTCGTTTCAAGTACTCTGTCTCGGCGTTTTGGCTTAAGATCTCTGCCAAAACCTTGGTTTGAATCTCGTTACACTTACTAGTCAATTCCTCTATATATTGGACAGATGCTTCGTAAGCCCTAGCTTGAACCTCAGCTCCACTCTTCTCCGCTACCACCACCACGGCCTCATCCATTGAATGTATTTACTATACTTGGTTAGATGAAGGTTATACTTATGATGTTTGAGGCATAAGAGGAGAATGACCCTCTATTTATAGGCTAAGAAGGGCGGATTTGTAAAGACCAAGGACAATGGCAGAATGCCACCGATAGGGTCGTGCCAAGAATTTTAAAGATCTTAAGCGAAAACTAATTCGGAGGCCTAATTACTATAACTACTTAGTCCTTATTTTTCCTGGTTTTTGGGCTACAAAGTCAAATATTAAGGTTCTAAACTTCACTTAATAGTCCAACATTATGAGTTTATATCTATTTAGTTTGATTAATCAATTTCAGTATAATCTCGTTTTTTTTTTCATTTTAAATTAGGATTCATATATCTTATTGGACTTCTTAATAATAAATTCTAAAATTTTACCCTAGTAGAAAACAAAAAAGGAACAAGTATGTAATATGAAAAAAATATTAAGATTTGAAGGAAGAAAAAAGAACGGTGAAATGATATAACCTGAAAATATGTAAATATCATTCGGAAAATGAGATTTCCTAATAATAAACAAAAAGATTAAGGATTGCTCAACTTTTTTCGGTTGATTCACAAAAAAGTGGGCCCCTATTGAAAATATGTTTTTAATTAATTGATTCACACAATTAATTGATACACACAATTTCTGAATAAAATCTCCATACACAATTGATTTACAGAAGGTGGGACCGACTAAATGAAATCTTTCAATCCGATGCTTATTTAATAAAACATTCACACTGCCAATCTTCAAAAAAAATCTGAAAAAAAAAATAAAAAAAAATATATTAATGTAAAATACGAAAAGAATATACAAGATAAAATCACGATTCTGGTTATAAAAACGTCAAAATACCCACTCGATCGAGTCAGACCCACTCGATCGAGTACCTTACCTACTCGATCGAGTTCCCTCTACTCGATCGAGTCATGCTGACTCGTACATACTATCCGCATGTTATCTCTCATATCCCAACATACTATGCAACTTTATAAACTCAACATTATAATATAACTATGCATGCAATTCTACACAGCTCCTCATATGATCAACAAATTACACTACTTCATGTTATCAAATGCCACATAATAAACAACCATCATGCTTCCTTATGCAAACCAACATATAAGCACACCCCACCAAATTTTCAATCACATATCATTCTTCTACTCCCAACATCCATCAATTCACAACATATACCGTTACATTCACACACAAGCTAACAAACACCACATATGACCTTGACATATAGCCCCCATGTGACCGGTTCAAAATTGTAGGGCGAGATCGCGACTTTAGGACGTCTCCCAAGCCTTTGCATTAGCTCCTACAACCTTTACCCCGGGTTCATTTTAATTGACTCCCTATATTCATTAGATTTATTGGTTACAGCTTTCAGGATCGTCGCTCTGATACCATTTTGTAACACCCCATACTCCAAGTGCCTTACCAGGACCACCCAGGTATAAAGATGTTACCATCTCGGTTCCCCGAGGCAATGATAATCATAAGACAATAACGAAACAATGTTTAAATAGTATAAAGTTAAGTGGATAAGATACAATCCAAAACCAAATGCCAAAATACGGTTACATGTTCTCAAAACCAACTGTCTACTCAACTAAAAATAAAGTCTGACAACAGCGAAAGACTCTTCTAACTGCAGTGATGACTCATCCCAGCTAGCCCATGTATCTCTACTCATATCCTGCTCAACAACTGCTCACCATCCTCGAATGGATCACCACAGTTTTTAAAACAATAAACGGGGTCAGTATTAATCACACAATTTATATAATCCAACAACACAACAATCAACACAGCTCAAACATCACAGATATACTCCTAACTCCATCACCAACTCCACAATACTGACTACACACTAAAGTGTGTAGCCCTGCCAGAGTGCCCATCGCAACAGGTCACTCCACGCCGCCAGTGGGGGACCGCAGCCGTTCCCACCTAATCCCCGCTCATCTCCATCGAGCGATAAACCCAAATCCATTAATGTGCACATCCCTTCTGTGGCGGATTCCACAGAAGGCGAATAATGGGCGTGAAGCCACTCCCGCAAGTGACTCCACTCAGCCAGGGACGCGCCCCGAAGAACACAGACAGATACAAACAATCACAATTACTAAACAGCAATCAAAACCAACAATCGTCACAATAATCGTATGATAACAATCAACAATCACAAATCACCACCAACACATTATGAGACTAATACTGAGTAGAGAAACCCTACCTGGAATGCAATACAGTCAGACAATCTCAACAGCTGTTATCAAAAGGCCTCTTCTACGAATCCTCCTCCTAATATATGATCATACAATTACTACCAATCAAGAAAGACAACAAAACCCCCAAATCCCCAAATTAGGGTTTAACTAACTTTAACGAAATACCATAAAAACAGTACGTAGATCTTACCCTCGACGCAAGGATCACAAAGATGTAAAGAAAGGTGAATTCCGACCTTCCAAGCTCCGGGATTTGTCAATAATGCGATGAATGCGAAGTACGTAGATTGATATCTCTTTTGAAAGTAATTAGTTTTGTAAAAGTGTATTATGAAAGTGACGGAAGTGTTTAAATATTAATTCGCATTATTAACAAAACCCGACAAATCATCCCCCCGTAAACCGGCTACTCGATCGAGTAACTGACGTACTCGATCGAGTGCCGCCTACTCGATCGAGTATCAAGGCTACTCCATCGAGTATCCAACAGGTCAGAAACTATTTTAAATCGCAAAACACCCTTACTCGACAGAGTAAGGCCCACTCGATAGAGTACCCAGAGACTCATAAAACTGTAGTATTACACAAAATCCGCACAATTTTGTATGTCACACAATGATAAGTGATTTAAAGTATAATAAATTGTTATTTTTCTTTTATTTTTCCAACTAAACCCTTCAAAACTAATATCTAAAGAAAAAAAAACGTGTCGTCCAAATGTCAATTATTTTAACTAATAAAATCACAAGTTGAACCAATAATAATGACCTCTAATCAATTTATGTTAGCATTAAAATTGTCCAAACGTTCCCTATCCACAATAAAGGTTAAAACATCCTCACACATTATATATTTAGCTTATTATTTTAGAATCCGTGCAACGCACGGGCAACACACTAGTAAATAATAAAACGTGAAGAACAAATCTACAAATTAATCGGACTTTGTTAAGAACGGTATTCGGGTTAATTCTTGTGTATCTTTATTCAATAACGACATCACCTTATATAGGTGTACAAAGCTAGTATCCTTCTCAAACAAGGACGGAATAAAAGAGATACAATTCGACAAGTATACGATTTCTATTATTGATAGAAGTTTGACTCAACTTCGATCTAATCCATCTCGACTTGAGTTTTATGCCATCTCGACTTCTATTCCGTCATAGACTTCGTATAAAGTATGACAAATAAAGAAGAACTTTATACTTAAAATTAAAAGCAGTAGTATGTATGAAACTTGAATTTGGAGTAGTAAAAACAAGTTCAAACCTTATTACGAGGCTCGCCGGAGGGTTTTCATCAATTATTTTCCGGCTCTAAAAAAAAGAAACGGTCAATTTTAAGTAAACAGGCCTTTTCTAGACATTTTTAGTTGTAGTATGTATCAAACTTGAATTTGGAGTGGCTTGAAATTAAGAACGACAATGAGGCGTTGAAGGGCTGAAGTGGCTTGAGTCGACTCTTGAGTCGAGTAACTCTAACATGGACACCGATTTCACACACCTAGGCATCTTAAATTGGTTAAAAGTCGCCCCATTTGATATTGCAAAATCCATCAACTTTTCAAATGTCCCGTTACTTAACACTCGGATCTCAAGTGGACCTATGCAATTGCTTTTTCGGCCCGACTTGTAGTAAAATCCTAGAGACTCTTCCATTGCCAAACAACATTCCTCCAGGATGTTTGCGCCAAGGCCGGTCCCATTTGCTGGTGTTTTGGTTATGAGCTCTAGGTAGATAACATAGTGTCCTGGAATGGTCTCTGTGCATGAATTGCTCGTGTAGTCGAGGATTATTGTGTTAAACGGTTGGAGTACATTGGATGCCATTTGAATTGCCATATGTAAATCAGATTCAGTTGTTTTGTCGACGTCAATGCTAAGTACCACATTCCTTCTCCTTATGAACTTAAATTGAGGTGTTGAATTGTAAAATCCTGTTAGGAGAATCACATCTCCCATTCGGTACCTTGAATTCATTAACAATTGACTAATGAAGGTCAACATTGATATATAAAATCTACTTTGAAACGACTACTGAAATTTGGCCAGACCGAACTCTATCTACCGAAAGTTATAAATAAAATAGTCATGAATGAAATATATAGAATGATTCACAAAATCGTACCTATATAAACCGGTATAGGTTGTGATCACAAGCTCATACTCTTGCCCCACCTCGACATTTGCCATATCCACGGGTTCCGGTTGTGAGCCCGAAACATCATCTTCGGACGTAAGAGGTATGAACTCGTAATAGGCCATATTTGGCATTAAGGTGTAAGAAATGTTATACGGGCCACACATCGGGTCCAAATTATAACCGAAATCACATTCCGAAGAAACATAAAGTAGAGTTACTAATGGCAATCCTCCACTATAATAGTTTAGCATCGGTATATATTGAGTCATGGAACCCGTTAGAATAGCCTCTATGTACTTTGCATTAGGCCAAATCGTTTTCAAAATCCCTTCCCAATTTTCTCCAATGCACGCACTTTCAATAAACTTGGCCAACTCTGGTTGTGGGTGTTGCATGAAGGTATCAATCATGCGGGTACGTAGAGACAGGTCGGTTATTTTTGGGTTCAGGTTACCGGATGAGATGTCATGACATAGATCGGAGTAATGACCCTTTAGAAAGTGAATGGCCCATGTGAGATTTGAACCGAAGACGACTTTGACAGATGTCACATCATGACGTTGGTAAAATCCACATAGTAATTGAGTATAAATAGATTGAAAATGATCGGGACAATGGATGGCCTCAATAGGACTCGTATTGGTATTGTAAGGATATGGATTATCATTGTAAAATTGAGGATTTTTTAATATGGCGTTTGTACCAGGCCGAGCTACTAGACCACCTGGTGTTATAGTTTCATCTCTTGTTAGTAACAAGCCTAACATCTTTCCTTTATCGGGCTTTTCCCCTTCAATACACCTACAGATATAGAAACAATTAAGAAGCTCAAATATGAAACCGTTCTACAATGTAAATCATAATTCAGAGACTTGTAATTCTGATAATAACAAGTCTAACAAAATTGAATATAAACCTCTAATCTTAAATCGTTTCTTAATGCCGTCTTAATTTGAGACGGTGTTAAATAAGAATTTACGTAAAAATATTTATAAGAATAAGAAACTGACTTTGTTAGAAAAGGGTAAACGGCATTGCGCAACCTAATTCGCCTTTGCATATCATCATTTGTTATTGGTATCATCTTGCTTTGTCCACTTGATGTTCCTGTGCTGCATGCATGCACGCACGCACGTAAACCAAAATCATCGTCGATCATTACACTCATAATTATGAGAAAGTTTCCTTTAATAATATAGATAGATACTTTACCTTTTTCAATATCCTTCATGTATTCAGCATCAATAATTTGTTGGAAAACTTAAAGAAACAAATTCGAATTGAAATCTTATGACGGAACATAATTGTTGAAAAGTTACATTTCTTTTTATAAAAGTGAACTGATATAATAAGACCGTCTCATAAAAATAATCAATATTAGATGAAATATTTGTGTTATAGCAAACGTTGTACATTATTGTACAATGACTCGATCCTCGCTTTAACCAAAAACTCACAATTATTTAACCAAAAATTCTTTACCATTAGATGAAATATATTACTACAAATCTTTCATAACTTATACACCTCTATTGTTATTGTTTTACACGAGACCATCTGACTTTCACCAAATTTAGGACACACGTTCGCTTTGATCCCAATAAAAAAGACCCTGATGCCCTTAACATGAAAAGTAATGGTTGGTGGAAGTTATTTTAGTGAGATTATTTATGTAAAATATGACTTGATTTTACAATTCACACTTGTGTAAAACGGTTTAAAAAGGAATTTTTGAATAAAAAAACAATTACGAATAGTAAAAATGAAACATTTATTTACCTAAGCACTAACTCAACGATGGGTTGAGCACATAATAATGGAGAAAAATCACCATTATATATGCGTAAGATATCCGACTTTATATCCTCATACGTGATTACCGGCACATTGGTCTTGAACGTGTCTCGGTCGATATGTCCATGCGGCATACCATGTCGTTTCAAGTACTCTGTCTCGGCGTTTTGGCTTAAGATCTCTGCCAAAACCTTGGTTTGAATCTCGTTACACTTACTAGTCAATTCCTCTATATATTGGACAGATGCTTCGTAAGCCCTAGCTTGAACCTCAGCTCCACTCTTCTCCGCTACCACCACCACGGCCTCATCCATTGAATGTATTTACTATACTTGGTTAGATGAAGGTTATACTTATGATGTTTGAGGCATAAGAGGAGAATGACCCTCTATTTATAGGATAAGAAGGGCGGATTTGTAAAGACCAAGGACAATGGCAGAATGCCACCGATAGGGTCGTGCCAAGAATTTTAAAGATCTTAAGCGAAAACTAATTCGGAGGCCTAATTACTATAACTACTTAGTCCTTATTTTTCATGGTTTTTGGGCTACAAAGTCAAATATTAAGGTTCTAAACTTCACTTAATAGTCCAACATTATGAGTTTATATCTATTTAGTTTGATTAATCCATTTCAGTATAATCTCGTTTTTTTTTTCATTTTAAATTAGGATTCATATATCTTATTGGACTTCTTAATAATAAATTCTAAAATTTTACCCTAGTAGAAAACAAAAAAGGAACAAGTATGTAATATGAAAAAAATATTAAGATTTGAAGGAAGAAAAAAGAACGGTGAAATGATATAACCTGAAAATATGTAAATATCATTCAGAAAATGAGATTTCCTAATAATAAACAAAAAGATTAAGGATTGCTCAACTTTTTTCGGTTGATTCACAAAAAAGTGGGCCCCTATTGAAATTATTTTTTTAATTAATTGATTAAAAAACTCCAGAAACTATTTTAAATCGCAAAACACCCTTACTCGACAGAGTAAGGCCCACTCGATAGAGTACCCAGAGACTCATAAAACCGTAGTATTACACAAAATCCGCACAATTTTGTATGTCACACAATGATAAGTGATTTAAAGTATAATAAATTGTTATTTTTCTTTTATTTTTCCAACTAAACCCTTCAAAACTACTATCTAAAGAAAAAAAACGTGTCGTCCAAATGTCAATTATTTTAACTAATAAAATCACAAGTTGAACCAATAATAATGACCTCTAATCAATTTATGTTAGCATTAAAATTGTCCAAACGTTCCCTTTCCACAATAAAGGTTAAAACGTCCTCACACATTATATATTTAGCTTATTATTTTAGAATCCGTGCAACGCACGGGCAAGACACTAGTAAATAATAAAACGTGAAGAACAAATCTACAAATTAATCGGACTTTGTTAAGAACGGTATTCGGGTTAATTCTTGTGTATCTTTATTCAATAACGACATCACCTTATATAGGTGTACAAAGCTAGTATCCTTCTCAAACAAGGACGGAATAAAAGAGATACAATTCGACAAGTATACGATTTCTATTATTGATAGAAGTTTGACTCAACTTCGATCTAATCCATCTCGACTTGAGTTTTATGCCATCTCGACCTCTATTCCGTCATAGACTTCGTATAAAGTATGACAAATAAAGAAGAACTTTATACCTAAAATTAAAAGCAGTAGTATGTATCAAACTTGAATTTGGAGTAGTAAAAACAAGTTCAAACCTTATTACGAGGCTCGCCGGAGGGTTTTCATCAATTATTTTCCGGCTCTAAAAAAAAAGAAACGGTCAATTTTAAGTAAACATGCCTTTTCTAGACATTTTTAGTTGTAGTATGTATCAAACTTGAATTTGGAGTGCCTTGAAATTAAGAACGACAATGAGGCGTTGAAGGGTTGAAGTGGCTTGAGTCGACTCTTGAGTCGAGTAACTCTAACATGGACACCGATTTCACACACCTAGGCATCTTAAATTGGTTAAAAGTCGCCCCATTTGATATTGCAAAATCCATCAACTTTTCAAATGTCCCGTTACTTAACACTCGGATCTCAAGTGGACCTATGCAATTGCTTTTTCGGCCCGACTTGTAGTAAAATCCTAGAGACTCCTCCATTGCCAAACAACATTCCTCCAGGATTTTTGCGCCAAGGCCGGTCCCATTTGCTGGAGTTTTGGTTATGAGCTCTAGGTAGATAACATAGTGTCCTGGAATGGTCTCTGTGCATGAATTGCTCGTGTAGTCGAGGATTATTGTGTTAAACGGTTGGAGTACATTGGATGCCATTTGAATTGCCATATGTAAATCATATTCAGTTGTTTTGTTGACGTCAATGCTAAGTACCACATTCCTTCTCCTTATGAACTTAAATTGAGGTGTTGAATTGTAAAACCCTGTTAGGCGAATCACATCTCCCATTCGGTACCTTGAATTCATTAACAATTGACTAATGAAGGTCAACATTGATATATAAAATCTACTTTGAAACGACTACTGAAATTTGGCCAGACCGAACTCTATCTACCGAAAGTTATAAATAAAATAGTCATGAATGAAATATATAGAATGATTCACAAAATCGTACCTATATAAACCGGTATAGGTTGTGATCACAAGCTCATACTCTTGCCCCACCTCGACATTTGCCATATCCACGGGTTCCGGCTGTGAGCCCGAAACATCATCTTCGGACGTAAGAGGTATGAACTCGTAATAGGCCATATTTGGCATTAAGGTGTAAGAAATGTTATACGGGCCACACATCGGGTCCAAATTATAACCGAAATCACATTCCGAAGAAACATAAAGTAGAGTTACTAATGGCAATCCTCCACTATAATAGTTTAGCATCGGTATATATTGAGTCATGGAACTAGAGCTGATCAAAAGCGGGCTTGGGCCGAACATGGGCCGGGCCTAGCCGCTAAAAATGTGTTCGACGGACCGTATTTTATAGCCCGAGCCCGCTCAGCGGACCATTTTTCATTCTCTGTACCCGCCCACTTTAAGATAGCGGGCCGGCCCGCGGGTCTAACTAAAATAAAATACAATAATTAGTGTTTCTAATAATTAAAACACGAGTTTGTTATCGCTACAACCCCTAAATCTTAACAATTGTCTTTAAAAGCTTACCCTTAAAAAAGTATACTAATTTTCAAAAGATAAGGTTACTAGATTTTGGAAAAAATACAAGTTTGACAATGTTCTGCTACAAACATCAAAAGTTCATTTTTGCCTCGGTATTTGTGCGGCACTGTTAGCGGTTACATACACTCCCGTGTAAATACTTGAAGATAGTATATTTATACAACAATCCCGTTAGCATGTCCATTCTCGGAGAATCTTTATACGACAAGTGTAAATACTGACAATCTCCCACTTATACGTAAGATATAAGTATTCATTTGCGCTACCTAATTGGTTTAGAGTGTACAAATTGCAAATGAAATGAGCAGAGAAAGTCCGAGGATTGAGGGTTTTTATGAGGTCACTATTAATAGCGGGCCTAGCGGGCCACCCATGGGCAATTTTGCTTAGTCCAAGCCCGACCATTTATTCTAGCGGGCCTAGTTTTCTTGTCCGTTACCCGTTTAATTTTTGATTTTTCTTGTCCAAGCCCGCTATTTTAGCGAGCCGAACGGGCTGGGCCAAACGGCCAACCCGCACTTGATCAGCTCTACATGGAACCCGTTAGAATAGCCTCTATGTACTTTGCATTAGGCCAAATCGTTTTCAAAATCCCTTCCCAATTTTCTCCAATGCACGCACTTTCAATAAACTTGGCCAACTCTGGTTGTGGGTGTTGCATGAAGGTCTCAATCATGCGGGTACGTAGAGACAGGTCGGTTATTTTTGGGTTCAGGTTACCGGATGAGATGTCATGACATAGATCGGAGTAATGACCCTTTAGAAAGTGAATGGCCCATGTGAGATTTGAACCAAAGACGACTTTGACAGATGTCACATCATGACGTTGGTAAAACCCACATAGTAATTGAGTATAAATAGATTGAAAATGATCGGGACAATGGATGGCCTCAATAGGACTCGTATTGGTATTGTAAGGATATGGATTATCATTGTAAAATTGAGGATTTTTTAATATGGCGTTTGTACCAGGCCGAGCTACTAGACCACCTGGTGTTATAGTTTCATCTCTTGTTAGTAACAAGCCTAACATCTTTCCTTTATCGGGCTTTTCCCCTTCAATACACCTACAGATATAGAAACAATTAGGAAGCTCAAATATGAAACCGTTCTACAATGTAAATCATAATTCAGAGACTTGTAATTCTGATAATAACAAGTCTAACAAAATTGAATATAAACCACTAATCTTAAATCGTTTCTTAATGCCGTCATAATTTGAGACGGTGTTAAATAAGAATTTACGTAAAAATATTTATAAGAATATGAAACTGACTTTGTTAGAAAAGGGTAAACGGCATTGCGCAACCTAATTCGCCTTTGCATATCATCATTTGTTATTGGTATCATCTTGCTTTGTCCACTTGATGTTCCTGTGCTGCATGCCTGCACGCTCGCACGTAAACCAAAATCATCGTCGATCATCACACTCATAATTATGAGAAAGTTTCCTTTAATAATATAGATAAATACTTTACCTTTTTCAATATCCTTCATGTATTCAGCATCAATAATTTGTTGGAAAACTTAAAGAAACAAATTCGAATTGAAATCCTATGACGGAACATAATTGTTGAAAAGTTACATTTCTTTTTATAAAGGTGAACTGATATAATAAGACCGTCTCATAAAAATAATCAATATTAGATGAAATATTTGTGTTATAGCAAACGTTGTACATTATTGTACAATGACTCGATCCTCAATTCTTTAACCAAAAACTGTCAATTATTTAACCAAAAATTCTTTACCATTAGATGAAATATATTACTACAAAACTTATATACCTCTATTGTTATTGTTTTACACGAGACCATCTGACTTTCACCAAATTTAGGACACACGTTCGCTTTGATCCCAATAAAAAAGACCCTGATGCCCTTAACATGAAAAGTAATGGTTGGTGGAAGTTATTTTAGTGAGATTATTTATGTAAAATATGACTTGATTTTACAATTCACACTTGTGTAAAACGGTTTTAAAAAGGAATTTTTGAATAAAAAAACAATTACGAATAGTAAAAATGAAACATTTATTTACCTAAGCACTAACTCAACGATGGGTTGAGCACATAATAATGGTGAAAAATCACCATTATATATGCGTAAGATATCCGACTTTATATCCTCATACGTGATTACCGGCACATTGGTCTTGAACGTGTCTCGGTCGATATGTCCATGCGGCATACCATGTCGTTTCAAGTACTCTGTCTCGGCGTTTTGGCTTAAGATCTCTGCCAAAACCTTGGTTTGAATCTCGTTACACTTACTAGTCAATTCCTCTATATATTGGATAGATGCTTCGTAAGCCCTAGCTTGAACCTCAGCTCCACTCTTCTCCGCTACCACCACCACGGCCTCATCCATTGAATGTATTTACTATACTTGGTTAGATGAAGGTTATACTTATGATGTTTGAGGCATAAGAGGAGAATGACCCTCTATTTATAGGCTAAGAAGGGCGGATTTGTAAAGACCAAGGACAATGGCAGAATGCCACCGATAGGGTCGTGCCAAGAATTTTAAAGATCTTAAGCGAAAACTAATTTGGAGGCCTAATTACTATAACTACTTAGTCCTTATTTTTCCTGGTTTTTGGGCTACAAAGTCAAATATTAAGGTTCTAAACTTCACTTAATAGTCCAACATTATGAGTTTATATCTATTTAGTTTGATTAATCCATTTCAGTATAATCTCGTTTTTTTTTCATTTTAAATTAGGATTCATATATCTTATTGGACTTCTTAATAATAAATTCTAAAATTTTACCCTAGTAGAAAACAAAAAAGGAACAAGTATGTAATATGAAAAAAATATTAAGATTTGAAGGAAGAAAAAAGAACGGTGAAATGATATAACCTGAAAATATGTAAATATCATTCAGAAAATGAGATTTCCTAATAATAAACAAAAAGATTAAGGATTGCTCAACTTTTTTCGGTTGATTCACAAAAAAGTGGGCCCCTATTAAAAATATTTTTTTAATTAATTGATTCACACAATTAATTGATACACACAATTTCTGAATAAAATCTTCATACAGAATTGATTTACAGAAGGTGGGACCGACTAAATGAAATCTTTCAATCCAATGCTTATTTAATAAAACATTCACACTGCCAATCTTCAAAAAAAATCTGAAAAAAAAAATTAAAAAAAATATATTAATGTAAAATACAAAAAGAATATACAAGATAAAATCTTAAAGATAACATACTGATATGTTAAAAAGATTAAGCATCTCCCTAAAATATTTTACAATAATATCTTATATGTTTCATATTTTAAAATAGAAACAAAAACAAAAAATAAGGATTATATACTACAAAATCAAAATAAAAAAGATAACATACTGGTATGTTAAAAAGATTAAGCATCTCCCTAAAATATTTTACAATATTGGTATTGGTACTGGTAGTGGTGTAAGAGATATTTGTTTTTGTTTTTGTCAGGAAAAGATTAGAATATTCACTATATAGGTATTGGTATTTGTTTGTTATTAGTAAAAATAGTATTTTTAAAGACTGTAAATGTATTTATTTATATTTTTATTATAAATAAAAAGTGATAATTATTTTAAAAATTTGTATATCATCTTTTTTGATGTTTGTTATATTTTGTTTTGCCTTTTTTTGGTTAGAAAGTAAATACGTTTTCATTACATTTTACACTTAACTTAATTGTACTATTAATATAATAAAATACTACTTCATCTGTTTACTGTTGCTTTATTTTGTGAGGGAAAAATAAAGAAAGTGTAAACTATTAACTAGGACGGAGGAGTAGCATTTAATGAGATAACATTAATTTAGTGTCTTATAATTATAGTCATTTTTCGTTTTCTACCTCTTATAACATCAAACTAAAAGTACAATGAGTTTATAAAAATGTCTTCAATTGGAGATGTATTTATATAAATAGATAACCTTAAAAATATCATGCTTTAACACAGGATTTTCACTAATTATAGTTAATTGCATAGATTTCACAGGTATTTTGGTATTCATCAATTCTAAAAATAGAGAGAGATGTTGGGGTTGAAGTAGAAAAGAGATTGTGTTAAAGTATGTTAAAGTGGTCATTGATAAACATCAAATATATATGTGAGGTAAGGTCATGTAAAGTGGTCTTGAATATAAAAGTATTATTTATATTAGTGACCTAGATAGATTAAGGGTGGTTATTGATTAATATAGTCTTAAAACAGTGGACCGTTAAATCATTCCGAGACAAAATCCGAACCCTCGATAAGTATTGGAAATATGGGAGAGAGCCTACTACTGGAGAGGAACTTCCTCCTATCATCATACCAATTTTATTGGCTTTCATTAATTATCAGCCACCATCTTCAGTTCTTCATTATTATCAATCTCAATAATAATCAGCCACCATCTCTATAACAACTTCTAAAATAATTCATTGTTTTTCCTTTCTTTTTATTAACTTCAATATTTCCGTTCCAATCTCTGATAGTCTTTGGAGTAGTTCGACAATAGCCACCAAACAAAGAGGCCCCTGCTTTCTAGCAATTACTGAATTGAGAAGCAAAATCTTCATCGGATACTCCAACAATGTACATAAGTTACAAGAAATTTGGCCTTGCTTGCCTTTGTAATTGAAAATTGACCACCAGTTTCGCGTGAGCCTTTAATACCCTATAAAATCTAGTGCAAAACAGTGGCGGAAACACTATCGAATGGGATTAAATACACAATGATAAAACTAAATAACCAAATTGGGATTAAAATAAATATAATTCACTGGAAACATTCACAAAAAGGTAGTCGATACAATTGCCACTTTTGCTAAAAAGGGCTAAAAATTAAAACCTCCAAAACAGGGTTCTACAATCCAAAAGAAACGAAAATAAAAAGAGTAGGATCAACTACTCGCTAGCTCACTCCTCGAATCCCAGCAAAACAAATACCTGTCATGTTATATACATAACAGCCACAATCAGTGGGGAGTAACTCAGACGTTCTCCCAGCCACATTTTGTAGACACCTCGTTTCTGCACCTCCCGCAAACCACCCGGTGATGATTGGGCCGCATGTTTGATTCGCGGAACGATTTGTGACAGTTCGTAAGATTATCGTCAAGTGATTGCTCAAATATTAATGTCAACCTCTTAGTTGTCATCTACGTCCGGATACGGTCGTTTTGGCAGTAATTAGAGTACATTCGGAGTCCGGGTCAAAAACCGTCTCCATTTTCTGATAGCTGTTAAATCCCGAGTCAGAATGTTCTGGAATGTTCCGGATATTTCTATTCCATATTTCACAAATTTTATCTTTTGGCAAATAATATCCGTAATATTCACAAGATAATCGGATTATTTCCGTCCTACCATAACTCAAACGCGGAAATCTTTCTTCGGCAGGAGGAAACCTCCTGGGAACAGACGCAGCAGGTGCTGCGCCTCTTCCAAGGGACGCAGTGACTGCTGCGCCTCTTCCCAGGCCCTTCTTTGCATGATTTACGTATCTTTTTTATATCTTTCCGAGATTCACTTCCAAAGAGTCTCCGAAACCCTATTCCTCCGTGTGATTAGTATAAATAGGAGCTTTCGTTCCTCATATTTCTCACGCGAGTGTCCGCCCTTCTCTTCTCCCTTTGCATTCTAGACTTCGTTCTTACTAATTGGCGCCTACGTGCTTGGACTTCCGACCACGTAAGCTCGGATCTTTCCGGGTACCAGCCTCTCCGTTGCATGACCGACCAATTTGACCAACTACACCAATAATCAACTTAATTAATCAATCGTTTTCCTCTTACGAGGGCACTCTCTTTGCATTCGCGTCGAGCATTCACTAGTCGATATCTTAGTTCATCTCGTTTCGTCAACATGTAAGTCTGAGGGTGTACAATTCTTCTTTTATTTATTGTATTTTATTTATTGAATCATCGTTGTAAGATTTATGTCGAAAACACCATTAAAACCGATTTCTAAAACCGTGCTTTAAAACTCTGTTTTTGCGAATTTCCAGTAGACAGACGTCGAGAAAAGACGCAGCAACTGCTGCGCCTCTTCGAAGGAGTGCAGTCCCTGCTGCGCCTCTTCGTGAGGCTGCCGCAGTTCCTGCTTCTTTTCTTCTTCTTCGTCCTCTGTAAATTTCGTCTTGCTTTTGTTTAGTTTGTTTGCTGGATTAATTATTCGTTCACATAATAGTTTAATAATCATATGTATATAATTCATCATTCATTAATATGTTTAATTCATCATTAAATCCGACTTAAATCCCAAGTAATCCAATATTTGCGGGTTTTCGTCATTCAATTCAAACCCGGGTTTTGGAGGTTCGATTCATTCATATTGAATCTCTGGAATTCGTCATTGATACATTCTAACCTGTCTTTTGTCATATATTCATCATTAGTTCATCCATCGTATTTAACCTAAATAATTTGTTTAATTAGTTTAAATCATCCGTTCATGTATTTATTCCGTCTCATCCATGTTTTACTGTTTTTATGACCCATTCACATGTTAAATAATCTGTTAATCACTTTCATCCGAGTAAATAATTTAATCCATCATTAAATTTATCAATCGACATTAACGGCTTGCAAATACGGCTTCACAGCCAGAACTGAGCCAAGGAACAGACGCAGCAACTGCTGCGCCTATTCCAAAGGACGCAGCTCTCTAACGCTTGCTCTGGCCGAGTTCTCCCCGAACTCCGTTTCTGCCTTGACATGGTTTATTTAGTCTACGTATTAACCAACTATTATCCGTATTATATCGCTAATTCCTGTTCGTAATTTATTTGATTCTTTTTATCCTTCTTTCTTTTGTTCCTTTTCTCAAATTATCCGTTTTAAAGGTATTTTCGACATAAATCGCCTATTCCAATGTAATTAATGTAATTTTCATTATTGTATTTCTTTTATTGTATTCCTTTCGTTGCTTGTATGTTTTCACATGTAAATGAGCATTAATCCTACTTCGACATTAATTGTATGCTAATTACGTGTCAACCGATTTAGTATTAATTCTCACATGCTAGGATTAATCTATGGATGTTGCATTGCATGCATATAGCCGACAATACATCGAGTACGAATAACTTCCCTAATCATTAGTAGAGGCCGCTATCGAGGCGGGCGGGATTAGGTGTTCGATCAAAAGAGCTTCCTAATACGTACCCTCACCCCTTACTCCAGATCTCCGTGAGCACCCGTGTTCATTGGCATCCACGAGAGTCATTCTAGACATAGAATGCTAAGGGTAACGATTGCTTAGTGTTCATGTCACTACTTTGTGTCTTGACATGACACGAGGTATTCGAACGGTTCCAATTTCCCATAAAAATTGGTGGCGACTCCATACAAAATGCAAACGCTTGTCCCCGTTTCTCACCAAGCGCCCCCGTGGGCGGCCCGCTGTCCACAGTTTGGCGACTCCGCTGGGGATATTACACTTACGTGTAGCTAGGGTGAAACTTGAACAAGGTTAGGGAATAAGTTTGTACAAGACAATTGTCGGTTTTCATAACTCGGTCTTCCTAGACCGTTTTATTCGGCCTTCCTAGGCCCAACCCAACCCATTCGACCAATCGTCCCGTCTAAACGGTCCTAATTCTTATTTGGGCCTAAGGATGAATAGCGATTGACGTCATCCATACCATGATGCTTACTCTTGTTTGTATCAAGGGCCTTCACTACTTGAGGAAATGGACTAGGAATCGGCTTTACTCTTGTTTGGCACGAGCCTCTCCACAGACTTCGGGTTTGATGGTTCGGTATGGCAACCCACCCTCTTAAACCAAAACCCTTTTAAATGCACTCAGCATCCCGTTATAATGCTTGTATAAATGTGTAAACCTTACGTGATCACCACTTCTAAACAAAACCATGACGAGCTTTCAAAAAAATCAAAATCCTCATTTTCAAACAAGATTTTCGAAAAAAAAGGCCTTCAATTAGCGCAAAATCCGGTCAAAACTCTGTCCGTTTGTCAAGTCAAAATTCGGGCCGCAAGCCCATTTCAAAACCTCACTTCGAGTCCACTCCTGCAACTACACTACAGTTGACTAGGACACACATTTTCAAAGACCTTGTCTTTCTTCAAAACTCACTCAACACAAGTGGCACACACCCACTTCACGAGTCAAAACTTTTCTTCTTTTAGCAAGTGTGATAGAATGGTCGATCGTGTTTTGATTCGTCGCCAATCTCTTATCCAGTTTCCAAGATGCCTGGGTCAAGTGATGAAACAAACCTCCAGCAAATTCAAGAGAGTAATGATCGAATCCTAGCCGCGCTAACCCAAATGCAAATCACTCAAGAACAAACCTATGACCGCCTTGAACTTATCGAAGGCCGTATCTTTGATGTAGAGGGAAGGTTGCCTCCCCTTAAAGGTGAAGTACTACAATTTTCTGATGACGAGTCTAAAGATGAGAATCCTGCCCTAAGGACAACCGCACCTGAGAAAAGACTCCAATACCTAGAGGAGCAATTGATGTACCTTAAGGGGGATGACATCTATAGGGAAAACAATCGCAAGTATGAAGCCGTCAATTCCAAATTGCCTACTAACTTTAGCATGACGGATATCCCTAAGTTTAAAGGACATGAGAACCCTTTGAACCACATCCGCGCCTTTAAGGACTACATGTCTATCAAAGGCATCAAACCCGAGATGTTCTTAAGGATCTTTCCTTCATCTCTTGACACCATTCCAAAGCAATGGTTCTACACTTTGGATCACAAAAAGGTCACTACTTGGGAAGACGCCGCGATCGAATTCTCAAAACAATACGCGGATAATGCCGAGATCCAAGTCAACATGCGTACCCTAGAGGTTCTTACCCAAAATGACAAAGAAGGATTCACCGACTTCCTAAGTAGATGGAGGAAGACTAGTACTCAACTAGTTGAATGCCCGGATGAGGCCACTCTTGTGGAAAAGTTCGTGGATAATCTCAAGCCCATATATGCCAGTCACTTGAGATATCAAAACATCAAGACTTTCAAGGACTTAACCGTACTAGGGACACGAATTGAAGATGACATCCGCAAAGGACTCTTGTCCAAAACGGTAGGTCGAGGATATCAAGGGTCCACAAGTCGTTCATACGGCTCTACTAGCAAAACTGACGAAGTTAACCTTCTCGAGCCATCCAAGAAACTAGCCCACCAAGGAAGTTCACAAACCTTGGGGATACATACTCCAACGCTCTAAAAAGGCTAATGAAGCAAGGTAAACTCCAACCCATTGGACCTACTCCCGAACCCGAAAAGAAGTCCAAATTCTGGGATGAAAACTCCTACTGTGAATACCATAGGGGCAAAGGGCACGACACAGAAAAATGCTACAAGTTGAAACACGTGCTTCAAGATATGATTGAAGATGGTCGACTTCCAATTCCACCAGGAGGTAAGCCCAACAACACTCAGAATCCTCTTGGAGTTCTAGTGATTACAAGTGACGAATCTACCTTAGATTGCTCACATCTCATTTCTCCCACCGAAAACGAAGTTCATGCAATTGAGAAAGAAAGGCTCTACTCTACTATCTCCCCTACCATTTCCGACTTCATCGCATGGGCAAGGAGTGTAGATAGACAAGTGTGGGAATTAGAAAACATGGTAACGACCTTACACGATCCCAATGCAATGCCTAAGGAACGTGTACCATTGATCTTCTCTCAAAATGCCACTATGCAAGAAGTAGTCACCATGGTCGATAGACTAGTCGATCAAATCATACGACTAGAAAGTGATATCATGAGAATGAAGGAACTAGCTACAATCAATGGGGTTTGGGCCGATGACGATGAAGACGAATACCTCATTGAAAACTCCTTAGTCAAGGAAATAGTCCAAAATGGTGAAGACCAAGATGTGGATCACCTAACTCGTTCGGGTCGTCCATATCAAAGCACTACTCAAAACGGTCCAACCAACGTCATCACGCCAAATGACAACGAAGACGACCCCACTGATCATTTGCTCAAGCAATTACAGAAAACCAAGGCTGATCTTTCAGTCTGGCAACTAGTGGCAAGCTCATTTCCGCATCGCCAAGCTTTACTGCAAGCTTTGGCCAAATTGAGTGTAGCACATAACTCCACTCCTGAAGATGTAGTCAACTTGGTCTTCCAAGAACCACCGAGGCTAAGTAATCCCATTACTTTCTCAGATGAAGACTTGCCACCTTTTGGCGCTAGTCACAACCTTGCTCTATACATCACTGTCATCTGTCTAAAGAAGAACGTGCCAATGACTTTGGTAGATGATGGCTCTGCGGTCAACGTCATACCCCTCAAAACGGCATACAAACTAGGCATGAAGGAGTCGGATTGGACTCCCACCAATCAAGGTGTACGTGCATATGACGGTACACGACGAAAAGTGGTTGGACTTGCTAGCCTAACCATAGCCACGGGACCAATCGAGCGAAAAGTTAATTTCCAAATAGTGGATATCGAAGCTTCATTCAACATACTTCTGGGAAGGCCTTGGATTTACGCTTCCAAAGCGGTAACATCCACCCTCCACCAAAAGATCAAGATCCCA
This sequence comes from Silene latifolia, assembly GCF_048544455.1. Taxonomy (NCBI): domain Eukaryota; kingdom Viridiplantae; phylum Streptophyta; class Magnoliopsida; order Caryophyllales; family Caryophyllaceae; genus Silene; species Silene latifolia. Next base: position 7,153,054 of record NC_133537.1, on the reverse strand, counting down.
CTAAATGGCATAGTTGTGACGATCACTTCGTCACCCATCAAGGCGATAATTGAGAAGCAATCAAACAATCAAGTCCTTGCGGATCCCATATACGAACTTGGGGGCTTCCAAAGTGTGAACGTCATAGAAAGTGAGTTGGCACCCTTATACTATAATCCCTACTCCAACTTGGTGGTCAACCACATACTCAAATCCCAGGGATACTTCCCTGGAATGCCTTTGAACCCAATTCGGAAGAACACCTTCGCACCATACAAGAAAGGCAACTCGACAAGGATACCACTTGGATTAGGATACAAACCCACAGCCGAAGAAGTTCTCGAAATGCTCGCTCAAGTCCAAAATCGCAAACACGTGGGAGTCCAAATGAGACCATATCTCCCCACTCTAAATGAGTACTTCGTTCAAGAAGGAAGTTCAGAACTCTTCCATGGATTTCCCGAACCTTGGCATTATTTCGAGAGGAAGTTAGCCGGAATCGAGATCTTTCACGATTGCTACTTCATTCCTCCCGAAACGGTTCCTACCGTCAAAACCCGTCAAGCACCTTGCTTCGACGAACAAGCTGTTAGCCTCTTGTTTGGAGAGGACCGATTCATTAGGGCCGCGCAGGATGAGATCATTACTATGATACTTCAAGACGATCGCTTCAACCCCACCGCATTGATCACGAAAATCGACACAAAGCGGCGAGAAAGGATGGAGAAAATCTATCAAATGGACCAACAACCAAGGAAGACTCTTCAAGCTCACTACTGGAGAAGGAGAGATGTTCAAAGGAGAACCGAGAAGACGACGAGTTCGAGTCGGAGTCGGAGTCGAGAGTCGAGTCGGAGTCTAGAGAAGTCATTAGAGAGTCTACTCCTGTTGTCATCCCCACTCCCTTCGTTTCTCCTAGCTTAGCCTCGAGTAGCCACGGTAGTTCGGGAATGCCCCAATCGTTCCTTTGCCGCCACGGACCATGGATCAGTTGGCTTCTTTGTTTCAACTTTACTCAAATCTTAATATGAATAAATCGGTTCTCGCTTACTCTCTGTGTTCTTTCGAGTGCAATTGCTTTTTATGATGATACTGAGGATGACCAAGACCCGGACTTGACCGAAATACCACCCTACGTAGCCAAAGAAATATTACAGGAAGGGGAAGGGGGACCAGTAATAGAAGATACCGAACCCATCAACGTAGGAACCGAATTAGAACCCAAAGAACTTAGGATAGGGACTACCTTGAGCTCTACCGAAAGGGCCAATTTCATAGACCTCCTAAATGAATTCAAAGACGTTTTCGCTTGGTCCTACAAAGACATGCCAGGGATCGACAGGGATATCGCCGAACATAGGATTCCGATTAAGCCGGGTTTCAAACCTGTGAAACAGAAGCTTCGACGAATGAGAACAGAATGGGCTCTAAAGATTAAGGAAGAGGTGGATAAACAATTCAAAGTCGGGTTCATCAAAGTTTCCGAGTACTCTGACTGGGTAGCCAACATAGTACCTGTGCCCAAAAAGGATGGGAGAATCCGTGTTTGTGTTGACTTCAGGGACTTAAACAAAGCAAGTCCAAAAGATGACTTCCCTCTACCTCACATTGACATATTGGTGGACAATACTGCAGACCACGCATTACTATCCTTCATGGATGGGTATGCGGGATATAACCAAATCAAGATGGCCATAGAAGATATGCACAAGACCGCTTTCGTCACCCAATGGGGAACATATTGCTATACAGTAATGCCATTCGGATTGATCAACGCCGGAGCTACATACCAACGCACCGCAACTACACTCCTACATGACATGATGCACAAAGAAGTTGAGGTATATGTAGATGACATGATCGTCAAATCCAAAGAAAGAGAAGGACATATTGCAAACCTTCGCAAGTTCTTCGCAAGGCTACGAAAATACAACATGAGACTTAATCCCCAGAAATGCACATTTGGGGTAACATCCAGAAAACTCCTGGGATATGTCGTCAGCCAATGCGGTATAGAAATAGATCCCTCGAAAATCAAAGCTCTGATCGAAATGCCACAACCTCAAACAAAAAAAGTCGAGGATTCCCCGGGAAAGGTACAATATATAAGTCGATTCATATCGAAACTTACCATGATTTGCGAGCCTATCTTCAAGAAACTCAATAAAACAGACCACACCATGTGGGATGATGATTGTCAAAAGGCGTTTGACCGAATCAAGGAGATATTGGCTAAACCACCAGTGCTCATGCCGCCACAACGAGATCAACCTCTTGGTTTATATCTCACAAGAATCGAAATCGCCATGGGTGCTATCTTTGGCTCAAACCGTAGGAAGTGAAGAAAGAGCTATTTACTATCTAAGTAAGAAGTTCTTGGAATATGAGTGCAAATACTCGCAACTCGAAAAGACATGCCTCGCTCTTGTGTGGGCGACAAAGAAGCTACGTCACTACATGCTTAGCTACTCCGTCAAGATATATTCCAAAATGGATCCAGTCAAATACCTCTTCGAGAAACCCGTCCTCAACGGACGTCTTGCAAGGTGGACTCTGATGCTCTCAGAATTCGACCTCAAATATGTCCCACTGAAAGTCATAAAAGGTCGCGCCGTCGCCGAATTCTTCGCAGAAAATCCTATCAACGACGCACAAACCATAGACACTTGGTCATTTCCCGACGAGGACATACTTCAAACAGACATAGACTCTTGGGATCTATACTTTTATGGAGCATCAAATTTAAGAGGATTCGGAATAGGAGTGTTGCTCATTTCTCCTGAAGGGGAGCATACACCGATTGCTGTCAAACTCAACTTCGAGGTGACAAACAACGCTGCAGAGTATGAAGCTTGTCTCATCGGATTACAAGCGGCAGTAAGCTTAGGAATCAAAAACCTCCGAGTACATGGGGATTCATCACTGATCATCAATCAAGTTACAGGATCTTGGAAAATCCGAAGCGAAAGCCTCGCACCCTATCAGGCTAGAATAGACCAAGTGGCTCAATTCTTCGATCACGTAACCTACTTACACCTACCTCGAGAGGAAAATCAATTTGCAGACGCTCTTGCGAAACTTGCATCTTTGATAAATATGCCAGACCACATGGTAGAAATGCCTTTGTGTATTGAACGACGATCGGAACCGGCTTATGTCCATCAAATCACCAATGAAGAAGAAATCGCACAGGAACCCTGGTTCCAATCAATCCTGAATTTCAAGCTTAATGGTACCTATCCACCGGATATGGACAAAAGGGGACAACGTGCTATACGCCTATTAGCTTCCCAATACATCCTCATGCAAGGAGAATTATACAAAAGAACACCTCTTGGTGTAGTCCTACGTTGCCTTGATCATTCACAGGCACGAAAGGTGATGGAAGAAGTCCATGACGGAGAATGCGGTCCTCACATGAGCGGGCCCATGATGGCAAAGAAAATCACACGTTTAGGGTATTATTGGACCACCATGGAATCTGATTGCATCAAATACGTGAGACATTGCCACAACTGCCAAATCTTCGGGAATGTACAACACGTCCCTCCTTCGTTGCTATACACGATGACATCTCCTTGGCCATTTTCCGCATGGGGAATTGACATAATCGGGAAGATAACCCCAGCCGGAACAGGAGGTCACTGTTTCATTCTAGTAGCGATTGACTATTTCACCAAGTGGGTAGAAGCGGCTTCCTACACTGCTCTTACGGCTAAAAATGTGGCAAAGTTCATACAGAACAACATCATTTGCCGATATGGTTGCCCACATGAGATCATCAGCGATAACGGGTCACACTTCCAAGCCGAAACCGAGCAATTGCTAGCCAAATACAAGATTAAGCATCACCACTCTTCGCCCTACAGACCACAGACTAACGGCGCGGTAGAGGCGGCAAACAAGAACGTTGTCATAATTCTCAAGAAAATGACTGACAACTACAGAGATTGGCCAAGCAAGATACCCTTTGCTTTATGGGGATATCGTACATCAGTTAGGACACCCACTGGGGCTACTCCTTTCTATTTGACCTACGGCGTGGAGGCCGTACAACCAGTCGAGCTAGAAATACCATCCTTGCGTATTCTACTCGAAAGCCAAATCCCTGAAGCCGATTGGAAGAGGGATAGATATGAAGAACTCATCCTTCTGAATTAACGTAGGCTACGCGCCTTACATAATGTCCAAACATATCAAGCACGTATCAAACGAGCTTTCAACAAAAGGGTTAGGCCAAGAAACATCAAAGAAGGAGACTTAGTACTCAAATCGGTTAGAGCTCTTTTACCTGTCGACCCAAGGGGAAAATTCAAACCTAATTGGGCCGGACCATATCTAGTCAAATCCATACTCCCAGGGGGTGCGGTTAGAATCACAGACCTAGACGGGAATGAGAACCCAAAGAACTTAGGATAGGGACTACCTTGAGCTCTACCGAAAGGGCCGATTTCATAGACCTCCTAAATGAATTCAAAGACGTTTTCGCTTGGTCCTACAAAGACATGCCAGGGATCGACAGGGATATCGCCGAACATAGGATTCCGATTAAGCCGGGCTTCAAGCCTGTGAAACAGAAGCTTCGACGAATGAGAACAGAATGGGCTCTAAAGATTAAGGAGGAAGTTGATAAGCAATTCAAAGCGGGTTCATCAAAGTTTCCGAGTACTCACCGACGGGTAGCCAACATAGTACCCGTACCCAAAAAGGATGGGAGAATCCGTGTTTGTGTTGACTTCAGGGACTTAAACAAAGCAAGTCCGAAAGACGATTTCCCTCTACCTCACATTGACATATTGGTGGACAATACTGCAGACCACGCATTACTATCCTTCATGGATAGGTATGCGGGTTATAACCAAATCAAGATGGCCATGGAAGATATGCACAAGACAGCTTTCGTCACCCAATGGGGAACCTATTGCTATACAAAGAATGCCATTCGGATTAATCAACGCCGGAGCTACATACCAACGCACCGCAACTACACTCCTACATGACATGATGCACAAAGAAGTTGAGGTATATGTAGATGATATGATCGTCAAATCCAAGGAAAGAGAGGGACACATTGCAAACCTTCTCAAGTTCTTCGCAAGGCTACGAAAGTACAACATGAGACTCAATCCTCAGAAATGCACATTTGGGGTAACATCCGGAAAACTCCTGGGATACGTCGTTAGCCAACGCGGTATAGAAATAGATCCTCGAAAATCAAAGCTCGATCGAAATGCTACAACCTCAAACGAGAAAAAGAAGTCGGGGATTCCCGGAAAGGTACAATACATAAGTCGATTCATATCGAAACTTACTATGATTTGCGAGCCTATCTTCAAGAAACTCAAGAAAACAGACCACACCATGTGGGATGATGATTGTCAAAAGGCGTTTGACCGAATCAAGGAGATATTGGCTAAACCACCAGTGCTCATGCCACCACAACGAGATCAACCTCTTGGTTTATATCTCACAGTAACTGAAACCGCCATGGGCGCTATGCTAGCTCAAACTGTAGGAAGTGAAGAAAGAGCTATTTACTATCTAAGTAAGAAGTTCTTGGAATATGAGTGCAAGTACTCGCAACTCGAAAAGACATGCCTCGCTCTTGTGTGGGCAACGAAGAAGCTACGTCACTACATGCTTAGCTACTCCGTCAAGATATATTCTAAAATGGATCCAGTCAAATACCTCTTCGAGAAACCCGTCCTCAACGGACGCCTTGCAAGGTGGACTCTGATGCTCTCAGAATTCGACCTTAAATATGTGCCACTAAAAGTCATAAAAGGTCGCGCCGTCGCCGAATTCTTCGCAGAAAATCCTATCAACGATGCGCAAACCATAGACACTTGGTCATTTCCCGACGAGGATATACTCCAAACAGACGTAGACTCGTGGGACCTATACTTTGATGGGGCATCAAATTTAAGAGGATTCGGAATAGGAGTGTTGCTTATTTCTCCTGAAGGTGAGCATACACCAATCGCTGTCAAACTCGACTTCGAGGTGACAAACAACGCTGCAGAGTATGAAGCTTGTCTCATTGGACTTCAAGCAGCAGTAAGCCTAGGCATCAAAAACCTCCGAGTACATGGGGATTCATCACTCATTATCAATCAAGTTACAGGGTCCTGGAAAATTCGAAGCGAAAGCCTCGCACCCTATCAAGCTAGGATTGACCAAGTGGCTCAATTCTTTGATCACGTAACCTACTTACACCTACCTCGAGAGGAAAATCAATTTGCAGACGCTCTTGCAAAACTCGCATCTTTGATAAATATGCCAGATCATATGGTAGAAATGCCTTTGTGTATCGAACGACGATCAGAACCGGCTTATGTCCATCAAATCACCGATGAAGAAGAAATCGCACAGGAACCCTGGTTCCAAGCGATCCTGGATTTTAAGTTTAATGGTACCTATCCACCGGACATGGACAAAAGGGGACAACGTGCTATACGCCTACTAGCTTCCCAATACATCCTGATACAAGGAGAATTATACAAAAGAACACCTCTTGGTGTAGTCCTACGTTGCCTTGATCATTCACAGGCACGAAAGGTGATGGAAGAAGTCCACGGCGGAGAATGCGGTCCTCACATGAGTGGGCCCATGATGGCAAAGAAGATCACACGTTTAGGGTATTATTGGACCACAATGGAATCCGATTGCATTAAATACGTGAGACGTTGTCACAATTGCCAAATCTTCGGGAACGTACAACACGTCCCTCCTTCGTTGCTATACACGATGACATCTCCTGGGCCATTTTCCGCATGGGGAATTGACATAATCGGGAAGATAACCCCAGCCGGAACAGGAGGTCACTGTTTCATTCTAGTAGCAATTGACTATTTCACCAAGTGGGTAGAAGCGGCTTCTTACACCGCTCTTACGGCTAAAAATGTGGCAAAGTTCATACAAAACAACATCATCTGTCGATATGGTTGCCCACATGAGATCATCAGCGATAATGGGTCACACTTCCAAGCTGAAACCGAACAATTGCTAGCCAAATACAAGATCAAACATCACCACTCTTCGCCCTATAGACCACAGACTAACGGCGCGGTAGAGGCGGCAAACAAGAACGTTGTCACAATTCTCAAGAAAATGACTGACAACTATAGAGATTGGCCAAGCAAGATACCCTTTGCTTTATGGGGATATCGTACATCAGTAAGGACGCCCACTGGGGCTACTCCTTTCTATTTGACCTACGGCATGGAGGCCGTACAACCAGTCGAGCTAGAAATACCATCCTTGCGTATTCTACTCGAAAGTCAAATCCCTGAAGCCGATTGGAAGAGGGATAGATATGAAGAACTCATCCTCCTGGATGAACGTAGGCTACGCGCCTTGCATAATGTCCAAACATATCAAGCACGCATCAAACGAGCTTTCAACAAAAGGGTTAGACCAAGAAACATCAAAGAAGGAGACTTAGTACTCAAATCAGTTAGAGCTCTTTTACCCGTTGACCCAAGGGGAAAATTCAAACCTAATTGGGCCGGACCATACCTAGTCAAATCCATACTTCCAGGAGGTGCGGCTAGAATCACAGACCTAGATGGGAATGAATTTTCGAACCCCACAAACCTTGACCAACTGAAACGATACTATGCCTAGAATAGGACAAAAACGCGCCTCGCGTAAACCCATGTGTCGCTCTTGTGGCACTAAATAAACGGCCCCTGGCCAAGCTGACATAAGCTAAGTGTCACCATGCTCTTGCATCTTGACAAGATTGTCATCCTCATATCATCAAATAAACTAAATTCGCACCTTGAGAACAAAAGCTCATGCTTATTTTCTATGTTCATTACAAGCTCTTGCTTCGAACAATTATTCTTTTACATTTATTCGAACTACGCGCAAGGGTTTGATTTCGCTTCTTTAAGTGAATACGTAGGCAATCCTTCACCGGATTCAACCCAATATACCTAAAATGTAAATAGAAGGACATTTGCATTGCATTTGAAATTCGACAAGAATAATAAAAGAAAATCACAGCGGTTTCTTAACCATTCAACCTTTTTTATTCCATTCATTTTCTAATAATAATAGTACGTTGCATAGTAAAAAAATAGAATAGGCTAGGATTCTAAAAATCCCTCCTTTTTATTACAACAATAATAATAATAACCAAATAATAAATAAGGACTCGGGCTATTCCTCCATCTTTCCCTTGCCCTTGTCATTCTTGTCATACTTCTTGTCACGACCTCGAGCCGGGCGCTCCTGCACCACTTCAGACCTAATCACCAACGGTCTTTCTCGAGGCCTGACTCTTCCATTCATGCCAACCACCACTTCCGCAACAGGAGTAGTCTTTGATTTCTTCGCAGGATGAATGACCTGAAATCCAGCTTCTTCTTCTCCTTCTGTCAGATGCTTCTCCTTCTCTTTCTCTCCCTCGCGCACCTTGTAGTCAACAGGCTCGCATTTCCTTAGTTTCTCGCGTTCTTCCGAAGTTGCAGCCTTTCTCCACCTCAGATAGGAATCCGACACCCACAAAGCATTGGCGGAGAAGCTCAAGAACCACATATTCCTTTGGGCCCATTTGATAGCCCACTCTCTTCGGCTCTCGGTCGTAAGCGCTACGACGATCTGCGGAACGGTATCAAGCCTCGGGATAGTCCGCTTCAGGCCCAATCGCCTCATCAATCTCTCCGGAAAGATGCATACCATGAACTCTAATCCCGGAATGCGCACGGACCTAGTAGGATCCAAAGAAGACACTCCAGTGACAGACTTGAGATGCCACCACGGTACAACCCACCTAATTAGCGGGCCATCATCATTCTTCAGCTTGTTCTTCCAATAGTCACAAACCCGGGAGAAGTCCACCATGTACAACCGCGTCCTCATCGCAATCATACGGGAATGATAGGAAAGTGCCTGAACTGGGGGCTCGAGCAGTCGAAGCCGTTCCATTAGCCAAACCTACCAAAAGCAGGTATTAGACACCCACGAAAAAAAAAAAAAAAAAAAAAAAGTGTCTTTTACCTGTAAGATGACGGGACTCCCCAAGAATGGAAGATCGCGGTTGGATTTCCTATTATCCAAACCCAAGATAATCTCCCTAAGCACAAGCAAGTGGGCTCTGCAGCCTCCATTTGCTCGATAAGACCCAAAAGACGGGGATCACCTCGCAAATCTTCATCAACGTGTCCATGAAAAACATACACATGCAGCAAACAGAAGCCAAAGGCCCTCCTCCTGGCAACATAAGAGACTGTGGGGTCAGCTCTGTTGATGAATCGGTCTACAAAGTCTAGCATTCTCACGCCTTTCGGGGTAACCAAGCGGTCCACCTCGAGCCTAGTCAATCCGAGCAAGTCTCTGAATTTGGTCTTATACCCTTGTGAAGTGGAAGGAATAGCGGGTAAATGCTCGGGATCCCACCCACCAATAGCAGCGATTTCCTCCGGAAAAGGACAAATATCACCACCTGGGAACGCGAAAACATGACAATTTGGGTCCCAGTAGTCAAGGCAAGCATCCAAGAACGGTTTTACCACCTTAATGAGTTTTAAACTCAATAGAGACCCAAGGTTATGAGCACCCATGTCATGCTTCTCAACGTTCGAAAATTCATTAGTCCATTCCTTTAAGCGGATCTCCAAAGTGTTCATGATGACAAATTCTCTCTTGAAAATTTATTTTGGGAGTTTTTATGAGATTAACGGAGAAAAGACGGGAGAATTATATGACTTAAAGCTTCGTCGACGCTCCTATTTATACTAATTGCTGTTTCCAAAATTCGCCAGGAGAGACAAACTTGGGAACAGGCGCAGCTCCTGCTGCGCCTATTCAAAGCGACGCAGCTCATGCTGCGCCTCTTCCCCAGGCTCACTTTCTGTGATTTCCGCGTTTGGATCTTTCCTAATTCTATAACGAATAATTTCCTATTCCTACGGGATTTTATTTTGGTAAATACGAACAGTTTACCATGTTTCAAACTTCCTGAATTCGCGGGCACGCATTTCGAGGCGACGTCGACAAGCTCGCCATTTTTTATCGCACCTTTTTATTATTCCTTTTTTATTCTAATTCATTTATTTATTTTTAGGAAATAAAATTTCATTTTAATTAAATTTCATAAGTTTCATTTCTAATTTCATTTTTTTAGGAATTCATTTTCTTTTGTTTTCATTTTTAACAAATTTCAACATTTTCATTTCTACACTTATAGATTTCTCTTTTTCTTTTTTTTTCAGGGGTAACCCTCCCTACCGTCCGGTCATTTCCGCCTAAATTTTTGCAAATTTTTGCATTTTTTTGCATTTTTGTAACCTTTGAGTCTCTCTTGCGCTAATTAAGACCTTATGTGTATAAAATGTATGTTTTACGTGATTTCCATGTGAATTTCGGCAGCATGACGGCATAAACCGTTGTCTACCAAACCTGTCCAAGAACTAACCTGCAGGTACAAGCAACACAACCCAGCAGCAAAGGCACTCAGGCCATCATATATACAAATGTACAAGCAACCGGGGGCTTGCGCCCAACCAAATCCAAAGTCCAAACAATCGGGGCTTGCGCCCCAAACAAGTCCAAAAATGTCCAAAATCAAAAGTCCAAATGTACAAGCCTACAAAACTACGCGGAACTCTGCTGGTACCCTCCAACTCAAAGAACCCTCGCCATAAGAGCGACAATCTCGGCGTCCCGAAACTCGAGCTCCCTCGACAAGCGAGCCGTCTCCTCCCGAGACTGGGCCAACTCTCGCTCCAGCTCGCGGTCGCCCTGTAAATAAGAAATTGGCTCATGTCAATCAACTCAAACAAAACGGAAAATCAAAATCAATCAAAATAAATCGAACGAGGTTCATACCTGACGACCTCGACCACCGACGAGTGCCTCGATGGCGGTAGCTCGTAGCCGGTTGGCCACCCTCCAAAGTGCCACGAACCGAGATGGCGCGACCTGCATTTCAAAAGAATCCTCAGTAAAGTGAACAAGTTCAATCAAATGTGTTCTTACACGAAAGGTACATAAGCTGGAGGCTCACCCTCCGAATCAGATGCTGCCAGTCGTCTAAGCCAGCATCCGTCACAGCCACGTCAAAGTCACGCAACTCGGAGATCGTCGTCCTCCCGGTCGCGTCAGTGTACTCAAGAGTCTCGGGGTACACTGGGGGCTCGATGCCCGCCGCCTCGACCTCCTGCAAAGACAAATAAGCTCTCATTAATCGATGATCTTTCATCGTAACTCTCGAAATCAAATCAAGGAAAGTAAAGGATGCTCACCACTACTGGCCAGTACGCCAACCTCCCGTAAAGGAACGCCGAGTAGTCCTCGCCGGGCAGAAGAAGGTCGTCGCCACTGGCACCGGCCCGGTCCGCCTCCCTCTCGGCCTCGGTGGGCTCCCCGAACATCGTCCTCGGAGGGTCAACGGAACCGTCAATGCGCCCGAGAGCACCGACGAGCCAAACGCTCGCCCGGATACCACACAGGACCCATCGACGTCCACAACAACAATGGCCGCTCGGGCTCCTAGGTCGAAGGACCTCGGCGACGAAAGGAGGCGCTCCAGACTCCGCCCAGTCCAGGCACCCACTACGACAATATAAAGGCAAAGATCATTCCTATGATCAAGTGAAAGCAGAATACAAGAGGTATAGACACAAGTGGGATACTCACGCTGCTCAGCTGAAGGGCGTTCACATCCCGCCGGTAGACATTGTGAGAAGAGCGCTTGCTCTTCGTCCGACACATCACCCAATCCCTCACCACGGGATAGGCCTTCTCCAGCGGCTCCGTCCTCTTCGGCGCGAGACTCGGGAAGTAAGAGTACACCCATGCCTATAAAACAAAATAATCAATGACGATCTTTCGTATTTCAAAGAAAAGAATTTATTTCGGTCTAAGGGAAGGTTCATACCTCCAACAGTAGTCCAGGTCCGACAGCGCCAGGAGAAGTCCCCTTCTCCATCAACTCCGGACGAACCATGGCCCTCATGAAGCGGATGAGGACCGCAAAACCAGCAGTGACCCAGTCCCAACGTCCTAGGGAACTCAGGTCAGAAAGAAAGGGAAGAAGCTTCGTCGATAGCCTCTCACCCTTGTCTCCGACGTAAATCGAAGACAAGAACCACCAAAGCCACGAGACGAGCCCTCTCGCTCACCAGACAAGGAGGAGGAGCATCTCCCTCCCATCGATCGTCACCGACTCCGGGTCTTCCCCGCAAAGTAATCTCGGACATAGGTCACGGGCACCAAGCCCGCAGATCGCAACACCTTCGGCGACGGTTCCACCGATCAACCTCCTCGCCTCGGCCGAATCCGCTCTCATAGCGCTCCCGGCCGGACCATCTCCTCGGTCCCCGCACGGCGGACGAGAAATCATGCCGTAGTCCTCCGAGTGACTCCCACCTCACCAAAAGGCGGGTGAAACGTGGAAGTCGTATCCCGAGAATCGATCCAAGAAAGCGGACCAAGCCGAGGTTAGCCCGCAACTTCCTCTTCACGATATCCCTCCAGGACTGAACCAGAGGGACCAAACGCTCCGCGCTCGATCATGGCCCTCTCCTCCGCCGACAGCCGCTCGTAGTGCTCCATCGCTGTCGTGTAACCCGAGAACGACCTGATGTTCCCGGCCTCCTATTATGATTTGAAACAAAGCTATCTTTAGTTTTGAATGGAAATTTGCAAGGAATGAAAGAGAATAGGTGATGAGTAGTGAATTCTTATTTACCAAGCTCTTCACCGTCCTGTAGGATAGGTGACCCTCTGCAGCCCACACAAGGTGCCTACTCTCCCAAGTCTCAGCCCACGCGGGAGCTCCCCTCAGCTGACGACCTCCGCGCCTGACGTTGGCCCGTCTCGGAGCCTCCTCCTCCTCCGCCTCCTCGTGTGCCTCGTCTCCAGTGGCCATCACCGCGTCGGTGAAAGCCTGCTCCAAAGCCTCCTCGACCGCACTGGCGTCTATCTCCATGGGAGTCCTCCCGGAAGTAGAAGCCCCTTCACCTGCAACATTGAAGTAGATTTAGGCCGCGTCACATGACGGCGAGCCTTTGTTAAGGAGTTTTCGAGCCTCCGGAGCCCTGAAAACTGTCCTTTCTGGCCATCTTTGGCCATATTCCCGCCAACCCGATCACTCATGTGATAAATTGGGTCAAATCAAGTCCAAGTCAAAGCCTAGTTCCGGGTTTGAGTCGAAAATTCGGCAGCATTTCGTTATAACGACGATTATGCCCTAGAAAAGTGCCCTGAAAAAGTTGTCACAAACCAAAATTTCGAAATAACGGGAAGTTTACCCATTATCCAAGGATCCCAAATATCAAATTTCATCGCCAATGGACAATCCTAAGGCTATTTTCGAAGCAATTTGAGGTTTAGCTGTGAAACCGTCTCAAAATTTGCTCAAGGGCTCAAAACTCGATGAAAATTCAAAGTAAATACATGGTTGTGTTCCTAACATTGCCTACTATCCATTTCTAGCATCAATTTGGCAAAGCAAATCCATTTGGGGGAAAAGCCCCAAATTTTCGATTAAATGGGTCGAAAACCCTAGCTATTGCGGCTCGAAATTCGACAAATGCGGATGGTTAATGCAAGATTAAGACACATACCTCGATTAGTCATATTTAAAGCAAGCTTTTGAATCCAACCTTGACGGAAATGGTGAAGATTTGAGAGAGAAATTGAAGAATTTGAGTTTCGAAATAATGAACATAAACCTTCTGATTTCGCGTTTTTACGCAGGAATTGCCAAATTGGGGAAAAGACGCAGCAGGTGCTGCGCCTCTTCCAAGAGACGCAGCTCTTTCTGCGCCTCTTCCTTTTGTTCCCTCCATACGAATTTTTGAAAATTCGTTATGAGTTCGTTATTTGTGGGCCCATCTTTGGTGCGCCTCTTCTTCAACGCTATTATATCTTTTTGGTCCGTTTCGACGATTTTCTTTCGTTTCGGTCCGCGTTTTATCCAAATAGCGACAAAGATTTTGCAAAAGATTGTCCAAACCCATTTTATCCCGCGCAGCAGTATTTTGCAGTATTGCTCAATTTGTTTTGCCCAACGCAGTAGTATTTTGCAGTACTGCTCACGCAAGACTTCTCCCCCGACGATCAAGATGTTCCTAGTCGTCAATATATTCCCCAACAAGAGTTCGCTTGAGACCAACGCAAGCAGATTCAACCCCAAGTTTTGCAAGAGTTCGTTTGAGACCGACGCAAGCGGATTCCCCCAGCAGTTCGACAGGGTGTCGTTCTCCAGAAGTTCCTATACTCAAACCTTAGTTACCCTTAGGTCGAAACTCATATTTGGCCTCCTTCCCGTCAATGCTTTCCTTTAGGGTCCCACACCCTAGCACAATCCTTATATATCTTTTAGGTCTTACCCTTAGCTCCTACGCTTAACCTTAGCTCCTATGCACCTCCAGAAGCATCTCGAGAAAGAAGTCTCAGGTATGGACTCTTCTTATGGCTGGCGAGCTTCCTTACGTAGTCTAATGGACTTTAAACGACCCTCCCCGATAGTCGACAGACTCTAAAATGTTCCCGACGACAGGTCCTTGGTTCAGACCCCTTTGAGCCGCCTCGCGTCGCCATAGTCGTCAGGTTGTAATCTTCGATTGACCTGATGGCTATACTTTGACTTTCGCCTTGTCCAAGCCTCGGTCAAAGTGGGGCTCAGTAGACACCTCGTTTCTGCACCTCCCGCAAACCACCCGGTGATGATTGGGCCGCATGTTTGATTCGCGGAACGATTTGTGACAGTTCGTAAGATTATCGTCAAGTGTTTGCTCAAATATTAATGTCGACCTCTTAGTTGTCATCTACGTCCCGATACGGTCGTTTTGGCGATAATTAGAGTATATTCGGAGTCCGGGTCAAAACCGTCTCCATTTTCTCGATAGTCATTAAATCCCGAGTCGAATGTTCGGAATGTTCCGGATATTTCTATTCCATATTTCACAAATTTTATCTTTTGGCAAATAATATCCCGTAATATTCAAAAGATAACCGAATTATTTCCGTCCTACCATAACTCAAACGCGAAATCTTTCTTCACCAGAGGAAACCTCCACGGGAACAGACGCAGCAGTCTTTGCGCCTCTTCCAAGGGACGCAGTGGCTGCTGCGCCTCTTCCCAGGCCCTTCTTTGCATGATTTACGTATCTTTTTTATATCTTTCCGAGATTCACTTCCAAAGGATCTCCGAAACCCTATTCCTCCGTGTGATTAGTATAAATAGGAGCTTTCGTTCCTCATATTTCTCACGCGAGTGTCCGCCCTTCTTTTCTCCCTTTGCATTCTAGACTTCGTTCTTACTAATTGGCGCCTACGTGCTTGGACTTCCGACCACGTAAGCTCGGATCTTTCCGGGTACCAGCCTCTCCGTTGCATGACCGACCAATTTGACCAACTACACTCAATCAACTTAATTAATTAATCGTTTTCCTCTTACGAGGGCACTTTCTTTGCATTCGCGTCGAGCATCACTAATCGATATCTTAGTCCTTCTCGTTTCATCAAACATGTAAGTCTGAGGGTGTATAATCCTCTTTTATTTATTGTATTTACTTTTCGTATCATTAATGTAAGATTTATGTCGAAAACACCGTTAAAATCGATTTCTAAAACCGTCTTTTAAAATCTCTTTTTACGGATTTCCAGTAGACAGACGTTGAGAAAAGACGCAGCAACTGCTGCGCCTCTTCGAAGGAGCGCAGTTCCTGCTGCGCCTCTTCGTGAGGCTGCCGCAGTTCCTGCTTCTTTTCTTCTTCCTTCGTCCTCTGTAATTCGTGTGTTTGTTATTTGCTTTCATTCGTTTTCTTTAATCCTCGTTCACATGATAGTTTAATAATCACATGTATATAATTAATCATTCATCCACATGTTTAATTCATCGTTAATCCGACTTAAATCCCAAGTAATCTCATATTTGCGGGTTTTCGTCATTCGATTCAAACTCGGGTTTTGGAGGTTCGATTCATCCATATTGAATCTCTGGAATTCGTCATTGATACATTCTAACCTGTCTTTTATCATATTCATTGTTAATTCGTCGCATTCATCATGTTTAATCTAAATAATTTGTTTAGTTAGTTTGTTAATATCGTTCATCCATGTAATTAATTCCATTAGCATCCGTCTCATCCATGTTTTACTGCTTTTATGACTAATTCATATGTAATTAACCTGTTAATCACTTTCATCCGAGTCAATTATCAAATCAATCCTTAAAATTACCAATTAACATTAACGATATGCGTTAAAACTTCACGGCGAACTCACCCTTGAATGCAGACAAAGAATCGCTGCGCCTCTTCTTCAGAGGGCGATCTCTCTGCGCTGTTCCAGGTTGAGTTCTGTCTCTGAACTCCTTTCTGCTTTGACCTAGTTTATTTAGTTTACATATTAACTAACTAATATTCGTATTATCACCTTCTGATTTGTTCGTTAATTCATTAATTTATTCTTTTTATTTCTTTTATTCCTTTTTCTCAAATCATCCGTTTTAAAGGTATTTTCGACATAAATCGCCTATCCCAATGTAATTAATGTAATTTCCTTTATTGTAATTTATCGTTATTGTATTTCTTCTATTTCTCATACGTTTTCACATGTAAATCGACATTAACTCCTACTTTGACATCAATTGTATGCTAAACTAATTGTTCACCGACTTAGTAAATTCTCACATGTTAGGATTAATCTATGGACGTTGCATTGCATGCATATAACCGACGATATATCAAGTACGAATAAACTCCCTAATCATTAGTAGAGGTCGCTATCGAGGCGGGCGGGATTAGGTGTTCGATCAAAAGAGCTTCCTAATACGTACCCTCACCCCTTACTCCAGATCTCCGTGAGCACCCGTGTTCATTGGCATCCGCGAGAGTCATTCTAGACATAGAATGCTAAGGGTAACGATTGCTTAGTGTTCATGTCACTACTTTGTGTCTTGACATGACACGAGGTATTCGAACGGTTCCAATTTCCCATAAAAATTGGTGGCGACTCCATACAAAATGCAAACGCTTGTCCCTCGTTTCTCACCAAGCGCCCCCGTGGGCGGCCCGCTGTCCACAGTATCTATAGACATATTGATCGCTTCCTCTGCCACTCCCGGATTGGCCGGGGCAGTCAGATTTGCGTTCTCAACTATACTTATACGTTCTTAAGCATGTTGGTCGCTTTCGCGAGTATCAACTGCATTGGTAGTGACTGCCCGGTTGGCGTCTACTAAGCATGTTGTTCGCTTTCGCGAGTATCAACTGCCATTGCGGTGACTGCCCGGCCTTGGCCGTGGCGTCTACCTTGGTACGACTACGGAGGGGACTCTTCATTTTGATGGAAAACTTGGATCACTCTTCATTAGATATAATCACGCTTTGGGGTGCCCACAACGGTCTCGGACACCTCCGCCGCTATATGAAGTATTTTCTAAGGTTGTCTGTGTTCCAGTGGCTCATTAGAGGCACTCCCTCCATGTCTGTGAGCCGGTATGTCCCCGGCCTCATTTCTTCAACCACTTTGTAGGGTCCTTCCCAGTTGGCCGTCATTTTTCCATAGATGTTTCCTTTGTTTATTGCGGCCGACTTTCTTAGGACTAGATCTCCTACTCTTAAGTCCCTTTTGTGGACCCTACGGTTGTATGCTCTTCTCATTCGGTTTTGATATACTGCCAAGTTGAGCCGTACCGTATCTCGACTTTCTTCGACCAGGTCTAGGGAGGCTCTCAGGCCTTCCTCATTTTCGACTGGGTCAAAGGTTTGCGTTTTAAATGTCGGCACCACTGCTTCAATTGGCAGGACGGCCTCAGACCCATAGACAAGGTGGAATGGACTGTACCCCGTTGCTTCGTTTTCCGTGGTTCGAAGTGACCACAGGACGCCGGGTAGTTCATCAGCCCACCTTCCCTTTAGATCTTCAACCTTCTTTTTCAACCCGTTCAATATTGTTTTATTATTAGCCTCCGCTTTGCTGTTGCTCCGAGGGTGGCGGACGGAGGAGTATGCGAATTTGATACCGAGCTCTTCCGGCCGATTCATCACCATGTCACTCCAAAACTCTCGGCCGTGGTCAAATACCATGACTTGGGGTAACCCAAAACGAGTTATGATGTTCTCCCAAATCACCTTTCTTACGGCCGCCGTGGTCTTGGCAGGTACCGCGACAGCCTCGACCCATTTGGTGAAGTAGTCAACGGCGACGATCAGGTATTTCCTTCCTCCGGAGGCCGTCGGAAATGGTCCTAGTAAATCCATCCCCCATTGTGCAAATGGTAGGGGACTAAGTACCGGTTGCGGTCTCGGGAAGGTGCATGTATTACGGAGCATGCATCGACAATTCTTACACTTCTTGGTCTTTGTTCGAATCTTTCAACTTGGTAGGCCGAGTAGCCGGCTCGAGAGCTTTGTGGGCCAGCGTTCTCGCCCCCATGTGGTGTCCACAGATGCCTTCGTGAATCTCTGTCGGATTAGCTCGGCGTCGGGGGGCAACACATTTCAAAAGTGGTCTTATTACGGACCTTCTATACAATTCTCCTTCAAATACCAAGTACCTTGCGGCGATCCTTCTTATCTTCTGAGAGAGACTGCGGTCCTCCGGTAACTCTTTTGTAAGTTTGTATTTTATTATCGGAGTCATCCACGTCGTCTCGGTTTCGATGTCGCCCACCATGCCGACGGTCTCGGTGATGCTTTTAGTATTCCGATGTCCACCAAAGACACGGTTCGACGACATTCTTGATGCTTGAACTGGCAAGTTTTGAGAGAGCATCGGCTCGGTTGTTCTCGGACACTGGGATGCACTTTGTATTTGGAAAGATTTCAATTTTGCGGTGTCAGCTTTGACCCTTTCCAGGTACCTTACCATCCCGTCGTCTCGAGCCTCATACTCTCCTCTCGATTTGATTGGTCACCGGGAGTGAATCATCTTCAACACAATATGCTCCGCCCCCGGCACTCTAGCTAACTCGACTCCCATTATCACCGCCTCATATTCGGATTCGTTGTTTGAGGCCGAGAAGGTAAACTTCAAGGCGTACTCAAACTCGTCCCCGTTAGGGCTGGTGATAAGGATGCTGCTCTGAGCCGTTCGCCGTGGAGGACCCGTCGGTATACACTTCCCACACACCGGGATGTGATTCTTCTTGATATGTGCACTCGGCCAGAAGTTGCAGCGCTTGCCCCTTTATCGAAGGTCTCGGCTTGTCTTGAATGCCAAAGCCGGAGAGCTCCACTGCCCATTTGATAAGTCTGCCTGATTTTTCGAATTTTTCTAACGCTTTTTCCAATGGCTGGTCGGTTAGGACCGTCACGGGATGCGTGTCGAAGTAGGGTTTCAGCTTCCTTGCGGCAACGACTACGGCGAGGGCTGCTTTTTCGATAAGTGGATAATTTCTTTCGGCGGCCAGCAGTGTATGGCTGATAAAGTTGATTGGGTGCTGCTGCTTGTTTTCTTCCCGGACGATTACGATCGATCGTGGCGAGGTAATCTAAGTATAGATATAGCGTCTCCCCGATCGGTGCGGACGGGGCCTGGCGAGTGTCGAAAGGTGAGCTTTCGATTGCACGAAAGGCGTGCTCTGTTGCTCCCCCCCAGCTAAAGTCTTTATTCCCTTTCAACACCGTAAAGAACGGAGTGCTCTTGTCGGCCGACCGAGAGATGAAGCGGGCAAGAGCCGCCATTCTCCCGGTCAGCGTCATAACCTCTTTTCGATTTCTCGGCTCCGGCAGGTCTAGTATCGCTTGGACTTTCTCTGGATTGGCATCAATTCCCCTGGCGCTGATAAGCACGCCGAGGAACTTGCCGGCCCGGACATCGAAGTTGCATTTAATTGGGTTAAGCTTCATCTTATATTTCCTTAGTGAACAAAATGTTTCGCTCAAGTCGGCCAAGTGCTCGCTGTCAGACTTGCTTTTTACAATAGCATCGTCGACGTAAGCCTCGATGTTTCGCCCTTTTTTATCTTGAAACACTTTGTCCACCAGCCTAGTGTAAGTTGCGTCAGCGTTCTTCAAACCGAACGACATCATTTTATACATGTATGTGCCGTTACCGGTGATGAATGCGCACTTAGGCATGTCTTCTTCGGCCATAAACACCTGATGATACCCTGAGAAGGCGTCTAGCAGGCTTAGCATGGTGTAGCCTGCCGTTGCGTCAATTAAACTATCTATTCAAGGCAAGGGATAACAATATTTAGGGCACGCTTTATTAAGATTGGTGAAATCAACACACATCCTCCACGCCCCTGATGACTTCCTCACCATTACAACGTTTGCTAGCCACTCAGGGTAGGTACAAGGCATGATAAAGCCCGCCTATAATAGTTTGTCTACTTCGGCTTTGATGGCCTCATCCTTCTCAGCCGAGGAGTTCCTCATCTTCTGCTTGACAGGGCGAGCGGTGGAGAGTACGTTCAGCTTGTGAACGATCACCTCCCGGCTCACGCCTGGCATCTCGGCTGCGGAGTAGGCGAAGACATCTTTGTTCTTCCTCAGCAGGTCAAGGAGATCGGCTCTGAATTTTGGCTCCAGGCCGACACCGACAATTACGGTGCGCCCTGGGTCAATTTCCACTTCCTCGGTCTGGGCTCCTTCGACCATGCCGACGTTGTTGGTGTTCATCGGATCACCCAATCCTGTTGTAAGGATGGGCTCTTCCCTTTCTCTGATTTTTTCGCCACTTTGAGGGATTGCATGTTGCACCCCCTGGCAGATACTTGGACATTGACTATTTCGTCTCTTTCGTTCTTTGAGACGAGCTTCTGCGCTTCCCCCCGGTCCGAGACATACATCAATGTCAGGGCCCGGATGGACATCACTGCGTCGGCCTCGCTCAAAGTGACTCGGCCTATGAGAACATTGTAGGCAGACGAACCATCAATGACCACGAACTCAGATAAAACATTCTTGGCCGCATCGGCTTGGCCAAACATCACCGGCAGTCTGATTGACCCCAGGGGTACCAGGCCGGCCCCGGAGAAGCTGTATAGCGGGTTGGTGCAGGGGCTCAGGTCTTCAATCTTCAGACCGAGATTGAGAAAGCACTCCCTGAACATGATGTTTGTGTAGGCGCCTGTGTCAATCAGGCACCTTTTAACCAAGTGGTTGGCTATGTCTAGGTGGACTACAAGCGGTCGTCGTGCGCGGAGCGACGACTCCCTCGTAGTCCTTCTTCCCAATGGTTATATCGGGGATTGTGGAAGCGGGGATCGCTTGTTTTGGGCACAAAGTTGATGGCTTGGTATAGCTCATTCGGTGTCGTTTGTGCCCATTAGGTGACCCACCGTTCTCGTTCCCCCCGATGACAACCTGGATCACTCCCATTCGTAGGAATACGATTTTCTATTCGCCCGTCGGAGCTTGTTTCGGGCCTCCAGCTACATACTTGCCGAGGGCCCCCTTCGGATCGGCTCCTCGATGGCGTTCTTGATCTGACGGATTGTCGGTCTTATGGCCGGCTTGGCCATGGTAGTCGCAAAACTGGCTCATGTCGCCGTCCCCCCTCGCCTTGGGGGGCCTTGCCCATTTCTGCCCTTCATTCTTGCTTAGGGCAAAGACCTCGGCCGGTGATTTGACCAGGAGGGTGAGACTGCTGTACCGCTTCTGGGTGTATGGTCCCGAACTCCCCCCGGCGCCCGCCGAGTTCTGTTTCCTATTAAATCTCTCAGGCCGTGACCTATTCATGTCACGGCGACCTTCATCAGCGTTGTCCCGGCGGCTCTTCCTCTCTGGGTGCCCAGATTCACTGTGGCCTACCCAGGTCTTGTTATAATCCTCCACCTTTACGGCTCGATCGGCCATCTTTCTGGCGGTGTCGAGGTTGAGGTCCTCGCACTTGATCAGCTCGTTTTTGAATTCGCCTTTTGGGAGGCCTTTCATCAGTGCGAAGGCCGTCAGTTCGGTGTTCAGCTCTCGGATCTGCTGAACCTTTGCGTCGAATCTCTTCACGTAGCTCCGGAGGGACTCGTCCTCCCCCTGTCGGATAGTGAGGAGATCTGATGTCTCCATGGCCCTTCTCTTGTTGCAAGCATACTGGGCTATGAAGTTGTCTCTCAGGTCGACATAGCAGTATACCGAGCCGTTGGGTAGCCCCTTGTACCAACTCTGGGCCATCCATGCAGGGTTGTTGGGAAGACTCGGCCCCATACCTCATCGGGCTGCTCCCATACCGACATGTATGACTCGAAAGCCTCGGCATGGTCGGTTGGGTCGCTATCCCCTTTGTATGATAGGGGCGGCAGCTTCAGTTTAGTCGGCACTGAGACTTCGAGGACATAGGCACTGAGGGGCTGTCTGACCACGTGTCGAATGACACGCGGGGATCGGCTCCTCGCAACCTTAGTCCGGCTTCTCTCCTTCTCGCGGGAAGGGCTTCTTGTTGTCCGACTTTGGAGAGTCGGACTTCTTTCGTTTCTTCGGGGCGGGCCTTGTTGTTGCCGCGGCGACGCTGTCCTCCCGCGAGTGGGGGAAGGGCTTTGGTCTGCCACTGGCACCACGGGCTCCGCCGGCGTCCTAGCATGCACGGCTCCTTGTATCGCCCCGGACAAGTTGTTCGGGGTCACTTTATGGGCCCTGGTCACCTGTGGGTGCGCTGCCGTCACCGTCGTTGCGGCGGGGGTGATCGGCGTACTACCCATCAGGTCCAGGAATAGCTTTAGTTTGGCTGCATCGACCACATGTCCCATGACGACTTGGCCGGTAGGCGCGGTGTTTCTGGCTCTATTGGCATCCCGTACGCCGGTTCTATGACTCGGCCGGTGGGGGACTGCCCGATCTCAGAATTAGGGAACGTGTCATCCTGGTAGAATGCAGTTTCGTCGCTCACAATTATTTCTTGTTGTTTTAACATCTTCTTAGCTTGCTGAGTGGGTTTTGTTTTTGTTTGGTTTTTTTTTTTTTTTTTTTTGTAAGGGAGGTGACTAGCTTTTAGTATCTTATCCCCACAGACGGCGCCAATTGTTCCGGGTGTAATTCCGGAGCAGGATTTGTGACCACGTAAGCTTGATGAATGACGTCTTTTGGCTTGTCTCTTCCTTTCGGTCTCTCCTGTAAAGATGAACAAACTGAGGGCTCGGCTTGGTACCGAGCGTACTCACTCCGACGCTCAAGTCAGTAAACTTAAAGAGATAAGTTGTATGTTACTTGGCAAAGTATATTGTAGAGAGATAAGGGAGTTTATACCAGATTATTAGTGAGTTTTGGGATAGATTTTTGGATTCCTTTCTCAATGAGAGAAGTGGAGTATTTATAGACTTTCACCTTTTGTCACGTAGTGGCCAAGTGGTCAAGTGGCTAGCAGGTGGAAAGACTGTCTTGCCCTCGGCCGAGGGACCCATGGCAGGCCGGCAGGCCTGGTTGACTTCATGCCGAGGGGACTGGATGTGAGTACGCGGATATGCCTCTCGGCCGGCTAGTTGCCGAGACCGAGACCCAAGTGACAGGCCGACTGGCTGCGTCGGTTAGGCTGCCTAATACGTGACTTGCTTTGACCTTCCTCAATATGTTGACTCGGTCAGCGGGTGCAGAATATGCCCCATCAATATGATCTTTTGTTACTTGATGGCAGATGACATAGATTTAGGTTATAAGCCATCTTATGTAGTTTTTTAATGGCAGATGACATAGGTTTAGGTTATACCTATCTTATTTTCCTTCTGTATAATTCATTAATGTATAATAATATGAGATTAGATTTTGTGCTTATGATTTATCGGTTTTGAAA
Organism: Silene latifolia; assembly: GCF_048544455.1. Taxonomy (NCBI): domain Eukaryota; kingdom Viridiplantae; phylum Streptophyta; class Magnoliopsida; order Caryophyllales; family Caryophyllaceae; genus Silene; species Silene latifolia. The sequence goes on along the minus strand of NC_133537.1, from coordinate 7,129,384 downwards.
ATTTTATTTTAGCTATATGTGTTATTGTTTTAATCATTAAGTACTTAGTCTCGTGGTTAAGATAGAGCTATCCTAGTGCAATGCGATTAAATGCGCGCTTCGTTGAACTAAAAAAAAACATGAGTACTTTATTCATCTTAAAGGTTCACAATGAAATACTTTTTTTTTTTAATTATTCAATTTATAATTTTTATTTGCTCATATTGTATTGGTAATATTTATTAAAAAGTGTATATTATAATATGTGGTTTAGAATTGACCCAAACCCAAAATAACTCATTTTGAGACCTTATCGACCCCTGTCGACCCGTTAAATCAAGGATTCCTATTTTTTTTTATATTAGGTCAACTTGTTTTGATAATATAACTCGTGCATTTTAAAAATGCACGGTTATTTTTAAAATTCTAATATTCAAAATCTCGTTTAGTGAAAATGTGGTTTAACGTAATATTATTCTCAAGTGATAATACAATAATATGATGTATAATGATAATAACATGTTATAAATTATACTCCGTACTCGTGAAGATATAGCTCCATATGATTGAATATTTAAATACTTACTAAATTCAGAAGTACTGAAAACAAATTATATTTTAAATGCTCTTAATATTATCCGATGTAAGTCGTGATACAAATTAATAATTATACCATATACGCCCAAATTAAATTAAAATAAACCCTAAACTAAACACCATAATGATAAAAACCCAAACCCACCGAAATACTAAGTTATAGTGTATAAATATTTATGTCCCAAATAATTAAACTAAGCTGAAATCTAAATCTAAATCTAAATAAATCCTAAACTAAACACCTAAAAACCCAAACCGACCCTCACTAACCTAATACTCACAATTTTTCTCAAATTCCGCCTCCTAGCTCCCTCTACATAGTGCCTACCCATGTCATTCATCTTCTTTCCTTTCATTTTTTACTAAAGCTGATCATCTCATTTTCCACAATTCATCTATCTTCATCATTCATCTTTTATAATTCTTCAATTTTTTTTATCACTCATCTCCGATTTATATCAAAAACAACTTTAATTGTTGGTAAAGATTCATGTAAGTATCCTACAATCTAATATCAAAATATACAGATCTGCAATTTTCACATTTTTCTGATTTATTTGTTCCATATTTTTCGAAATATGGATTTTATTGGGGTTTTTTCCATCAAGATATTCTATCTTCATCATCCATCTTTTATAATTCTTCAAATTTTTTTATCGCCCATCTCCGATTTATATCAAAAAGAACTTTAGTTGTTGGTAAAGATTCATGTAAGTATCGTACAATCTAATATCAAAATATACAGATCTGCAATTTTCACATTTTTTTCTGACTTGTTCCATATTTTTCGAAAATATGGATTTTTTTAGGCTTTTTTTCATCAAGATATTCTATCTTCATCATCCATCTTTTATAATTCTTCAATTTTTTTTATCACCCATCTCCAATTTATATAAAAAAGAACTTTAATTGTTGGTAAAGATTCATGTAAGTATCCTACAATCTAATATCAAAATATACAGATTTGCAATTTTCACATTTTTTCTGATTTGTTCCATAAAAAATACGACTAATCGTACGCCAAATTTACGATTGAATAATGTCTCTGGCTCAAAAGAAGAAAATTATTTTAATTTTATATTTATTTATTTTTTACGCTATTTAATTTATGTCTATATAAAATTTAATTTGTACTTTGTATAATTTAGGTTATATAATGTGTATTATCATGTCTATAAAAATGGAATATGTAGATGAAAAAAATTAGAAAGCATATTAGAATAAGGAAGGAGGAGAGAGTAATTAAGTAATAGAAATGATGGTGTGGTCCATTTATTTTTTCATTCCTAAAATTGAGCAGCCAATCAAAAGCCAAGAAAGAACTTGGCTTTTATACTATGTAGATTTTAGGATAAGTTGTTATGTAATACCAAATAAAACACATTTTTTTACAAATTAGTACCTAATATAAAAAAATATTAAAACTTAATACCTATAAAGTAGTTTTTTTTACGAATCAGTACCTAAAAGCAAATCCGTCACTATTATTTGCCAAATTTCAGTTTTCCGGTAAAAAAAATCTTAAATGACCAAAATACCCTTCATTTATTCTAAATTCCTACCCACTCATCAAACTTTGTTCCTCATTTACGTCCTCCTTCATCCTGAATTAGCCTCATAACAATATGTCAATTCCTCATCTACAAATAGTCAACCAACAAAAGAAGCCATTAATTGTTGAAAATCAATCACCATTGTCAGGTATTCTTTAATTTATGAAACTTTCCCCAATTTTGCACCCGAATTACGAATTCCACTTACTTGAGTCTTTCTTCAAATCGAAGAAAGACGAGTAACAAGAATTCAGATCTAAATATAAATGATGAAAGTCGGAAGTTAAATTAAAGATGAAGTAGAGAAAGAAAAGTTGGATTTAATTTTTCAGAGAGCGAGGGATTTAGAAGAGGAAGAATTTTTGTTACGGAAAAAAAAAATAAACGAAAGGGTAATTTAGGAAGAAAATTCAGAGATTTAAGTGATTTTGGAGGGAAATAAACATTCTCGCTAAAATCTGACAAATATTAGTGACGGATTTGCTTTCAGGTACTGATCCGTAAAAAAAAAGTTGTTCTATAGGTATTAAGTTTTAATTTTTTTTTATATTAGGTACTAATTCATAAAAAGTGTGTTTTATTAGGTATTAAGTAATAATTTCTCTCTTATTTTATTCATCCCTCTTTCCTATCACCAAACCCTGCTTAACTCACAATTCCTTATTTAATTCTTATTTATTCATTTCTCTCTCTAATCCACCAAATCCACCATCTTCCTTTATTCATTCTTTAATCATCTCCTAAAATCTTGTACCCATATCAAAGGGGAAGAAAACCTTGAATAGGAGGGAGTAGTTTATACCAATTTTATTTTATTTTAATGAAAAAATTATAATTATGAATTTAATTAAAAGATTAGAGTTTAATTATAATAATATATTCATTGAAAATATAATAATGTAACTCTACCTTATTTAGCTAGATGTCTTTTAAAGGAAAAACTAAGAGAATTTTTATCCACTTAGCAGTAGGGGGGATTCCACCCGTTGTAGACTTGTAAGTTGTAATACAACTGTTGATTTTTGTTTTATAATAAAGTGAGCCTAAACTTGTAAGCAATTTCTAAGTTTTATAATAAAATTTTCGATTTTTGTTTCAAAAAATTATGATTTGTGAGCTTTACCATAAAGATTCCAGGCTCATCTACTTATATAAATATTAAAAGGTTAAACTTTAAAAAAGCTCGAAAAAAATACACACGAGCTTAGTTAGATGTAGGTTGGTTATAATCCTATTTGTATATTTCATGTCATTCATAACCATTTTATAATTATTATGGAAAAACCGCTTCCAGAAATTAATCTGACTTTTGGGATCCAAAATAATTCATCTATTATTTTGGTGTCAAATAAGGTTAACCCGATCCAATATAAGGGAAATGGGATTTGAACGTATGGCTTATTATCACGAATTCACGATACCTCCATCATCTTAACCATTAGGTTAAGACTAGAGCTGGCAAGCTTGACTCAGCTCGACCCGAGGACGACATGCAATCCCACATGACCCGATGACCTATGACCCGAACTCGACTTAATATGAACCCGATCTGATATAGACCCGATTAAATTGATGACGCGACAAATTATTAAATTTATTATTGATCAAAATAAACAAATAATGAGTGAAAATTAAACACATTGGTTAAAATTTGAAGTAATGCATTACTAACCTTATACTCCGTAATAACAGACTCAAACACGATCCGACCTTATACATCACTAGATTTGGTGCCAGGCTCCGCCCGGAGCCAATTTTTAGGAAATAAAATTACGTTAGACTTGTTAACTCATACGTTTACAATTTATTAACCAAATTATGAGTCACATTTACTACTTGCGCGGTTAATATTATTTCTTTCACTACTCCCGCGCTCATTACCGTTTCTTTCACTACTTCACACTTAATAATGTTAATTTCACTACTCCTTTTTTTTTGTTACCATTACTTTCACTACTCCCGCTGCTATTATTGTTACTTTTAGACTCATATGAGTAATTACGATCATCATATCATATATTATATTAAAGCAGAAACCGTATGCCATGTGTCATCTATCTTTTCATTTCGCCACGTGTCAAATTATGGCGTCTTTAGACTATGTCAATTATTAACTTTCATATTACCTAAAATATATTCTTATTTAAAAGGAAACAAACAATCACATGCATAGTAAAATTGACATATATATAAAAAAATATTTATCATTTAATATTCAACGTAAATATGGAAATACAATCAAAGTAATGATAGTGTTGAACAAGCACCAAAAATCTCGCATGATATTGTGAACAAATTATACTCCCACATGATCTTCTTTGACCATATTTAGCTTAGTTTGGGCCATTTTCCATATCTTCTAGATTTTAAATTTTCGCCTTCAGTTCATTTTAAAATTTAGCATGCATTAAAAGTTATTACTCCATATAGAATTATAGTGCTCTGCAAACAAGAAAATAACTTTGAAGTTTTCAACTATTGATTGGAAGGAATGTAGAATGAACAAACGTAGATCCGCAAACAGGGTTCAAAGATAATTAATAAGGCAGCTTTACCTGCGGAATGCAGATATCGAGCAGCCTCTGCTTTTTAATCTCTTCTTTCGTCTGGTAATTATTTTGTCTTTTCTATGTTTATAACTTTAATTTTAATTATTTCATATAGGATTAATGTTTTGCATTTATAATTTGATTTTCGGGAATGTGATGATGACTTCAATTATTGCTTTAATAATTAAATGTTACTCGGTATTAGTTCTATGATTTTATTGTTATGGTTATTTTTCTGTGACATGAATTATATTCCGTGTAAGAACAATGAATGATGGCAAATTAGACTTGATTAACAACCGTATACGAGTTGTAGTTTAAAAGAATAAAAGTCATGTGTAATGTACTAATGTGTGACGTTGAAAGGAAACGTTTTGACTGAGATAAAAGAATCAGTTCTATTTTCAACAAGATGTTCATGATCGCCTGTGACCTTGGCATGGAAGTATGGAACGGATGGTGTTATAAACGAATGCTAGATGTTATAAATTTAACCTATTAAAGAAAAATTAAATCCACGATCAACACTATTATTTTAAGGAAATAGTAAATCTTGTGCGAGGCGGTCTCACAATGTAAGATAGTCTTATTATATAAAAAAGATAAATTATTTATTAGTATTAATAAACAAAGGTTTTATAAAATAATGGACCGTTCACGGTGTGATACTACCGTCTTATATTTAGAATTTTGTTACGAAAAAATATATGTATTCAGAGAAGAAATTGATGGAGTATTTACACCCTCACAACTTGGTGAACACTACAATTCATAGACCGGGATTCCGGGAATGGCAGAGGCTTTTGTCCATGTTTCACTTTATCTTTTACTTAGTTTTGAAAAATTTCCTTAACTATGTACTTCTATCAAATGTCATGAATAATATTAGCCATTAATAAATCACTGCATTTTGACTAATATTCTATAAATAAAATTGTTACCATATATTCCTGGGTAAAATATTGTTACCATATATTTCTGGGTATAATTGATATTTTACGTTAGTTTCATCCCCATCATTATAAGATTCCTTTTTTTAATGCATAACTCAGCCAGAACTCCAAGAGTCAAGTGCGGATGAATATATAATGAGCAATAACTACTAATTTAAATATTTTACATGCATCCTCCGTTCCATATTATATGACGTTTTTGTTTAAAATGAGCTTTTGACTTTCATTTTTACAAATATATTAGTCTAAAAATTATACCATAAATTCTCTTATGAAAAGACCTTTCAAATGAGTAACATTTCATTATGTTCACTCTTATATTTTACTTCCTCCATTCCAATCAATTCTATACATTTGATTAAAATATAACTCACATCTATTCAACAAATATATAAAAATGCTTAGAATGGATGAAGTAAGAGATATTGAAGAAAAAAGGGAGTAATTAATTAATATAACTCTAAAAATGAGAAATGACATATAAAAAAAAAAACAGAAAGAGTAATTAATTAATATATTTACTTCCTAAAATTAAGCGGATTCTCTATCTCACCGAGATGGCGAGATATCTTATTCAAATGTTGATTTAATACAACACTATAATTACGGCCTAAAAAGAGGCGGGTGAGATATCTTATTCAAATGTAGATTTAATGCAACTCTATAATTACGGCCTAACAAGAGGCGGATGGTTTGCCTTGGCATTGGACTGGGTAAAGCCTGCCTTTAAACCTAAATTTTAATGTACCAAAAAATAATTACGACCTAAAGTTTTTGGTACAAATTATTAGCATAAATTTCATTGTTGATTCGTTGCTCTTTACATATATGATGGTTAATGGCTTAATGCAACGTTTTCGTGTTTTGTTTATCATTCTTTGTGTTTTCTTTTTAATGTAGGGACTAGAAGCGAGAGAAAAAGGATTGTACATCAGATGTACTACCTCATACTTAATGACTTTTTGAGTTTTTGTGTATTTTTTTCGAGTACTATAGAGTTTATAAATTACATTTTAGTTTTATGATTTCAAAAATTAAATTTTTTTGAGTTTGAGTTATATGTAACTTTTTGAGATTAAAGTTTAAGTAAATAAACTCAAAAAATTTATAATAAAACTCAAAAATTTTAGATTAAAACTCAAACATTTTATCTTAATGCTCAAAAACTATATCATCTGATGTACTACATCAGGTGCATAATCCACTTACTGCTAGAAGCGATAAGATTGAAAGTGTGACTAAAGACAACTCTACACGAATACATGTATACTTTTTTTATTTTTTTGGCCTAATTAACCACCTTAAATTTCTATTTACAGGAACTCCTACACAGTATGAGTATCTACCTTTTTTATTCTATTTTGTTACGTTCATCATCCTATTCATGAACTATTGACTAAAAAAACGATGATTGACTTAAAGGGATTCCATTATAAAAAGATGAGTAAGTTTATTTATTAATTACTCCATGTTCAAACATGTAGAGAATAAGGAACCACCAACTACTAGCATAAATTTCATTGCCATTCCTTATATTCTACATGTACGATAGCAAAGACAGTTGATTATTTGCATACGCATGTATTTATGTTTTTGCATTCTTTTTTTATCATGCTTTGTGTTTTTTCTTTGACAGGGTTTTGAAGAAATAAGATGGAAAGCGGGAGTACTAGACATTTTAACCCTTCTTACCCTATTATTAACCTTTGATTCTTACCTTCATTTTCCTCCTAAAACTTAATCTTATTGTTTAACGACTTCAGCCTTAGATCTTAGTTCACTGATGGATTACTTTATTTGTTTTTGTCTATTATTAGTCAAATTATTGTTTGTTAATTAAATTTGTGATATTAGAGTTTAAGAGAGGTGGGAGAGTGGTGTCAGACGGTGGTTGTGGGTTAGGAGGGAGGGAGGGGTGACGCGAGAGAGTGGTGATGGGTGGAGGGCGAAGGGCGCATGGGCGATGTGGTGGTGCAAGGGGGAAAGGGACATGGCGGTGGTGGGCTGGGTTGAGTAGAACATGGGATGTGGCGAGAAAGAAAGGTGAATAAGGACATGGGGTGCCATGGATTGAAGAGGACGCGAACGAAGGGTGGGATGAAATTACAAAGGTAATGTTTGAAAATAAAATTGTATATGAAATATAATAAGTTGTATATGAAAAACAATGACCATTTTTATATTATATAGATTAATTCAGACATTCGACTAAATGCACATAAATGTGTTTATATATATATATATATATATATATATATATATATATATATATATATATATATATATATATAAATTATGGCAATTAAAATTACATTATCATATATACACAAATATAAATATTATTTATAATGCAATTTCGAAGATCGTCCGTGCTGGCACGGGTTCAAAAGCTAGTATTTACTAATTGATATAGGGATATGTCGTCATTTCCCAATCAAAAGTAATTTATAAAACCCAATTAAAAAGTAGTATTTAATCGGGGTCGAACACAAAGATGGCGGGGGTTAGATACATGGTTTGTTTAAGTCTTTAGTTTAGTCTAACAAATGAAGGAGGTTGATTAAATTGTAAACTAAGACGTGAATAAGATATCAAATTAAACTAGATGAAAATGTAGTTGATCAATATGAGAAAGACTAGAGCTTTCGGGTTCACTCGGGTTATTGGGCATGAAACAAGGCAAATATGTGAAATAGGTGATTCAAATAGTCAAGGAATTATGCCTAATGTCTTAGGACGTCTAGAAATTCATTAACCCACTTTCATGCGATTAACCAAATCTCGTCACACACATACACAAAGATCATCCAATAGTCTACACACCAAGATTGTTCATCCACTAGTATAGACACCAAGATAACCAAACATGTGAGAAAATACTCAAACTTCCGTAGGAGCAATTCTACAAACACTTCCTATGCAAGAAAGTGACAACCATTAAAACACCAAAATCTATATGTTATCAACCCAAATTCACACCCATTTACTACCCAAGATCCCCCTAAGCTCTAGATGAGGACTACTCACACATGTTTAAGGATGAAAATCTAACGATAAGATGGAACAATACACACACAAACATGCTAAACATAATAAAGATAGAAACTTTGAATGAAAACAACAAGTAAAGAACAATAAATGTAAACTAATGAACTAATTGTAAATAAAAGATGAGAATTATACCAACAAAGAGGAAAGGAACAAACTTGGATAATAATGGAAGATGAATTTCTTCTTGTCTTCCAAATACAACCCAAATGACTAAATGTAAACTATTGAGAAAATGAAGAACTAGCATAAACTAGAGAATAATTAAACTGATAATTAAGGAAAGATTACTTTTTATTGAATGAAAATGAAAGAGGAAATATTAGGGTTCTACAAATATTTGAGAGGAGAATGAACTAATCTAATTTTATAATCTAATTTCTAAGGTAGTGTGTTGTGTCTCTTTTTTATACTAGTCTAATTAATAATACAACTAATATTCTAATAATAATAATAATCTAATAATACACTCACTCACCTCACAATACAAAGACACACGACTCCAATAAATTAAGGGGGAAGGGGAATTTAATCGACAAAACGCAGCAGTGGTGCTAAGCCGGCCCGCCGGCCGTTGGTGGATGACCGGCAGGGAATCCCCTGGAAAAAAAGGGGTTGAATTAATAGGGTGTGTGAGCCGGTGAGGGACAGGCAGACGGGTACCCGTCTGGGAGAGCAGATTTGATGCGATTTGTGTTGCGAGCCGGTTGGCCGGCCGCCGGTGACAAGGCCGGCTGGGAGTTCTCTGGAAAATGGAGTCAAATCTTTGCGTATTCCCAGCCGATTGGGTAGGAGGCAGCCGGGTACCCGTCTGGGAGAGCAAGTGGTGATTTGGGGTTGTTTATGTTGGAGGAGATGCAGGGGAAATTTGTATGATGGGATGAATGGTGATGCGGTGGCTGAAATTGGTCTCGGGGCTGCCGTGGTGGGTTGATTATGGATTTGTAGGTCAGAGGAGCAGGTATGGTGGTTGTGTAACTCGGTGGTTGACGGTGGTTGAATGGTAAATGTGGGGTGAGTTGGTGATGGAGGAAGGAGCTGCTGCTATAATGGTGGTGAAATGGTGAGCACGATGAATGGTGGTGGAATGACGAAGGTTTCGTGATGGTGAATTGAATTAAATGGTGAAGAATAGAGGTGAAGGTATGAATTGGATGGTGAATGTAAATGGTGATGAGGAGTTCGTTGCTGATGTTGCAGGTTGGCGTTGGCCATGTCGTGGGTATGCATGTGGAGATGCGGATCAGCTATGGTGATGATAAAAATGGTGATGAAGCTTGAAAAGATGGAGATGATGAATTGGACGAGGCAGCTGAAGATCAAATGTTGACTTTGTTTACTTTTGTGTTGACCCGCCTTAATTTCCGCCTTCACTACTACAGATACAGGCTATAACAACGGGTAAAAACCGTTGTAAAAACAAAAGGCGGACGTTGTTAAAGCGGCCGTTGTAGAAGGTATTTACAACGGTTTGGTTATTTAATGAAAACGTTGTCTAAAGTATTCACCACGGTTAAAAGCCATTGTTGTTGGGTGTTCTCCGTTGTGGAAAGTGTTTCAAAAATTTGGAGGGAATAATATAACAACGGTTGTCGTATGTATAACCGTTGTTGTAACTTTCCCTCCAAAATTGTGAAGTCTTTTGACAACGGGTTTATGCTACATACCCGTTGTTGAAATTGTTAGTAACAACGGTTCTTAGTTGAAGCAAACCATTGTTGTAATTTTACCTTCAAAACTGTGAAGAATTTTAACAACGTTTCTTCGTTTAAAACCTGTTGTTGAATATTATGCGCGGGTATTTGTGAAAGTCATTCACAACGGTGTTTTTTTTATTAACCGTTGTGAAAAGTCTTCACAACGGTTTTTTTTAGTAACCGTTTTTATTACGAACTCCTAATGTTTTGAAAAATTAAATTTGTTTCATGCCATTCAAAAACCTGCATATATCAAGAAGACCATATACCAAAGACAAAGATAAATCACAAATTGGGTTCATCGAACTCAATAGATTCAATTCAACCATAATAAAGAAAGATCATATATATATATATATATATATATATATATATATATATATATATATATATATACAAGGAGTTGAATTTACATGAACTAATCATTCCCTAACTTCAACAAAAAATTTACTAATAAGTTGATCTAAACTCTGAGTATCATGCATTTCTATATTCTAAGACATAGTTGCCCCACATGTCTCTTACCTCGTCTATATCTATACTTGAGTACTTGCTCAATCTGTTGACGGTTAATTGCATACTTTAACGGAAAAAACAAAGAGAAGACATTATGGTATATATAGCAGCAAGCAAGACAACATTAGCAACATCATGGTATATATAGCAGGAAGCAAGACAACATTAGCTCTAATTTAAAAAAAGTAATAAACACATTATTAAATTACTAACATTTTCTGGAATAATGATATATCTTCGCCTAATAATCTCCAACATGAACCGACAAACGTAGTATCCACATTGTATGCTATCTGGCTGGCGAGGGGCCTATTATTACATAAAAACAAACAGACGAGAGAAGGCTCACATCAAAATCTTGAACTTTAGGTATTGTATTAGTATTAAACACAGATTTTGCACTTAATGTTATTGTATTTGAGCACGTACCCCTGTTATCGTAATAAAATCAGGGCCAACATCAGAATCTTTCGTGGGTTGATCCTGCTCGTTTGCTCTTTTCTTCTCAAAGACCCTTTTTTTAAAAAATAAAAAAGGAGGCAGAAACTCATTTTTTTAGGGGCAAAAATGAGCTTTTTTCTATAAATAAAAATTGAAACTTAATGTTATTATAAATAAATCAGTATTATAAACTTACATATTAATCAAGCGCTTAAAAGTCTCGCTTGGTTGATGATGTAAAGAGTCCAACCAGAAAACTTTATTCCTTGTCGGCATGATGGCTGCTAGCACCCAATGAGTCCTACATCAAGAGACATCATCATTATTAACAAGTACATATATTAGTTATGAAAATGCAATTGTAGGGGGAAACATAATATTAATTTGCTTATTACCCTTTTTCATTATAAGCGCCAAAAATCGACTTCTTGGTTGTCACCAATTCTTTGAGCAATATAATCTACCCGGTCTTGGAACGAGAAATCCATAATAAATAAAGATAAAATATAGGGGCACAGAATCTGTATTGATCGATTGAATATTCTTCTCGGGGATCACTCTCAATTTCAATATCCTACATTATTACGGTATTAATTCCGGTATTTAAAACACTATCTAGTAGTCAGAATATTAGAATATGAAATTATTTATTAAGAAACTTACTTCATCCAAACAAATACTTGTTGGATATCAATCAGTCTAGGCCAAACGCCCATACGGCTAGCATATCCCATGATAGATGTGCTTGGCGCTCAACCCCTAGAATATCCTCCTCGAGCGGAATAACTATCAATTGCTCGGTGGCTATGCGATGGCCAGCCTCCTCATGCAGTTTCCTCATCGTCACCGTTCTTACATATCCCACGTAATCCTTCCCTTTATATTGTGTGTCGTTTAAACTCCTAACTTTCAGGTCCGGGAAAGAATGAGTCTTTGATTTTGTGCTACTACCACCAGCCTACACATGTAGTAGATAATTAAAATAATAAAAAATCCAAAGGTAACATATCCTAGTTGGAGTAATAAAAATAAAAGCGTACTTAATTAAATACCTCGTCAACTTTGCTCTTTCAATGATGAGGTAGTAGTAGCGAGTAAGACTGGGACTTAGGCTTATCGGTCTTTTTTGTCCCCTACACAAAATTACCATGCTTTTTATAAATACAGACAAAATATAAATAAAGGGAGCGAGGTTTTTTAAAAAATGGAGAAGTTAATTAAATACCTCATCAAGTTGTTGTCTCGACGAGGTCGTTGGCATGTCTGTGGACTTAGGCTTATCCGCCAAAGCCGGCTTTTTTGTTCCCTACAAAAAAAAATAACATATAAATTTAACATATAAAAACATTCAACAATTAAAAATTTAACATATATATAAATGTATTTCTTCTAACCCCAACGCTTTCCGCTTCGAGGCGGAGACGTCCGAGCCAAGTAGATGTGAGTTTCGAGCCATTGGATGAAACTTCCAAGCGCATCTCCCGAGAATGGTAATGTCGTCACGAATCGGGACGAGTTGCAAGTTTTCATGGCCTGGTAAGACTGTAGTTATCTCTACTTTGGTATGATTCGGCAAAAGTTTTTCGCCATGAACTACGTTTCATTGCTAGCTGCATTTGGTGTGCATTTCTACGAGACCCCGGCCAACACGCACATGTGGCTTTTCGGTTTAGGGTCAAGCAAGAATAATCGGCCTCTTGTTTACGGGCTGAAGAATATACACATACATTATTATATCTTTGCAAAAACGCTTGACAAGATTCAAAAGATTTTGCAAAAACGCTTTCTGTCTCAGGCCGATTTTTGCACAAACTTAAGCATTCATATAAATTTAACTAATTAAACACTTCATGCATACCTTATCGAAAACAGGGAACCGACTTGAAGGGGATGTATCTTTTTTTCCATCAGCCGTCTTCTCAAGTTGCATCTCCTTTTCAGACCCATTATTTACCTAATAAAATTAACCAATGGCACCACGTCAGAAGTTATAGCATTAGAGCTGGCAGGGAACACACCCCCTGATCTTACCCAAAAAAAAAAAAAAAAAAATAAGGAAGTATTAGGTACCTGATCGGCTTTAGTTGTTACAACTTCAGAAGCATTATTAGGTACCTGATCTTTCTGAATCTCGTTGACCGATACTTCCTTCTCGTGTATTGCCAAGGTAGTAGCGGCCTCTTGACCAATCTGTTGTACCTTATTATTACCCCCTTTAGAAATGACATCCTCCATCATCTTCACTTCTTCTTCGGAAAGCTTACCTCCAGATTCAGCTTTAGTAGTACGGATGCCATTAATCAAGTCGCTTGCCAAGAATGTAATGTGTCGGCAATTTTTATCCCAACAATAACATGTGAATTGAACTTAAATGAAAATAATAGAATAAATGTTACCATGTCAGCCTTCTCAGACTTAGTCTTCCTTTTCTTCTTTATCGGGGCAGTTTTCCCATAATATTTCGTTACTCCAACCTGTAACGGGACGCCCCTCAAACGACATGGATGTTCGGGTCGGCCGATCGCTCTAGCAAGAACGTCATTACGACCACTGGGAGTGAATTTCCCTTCTTCTACCTCTTTCAATACGTTGTCCTATAATATATTAAATAAACTTCAAATTATATTTGTGACTAAAATAATAAAGTTAGTAATGAACTCGTCTTAATAAAATAATGCTTACTATGTAGGCCAACACTTCCTCATCATATTTGTCACGCGACCGGGATCCTTTAGGCGTGTGCCCTTCTTTATAAGTTACATGCCGATCCACCTCTTTCACTCCCTTTGCCACCTACACATTAACATGGTAACATTTATACACGTAAATGTGTATCAATGCAAGTTCAAGTGTGATTAAAAAAATAAAGTCTCACAGGGGAATAATGCATGCTACTTACGAGGTTCTCTTCTATCTTTCTCAGAATCACTGAGAACCATAACATTTCCCCTTCTTGCATGAAATGTTAGCACGATTTCTTCTGCTAACGGCCTTCAAATAATTATATAAAAGCGCAAGTAGATGAGATAATAAAAAGATTATATAAAGGACTCATTAATTAAAAAAAAGATAGGTAAATCGTTAAAAGGCGGGGATATTTAACCTGAAACTTCTCAGTAGTTCTCATCTTTTTGAAAAGATCCCATTGTTCCTACTTGATGGTGGGGCACTTGTTTTCCGGTGGGCTCTTACGCATCTCCCCCGTTGCCTTGTCCACATACAACCAATCCCTAGCAACGTCACACCTCCACTGCCTATGGACATCCGCTGCCTTATGCATTAAATACGGATCATGGCTTTCATCAGGTATAATAAAGCCTTCCTTTACACGAGCCAAGTATAACTCCGCCAATTTTGGATTCAAATTTCTAAAATCATCTAAATGGATAGGCAGAAACTGTCTTGTGCAAGTACCAATCCAACTGGAGAAAAGACCCGCATTTGGACCAAAAGGAAACCCATCTCACTCCATGTTATTTCGAACACTGTTTAGCGGCTATAGTCGCAAGGACTTTCGCACTTCGTAGCACCCCTCTCACCAGGCTTATTATCACCAGGCTTATTATTCTTTTGACTTCTTTTACGTTTTTCACCCATGATAATCGTAAAACCCAAATATGAATGATATAGGAAATGAACAACTTAACAACGTACATGCAGAGTATTATCTAAAACCCTAAACCCTAATAGGAATGAAAATTTAAAACAACAGATTGAGCTTCTAAAATCCTAAACCCTAATAAGAGGAGTGAAGTAGATGATGCGGGATGATAAAGATAACAAAGAAGACGAAAAACAAACAGATGCATGAAAAAGAAACAAGATGATCGTCTTAAAACCCTAATGACGAAACACAAAATTAAAGTGAACATACCTGATGATGATGATGATGATAAAGAGAACGAGCAGGATGATAAGGGAAGGCAACGAAATCTGGGCGTCGAAAATTGGGCGACGACCGGCAACGAGAATGTAGAAAGCGAGGAAGAGAGAAGAATTAACTCAGGATACCAACGGTTGAACTAATGTTGTGTGTGTTTGTGTATGGCATGCTGTATGGGTTTCTAAATTAGTTTTTTATTAAGACAAACTATTGACAACGGGTGCTCAAAGAAGAACCGTTGTTATATGTTAATAACAACGGGTCAATAAAAGTCAACCGTTGTCAAAAGTTTATTACAACAGTTAAAATATACCTGTTGTAATATATTTTCACCAAATTTGCGCCAAAATGAAATATGTCAAAAAAATCATTGACAACGGGTAGAGGTACTACACCCGTTGTTGAAAGTATTAACAGCGGGTAATTTAAATATAACCGTTGTTATTGTTGAACCTTTTTTTTTTTAAAAATTATTGTAATTCCATTACAGTCCAAACCTGTAACAATACATACTTTAATGAAGCACCATATCTTTGCAACATTATTCAGCAATTTCAACACCAGCATCCACATCTAATAATAAGATCAAGAAAATAAGACAACACCAGCATGCATTGCATGCATACTGCATATCTAAGCTACAGGATTTACCATGCCATGCAAATTTGGGAATTTTTATTTAACAATATAATGACCATTATTGATTTATCAATAAATTAAACCATCAAATTATTGGTCTAAAAATGACTCAAAATATTGGTCGTCCATATCACTGTGTCCTGATGAACTATCTCAGGATCGGGGACATTTCTTGGATGTCATAGTTTCTTCGTTAACCCAAATACCTTCACCATGGTCATCACGCATATAGATGCTTTCAGTGTCCTCATGATCAGTGTCAACATCGTCGAAATAAGATACAGTGGTAGACTGATCCATTCCCTCAAAAATGACATCCTGATCATCATCACCATTATCGGATGGACTACTCCTTCTACTCCTTATAGACAGTACAACAGACCACTTCTTATCCATAGGATCGGTGACATAGAACACTTGTTTAGCTTGGGATGCCATTATGAAAGGATCATCCTTATTATTGCCAACCTTACCCAGATTGACCAACGTAAATCCCATCTTATCCTTTCGGACACAATGGATGTTGTTATCAACCCAGTTACATCGAAACAAAGGCATTGTGAAATCAATGTAATCTAGTACCAATATTTCTTGAATAACACCATAATAAAGGCATTTTCCCCAAATAGGCTTTTTATCTTTTGAAGTAGCAAAGTGCATTGCCTCAAATTCAAAACTCACACCACTATTTTGCATTGTGCTCAACTCATCTTGCTCGCGGGTGTAAAAAGTATATCCATTAATGGCAAAACTGTTGTAAAAGGTGACCCTGGCATTTGGACCTAAACCAAGACGTAGTAACCTTGGAGAGATGTCATCACCAGTTTGATCAGTACACTCTAAGACAATATTCCTAAACCACTCTGCAAACGTCTTCGTATGCTCGTTCGCAATCCACTTCTCGGTCTTGTTTTGGTGATCGTATTTGAGCTCATATTTGTGTTGTTGAATATAAGGTTGCACCTCATCTTCGTTGTTTAGCACATACATGTGTGCTAAATGCAACATTTCACGTGTCACAATTTTTTCAACCCGGCCCCTAATACCTTTTCCGGTCATCCAGTCACTATGACGATTCTTAGGAACGCCAATCAACTCCTCAGGGGAGAGATGAGCGTAACAATATGAAAGAGCTTCGTCTAAAATAGCGCGTTCAGCAATACAACCTTCCGGACGATACCGATTAGATGTATAGTCCTTGTAGACTTTCATCAATCTTTCGAAAGGATACTGGTATCTCAAGTACACGGGCCCAAGGTACAAAATCTCTCTAACCAAGTGAATGGTCAGATGAATCATGATAGTGAAGAAAGAGGGTGGAAAATACATTTCCAACTGACAAAGAGAGGTTACAACGAGGTCCTGCAATGAATCCGCGTCATCGGGATCGATGACTTTCTCGCATATGGACTGGAAGAAGAGACAGAATCTAGTTATAGCATATCTTACCTTTTCAGGTAAAATGGAACGAATAGCCACAAGTAGTAATTGTTGCATCAAAGTGTGACAATCATGTGACTTTAACCCGGTGAGTTTTAGGTCTTGCATCGACACTAGGCTTTTGATGTTCGACGAATAACCATGTGGCACTTTAATTCCATTCAAGCATGCACATAACTCTTTTTTCTCATTCCGTGAAAGGGTATAAGCCGTTGGCGGTAAAAATGTACGATTACCTCTCTTCTGTGGTGTCAACTCTAGCCTAATACCCATCATTTTCATATCTTCCCTAGCTGCGGCGTTATCCTTTGTTTTACCAGGAACATTCAGAAGGGTATTGATAATATTATCAGAGACATTTTTCTAAATGTGCATGAAATCGAGGCAATGCCCGACCTCCAGTCGAGCCAATATGGAAGTTTATCAAAAAATATGGATCTTTTCTTATACCCACGAGTAGACAATTTAGAGTCGCTCTTCTTCCCATAATCTATCTCAATATGCTTTACTTTCTGATAAACTTCATGCCCACTCAAAATTCTAGGAGGTTGACGAAGTTCTTGTCTTCCATTGAATGCTTTCTGCATTTTGCGATAACAATGGTCATGATACAAGAACCTCCTATTTCCCATATACACATACTTACGAGAAGACTTCAAGTATTCAGACTCAATATCCTCCCCACACAATGGACAAGCCTCTTTCCCATGAACCGTGTGCCCGAAAGGTCGCCATAAGCCGGATAGTCGGTTATTGTACACAATAACATCGCTCTCAAATTGAAAGTTTCGTTCTTATATGCATCAAATACTTCTATCCCACTATCCCACAACAATCGCAAAACATCTAGAAGAGGTTCCAAATATACATCTATATCATTTCCAGGTTGTTTAGGGCCATAAATTAACAACGACAACATCAAATACTTTCTTTTCATGCACACATATGGAGGTAAGTTATAAATAGCCAACACTACGGCCAAGTACTATGTTGGCTACTCATGTTTCCGTGTGGGTTCATTCCATCAGTGGACAGCGCTAGACGTAAGTTTCTAGGTTCATTGCCGAACTCGGGATACTTAGCGTCGAACGATTTCCATTGCTTACCATCTGCCGGGTGTCTTAGCCTTCCATCATTTATTCTTCCTGTTTCATGCCAAGTTAACATTTTTGCATCATCGGGATTCGCATAAATCCTTATGACTCTTGGTATCAATGGAAAATACCACAACACCTTAGCCGGATCCCTTCCTTATCCTTATAACGCCACTCCAAACATTTAGGGCAATTGGTTAAGTTTTGATATAATTTCCGATACAATATGCAATCATTTGGACATGCATGTATTTTCTCATATTTCATACCCACTCCTCTTATTAGTTTTTTCGCCTCATATGTCTTAACAGGTAGAACATTACCATCTAGAAGCAACTCCTTTATCAAGGCTAAAAAACTAGTGAAACACGTGTCACTCACCCCATTTGCCCCCTTGATATTATACAACTTCACCACAGTAGACATTTTTGTGAACTTACAACCAGGATACGAGAGGTGCTTCGACTCACACAACTTCTCATACATGTTGTTAAGGTCATCCCAATTACTAGTGTCATCACCTACATCTTCAAAAGCAATGGACTCATCATCATTCTCTTCATTATCTATAGACCCAACATTCAACTTCTCTACTTCCAACTCTTCCAACTCAAAAAACTCGGCAAACTCAGGATCATCAGTTAGCCTTTCGTGTACCTCAACATCATCTTCTTCAGAGTTATTCTCTTCCTCTAATGATTCCCCATGAAAAATCCAACGTGTATAGGATCGACTAAATCTCCACTTTTCTAGGTGTATTTTAACGTCTGGAAAAGCCATATAGCTAATATTACCACATCTTTCACAAGGACATGCAATACTAGAAGAACCTTTCAAATTGTTCGAAACGAATTCATAGAATTCAGCTAAACCATCCTTGTAGGTGCGGTCACTCATATTTGCATCAATCATCCAAGTTCGAGTCATTATTCTACATTCGTAATAATAGGCAACTAATTCAGAAAATACAATAATAGGCAAACAAATAAACGAAATTCGGAAAGCAATTAAGCTAAATTATCAACAAATTAGATAATAACCCAAAAATCCTATATCTATAAGCGTTGCTAAGAAACATATATATACCGATTGATAAACACGATGAGGAGAGAAGACGTGACAACGATGACGGAGATGAAGACGGAGAGACGATCGAGGAGGAATGGAGGATGATATAGTAGCAGTATTAGCTTGTGTTTGTGTTTTGTAGCGTATAGCAGAATAAAGCAATCTGTTGTTCTTAAGATTTTCATAATATTAATAACAACGGTTATTGAGTCTACAACCGTTGTTAAAAAGTATTAAAAACGGGTTCTAATATAACCGTTGTGATTACTTTTCACTAATTTGGCGCCAAACCATTAACAACGGTTAAAATTTAACCGTTGTTATTAGTTTTTTCATTAACAACGGTTTTTAAAGTATGACCCGTTGTTAAAACCAATAACAACGGTTAACAACACAGAACCGTTGTAATTAAGTTTGGTAAAATTCGCGGAATCAATTCTACAACGTGTTTTGATGATTTTCGTGAATAAGCGTTGTTAAAGGGCCGTTGTGGTTGCCTGTATTTGTAGTAGTGCTTGCTTCACTTTGTTCCTTGATTTCCGTCTCAAACTACTCTCAACTCGAATCTCCTTTTTATTATTCCGCCTTGCCTACTCATTAAATTAATATATTAATAAAATAATAGTAATAATCAATACATATATATAAAGCAGAAACTTTTCAAGCGATATTAAAGAGTCCAACTTTTTTAGAATTCCTAACAAGAGTAGATTTCGAAATAAATTAAACTTTCCAAGCGATATTAGAGAGTCCAACTTTTTAAGAATTCCTAACAAGAGTAGATTTCGAAACAAATTTAATAAAATATTTATTAAAATATTAAGAAATTTACTTTTATTATGATATTTTGAGTATCATAATAAAAGTAGGTGATACTCAAAATAAACAATGTAACAATTATATGGTATATTAATTATAATATAAACATTATTCATCATATACTATATCGAGTTAATTAGATTTTACTCTCTTTTGAAATTCACATTTTTAAATTACTCCCTTTTGAAATTTTTTGCTAAAATTACTCCCAAATTGCATTTTTTCCCTAAAATTACTTCAAAACTCCAATTTAAGTGACCTATTTCATTTGTTTTTGAATTTATTCCGTTTGTGCCTTAACCAATTTATATTTTGAAAGGTATAACTATATAGACAAATGGAAAGAGAGTTCAAAAACAGAGAAAATAAGTCACTTAAATTGAAGTTTTGAAGCAATTTTAGTAAAAAAAATACAACTTAAATGAGTAATTTTAGCAAAAAAAATCAAAAGGGGGTAATTTTTAAAATGTGGATTTCAAAAGGGAGTGAAATATAATTAACTCTATTATATCTTAGATTTCATTTCTCACACTAACTGAAAAGTTAAATGAAACCTAAAAATGTAGCTTAAAAGATAACTGAAAATTAAAAGGTGGTTTTTTATTTGATTAAGCCAAAAATGTTTGGCAAACTAACCGAAAGGTAGCTATTTTTTTGGTAAAAAAATATAAAAGGGCATAATAACTCTATATTTATTATTATAAATTGAATGAATAAAAAAACAGATAACTTATTTCTCACATGCTACTCTTATTTTAGTAAATAATTTATCTATCAAATATTTGCAAAAAAAATTAAGATAAATGAAATTTTGCTCAAAAGCTAATTTCTTTGAAATAAAACTTAAATATGAGATTTTTCATGATCTCCCGACCTTCCTCATATCTAATTAATTACTTCTTGTTGTGTTTTTTTTTTTTGCCAATGTTTACTTATTTTTGACCCTATTGTTAGTAGTTGATCTCAGGTTCAATTTTTAATTTTATAATCTCCATTATAGCCATTCGTTCAGAATAAATAATAGAATTAGGCATTGTAACACAAGGTACATATACTTGTGGACAACGGGGGGCCCACGGGGGCGCTTGGGAGGAAGAGAACAAGCGTTTTCATTTGTTGGAGTCGCCACCAATTTTTATGGGAAATTGGAACCGTTCGAATACCTCGTGTCATGTCAAGACACAAAGTAGAGACATGAACACTAAGAACTCGTTACCCTTAGCATTCTATGTCTAGAATGACTCTCGTGGATGCCAATGAACACGGGTGTTCACGAGAGATCCGGAGTAAAGGGGTGAGGTGCGTATTAGGAAGCTCTTTTGATCGAACACCTAATCCCGCCCGCCTCGATAGCGGCCTCTACTAATGATTAGGGACATCATCTATACTTGATATATCGTCGATTATATGCATGCAATGCAACATCCAAGTTTTAATCCTAACATGTGAGAATTAGACTAAGTTGGTTGACACATAGTTTAGCATACAATTGGGTCGAAGTAGGATTTAATGCTCAATTACATGTGGAGACATACAAATGATACATACAAATGCGATAAATAATACAATGATAGAAAACTATAATAAAAAATACAATAATTACATCAGGTTTAGCGGTTTATGTCGAAAATATCTTTAAAACGGATGGTTTGAGAAAGAGAACAAAAGAAAGAAATAACGAACAGATCAGTAGGTAATAATACGGTTAATAGTTAATTATACGTAAGCTAATTAAACTAGGTCAAGGCAGAACGGAAGTTTAGAGACATAACTCAACCTGGAACAGGCGCATCAGGACTGCGCCCTTTGGAAGAGGCGCAGCAGTTGTTGCGTCTGTTCCAAGGGTGAGTTCTGGCTGTGAAGCCGGAACTGCAAATCGTTAATATTCGTTGGTGATTTTAATGATTGATTAATATATTTACTCGGATGAAAGTGATTAATAGGTTATTTATATGTGATCGATGGTCATAAAAGCAATAAAACATGGATTAAGACGGATTAATTATACGAATGAACGATCGATTAATGACATGGGTGAATTAAATAAGCTAAATATGATGAATGAATGACAAATTAATGACGAATACGACAAAAGACAGATGAAAATATATCAACGGTCGAATTCCAGAAACCTGATATGAACGAATCGAATTTCTACAACCCGGATTGAATTTAATGACGAAAACCCGCAAATATTGGTTATAAGGGATTTAAGTCGGATTTAATGATGAATTAGACGTGTTAATGATGAACAATAATATACATGAGAGACTATTATGCTATTGTATCGAAGAATTAGAGAAAACAAACGAAAACAAACAAAAGACGAACGAATTACAGAGGACGAAGGAAGAAGAAAGGAAGCAGGAACTGCGGCAGCCTCACGAAGAGGCGCAAAGAGAATCTGCGCTCCTTCAAGAGACGCAGCAGTTGCTGCGTCCTTTCTCGACGGTCTGTCTTCTGGAAATCCGTAAAAAGAGGTTTTAAAGCACGGTTTTAGAAATCGGTTTTAAGAGATGTTTTCGACATAAACCTTACATTAATGATTATACAAAAAGTAAATAACAATAAATAAAATAGGGATTTACACCCTCAGACTTACATGTTTGACGAAACGAGATGAACTAAGTTATCGATTAGTGATGCTCAACTCGAATGTAACGAAAGTGCCCTCGTAAGAGGAAAAAACGATTAGATTAATTAAGGTTGATTGATGTGGAGTTGGTCGGTCATGCAAACGAGGCTGGTACTCAGAAGGATCCGAGCTTACGTGGTCGAATGTTCAACCACGTAGACGCCAAAAAGTAAGAACAAAGGTCTAGAATGCAAAGGGAGAAGAGAAGGGCGGACACTCGCGTGAGAAATATGAGGAGCGAAGGCTCCTATTTATACTAATCACGTGAAGGAATAGGGTTTCGGAGAGTCTTTGGAAGTGAATCTCGGAAAGATATGAAAAAGATACGAAAAAATACGCAGAAAAGGACCTGGGAAGGGGCGCAGCAATCACTGCGTCTCTTGGAAGAGGCGCAGCACCTGCTGCGTCTGTTCCCAAGTGGTTTCCTCCTGCGGAAGAAAGATTTCCGTGTTTGAGTTATAGAAGGACAGAATAATTTGGTTTTCCTTAATATCTTGTGTGAATATTTCGGGAAATACTTTACCAAAGAATAAAAGATTGTGAAACAATTATAAAATATGGAATAGAAATATCCGGAACATTCTAGAACATTCCGACTCAGGATTTTACGGTTATCAGAAAATGGAGACGGTTTTAGGCCCGGACTCCAAATGTACTCTAATTACTGTCAAAACGACCGTATCGGCACGTAGATGACAACTAAGAGGTAGACATTAATATTTGAGCAATCACTTGACGATAAACTTACGAACTGTCACAAATCGTTCCGCGTAGCAAACATGCGGCCAAATCATCACCGGGTGGTTTGCGAGAGGTGCAGAAATGAGGTATCTACAATACTCCAAAATCATGAGGAAGAGAATAAATAAGTAATTGGTTCAAAATAAATATTAACTTTCTACATAAGAATAAAAATTATTGTTAGCTCTACAATAAGAAAAAAACAAATTAATTTGATCAAAAAGGAAAATCTATCACTAGTGTCCAACTATATCGCATTTGTCTTGGATATAGTGAATATAAATAAAGTTTTAGACTCGAACTGCATTTTAAATCGTGCCACCATGGGTGTTATATATGGGTAAAATAATATCAGAATTATTTGAGAAAGTTATAGAATAGACGAGTATATGACAATTTAAATGGAACGAAACTATCTTAAGATCTCCCAAAGTTGAAGCGGTTTTGGTTTTGAAAATTTTTACTTGTGACAAGTAGGGGCATGTAATTTTTCTATTAAATACGGTTATGAGAAGGCTTATATTCGTCATGTCTTATCCTCCATTTGGTATCCTTATTTTCAGGCGTCGCTTTTGTTTTCATTATGCGAGATATGGTCGGGTATTTTAGTTGGTGTGGACTTCGGGAGTAAGATTCATTATCTTTTAGGAATTTCACACTAAATGTATTTCATCCTCTTCGCAATGATATTCCGTATTGCTTCTACACAATTGTTAATGCGGAAGTTTGATCATGATTTTCGACATATTAATGGTCAAAGTTATAAAAGTTTGACCTCTAAGAAGCAAGGTGGAAGAGTTTAATAAGGGGAGAGAGTATACATGATGAATTTTTTTTAATAGTATGCTCAACCAAGTGTGGTATGCCGATTACGTCTTCCAGGAGCATTAACTCCGTAAGAGGATTATCTAACGGGGAATGTCGTATTATCAATCGCCCTGAAAAATTCATAGTAGAAGGGAAGATACTTACGGGTTCCAGAGTCGGCAAAAGGTACCCGAGGATAGTAATGACTTCCTCATATACAAAGATTCTTTTCGTTTTTAAGCAAAGACAATATACGTTGAGGCCATTCTACGTAAGTGTGATAAACAAATCAGGACGTGTCGGGTTCAGGTGTCACATATAAACGGATTACGAACTCTTAAATCCAAATCCGACCCAATTAAATCTCGTGTCGTGTTCGTGTCGATCCAGTTACATTAATAGGTCATCAAATCTCAACCCTAACCCGTTAATTTCATGTCGTGTTTTCGTGTCATGTCATATTTGGAAAGTGTAAGTATATTTATGTGAGGATCAAGAAAACTTGGGATTAATTTAGTAAATAGGTTATTCTTGTCGGGTTCGTGTGTAAAGTGCTGAACCCAAACCTAGCCAATTAACTCTCGTGTCGTGTTCTTGTCGACTCACTTACATAAATGGGTCGTTAAATGTCAACCCAAATCCGTTAATTTCGTATCGGATTCTTGTCGTGTTTTCGTGTCGTGTCATTGTTTGCCGGCTCTAATGTCGTGCCATAACAATAAACAAGAGTACGTTAGGAACAATCACTAAATCATGTTGAAATTTACTTGCTGAAACCAATTTTTATTAATGGTCAGCTTTATGTAGTCTCAAGAACGTCATCCGAGAGAATAAGGTTCTACATCGATGATAGAGACCAAGCGTATCAAGGCCACAAGGACATTGTTTACAAAGAAGTTTTCATAATTTACCAAATTAAGATGTATTATTATATATTTTGCATGGATTTTTCAAGGATAAGTAGTCAAAGACTATTTCGGTAAAAAATAGATGGTGCTAAGAAAATAAGAACGGTAACTCTATAATCCAACTATATCTCTGAATGTTAGTATACAATTGATATAGTTAAATACCAAATGCCACAACGCTTCCGTTGCGTTTTTTATTTTAGGAATTGATGATTAATCTGTCCTCATCTAAATCAACCCCCGAATTTTTGTTTGCTTCCATTTTTAGCATAATTTTTTTTTTTTTTTGGTGACGAGGGAACCCGCAGCCGCTACCTTCGGCGCGCACTGGGTAAACCCTTAATTTTTGTTAAATTTAATAGTTTTCTATTACCCGACCATGGTAACGTAAAATAATGTTTTCAGCGGTGCTATAAAATATATACTATTAACTGACATTATTATACTAACTTGGTAACCCAACTATTTTAAAAAATGAGAAAAACTACTAACTGATGTTGTCACAGATGATACTACTAGGTGCCCGTGCATTCTATGTAATATAATCAGAGATATTGTGAGATGTCTGTAAGGAGCAAATATTCTTAATTGTAAATAGTCAAGGTAAAACTATGTTGTAAGAGTTCTAACATTTTCTCTCAACGCAATAATTATATATAATTATGATACCTGCTATTTTTTGTAAGATCATTAAGTTTTACGTAGTTCTAAAATAATTTGCAAAACTCATAAAGATATAACTCTGTTAATAAGGGTTTATATTGGTGAGCTCCACCATGTTTATAGAGGAAGCGTTTTGTATTTAATTAAAAACCGGTTGCGCCTATAACAATAAAAAAGCTAGCGACATACTATAGCTATGTCACTTGATGTTATACTAAATAATGGCAAAACTTTTATGCTAAAAGCACCAATTAATAATTCACCGTTTATCATCTATACCAATCACGATTTTTTTTTTTCATGAATGACAACATAGTAGGACTTTTTTATCAACTTACGAATATATTTTCACAGATAATCCTAATGGAAGCCCCGTGCATCGCACGGGCTTTCCAACTAGTACTAATATTATAACAACAATACGACTAATTATTAAATATGACAAAGATGACTAATTATTATAAATTAGTAAATAAATGAGCTATTTAACAATTGAGGCACACAAAATCGAGTCGGGATAAGGTATAAATGCGGGGTAAAAGCTACCAAAATACTACTCATCACTAATCCAAGGTTACTACAATTATTTTATCAAATTTAATTTTTTAATCAGTTGATTATCCAATTTTATGGAATATACAGATTATGCAATATTGTATCTTTTGAAACAATCTTGATTTATTTTATTTTAGCTAATTAGTTTCCAAAACATAACCTATATTATATTATATTATATTATATTATATTATATTATATTATATTATATTATATTATATTATATTATATTATATTATATTATATTATATTATATTATATTATATTATATTATATTATATGTTAAACAATTAACATCTTTATACATTTATTTACCCTTTAATAGTTTGCAAAATATAATGACATACTTATATTATATTTTTGCATGTTAAATAATTAATGTCTTTATACTAATTAATATCATAAGAGGGGCATGTTTATTTTAAGGAAAATCATCATACTATGTGATCTCTTTAAATTTATAATTCAACCAAAATTATATAATATTTACATTGAAGTCTCTGGTTCAAGTCCATCACACATCGCTATGATTAAAAACTATATAATATAATTAATTTGTATAGATTTATTTAATTACATTTACGTCCCTTGTTTCTGGAATATATATATAGTATTGATTTGACCCGAAGTGATCCACCTGATCACGACCCGGTCCAAACCAACTTAAGACGAAAATGTAGACTGACCTGATATGACCCAAACCTAATATAAGCCGATTTGATTTGGCCCGATCCAAATTCGACCCGATTTATCCGACTGTCACTTTCAGTTAAGACCTAGTTGGTCAAAATAATTCATTTGAATGAATATAAGCAAAAAAAATCAACCATGTCCGATTAGACAACCAAAATAGTATGAGTTAGTACAGAGAAGCAGCCACGTTGTACATATTTGAGCCTTTGTAATTGTAACCTAGTATAGTTGATAAGACTTAAGAGCTTAGCATCAAAACGGAAACGGATTCGGATACTGATATGACATGGATACGTGACATGACATCCCATAAAATTTAGGACAATATTTTATAGTTATAACGTACCATTTTATATGCAGGACACCTTATTTAAACATATCACTGACCTGGTGAACTTGACCCGACCCGACACCTGAACTCTAGACCCGGGTTTGATACAAATTTGAATTGAACCGATTTAATATAATCCGACCCGAATATTTATTGTTGTATACTGGTTCTTAGCCATAAATCACTTGGTATTAGTTGACCTAAGATGTCCCGACCTTACCAGACCTAACCCAAACTCTATCCAAAACGGATCCAACCTAAACTGACTTGACCCGATTGCCTTGTTAGCCAGGTCTACCCGTCAGTAGGGGTGTTCACTCAATGGTCCGGACCAAATACAAGACCGGACCTAATCATTTGGTCCGGACCAAACCAGATTGTATTTTATTTGGTCTGATCCACGATCCACGTATTTACTCTACTTTGGTCTTTGGTCCGTCTTAGAGCAAACCGAATGGACCGGAGACCAGGCCATGGACCGAACTCACAACAAAAGAAATCATTAAAATCATAACATTGCATGATTTTATTTTCTACTTTATTTACACGTATTTTTTTTGGGTACATAAGAGAGGCGGAGCTTCGAAACTAGTTACTAACAATACGAGAAATCGAAACACCTAAAACATCTTCACGGAGAATAGAACAGAGATTAGCCGGATAGGAAGATAGAATCGTAGGTGAGGGAGCCGAAGAGACCCCGTGATTGGCGAGCCAGTCAGCTGCTCAGTTAGCTTCCCGAAACTCTTTACACCGTTGAACTAGAGAACGTAAACTGTTACTAAAAAGTTGATTGGGCCGGAAGAAATCAATACAAGGCTTATTATCCATAAGGACGAGTGATTAGTAGTTTGTATGTAGCAAGCGGGCATGCTCAAGACCAGCTAGTATTAGTGCACGCATCTTAGCTCTCATCGAGCTGAGTTGCACATGTCACAAGAGAAAAAATAGGGAGATACGAAATTACCAGTTTCATCTCGTATAATCCCTCCGCAACCTGTTGGGCCTAGATTACCTCGAGAAGCTCCATCTGTATTAAGGAGAAACCAGCCATAAGGAGGAGGGTGCCCACGTACAAATATTTCTTTATAAGTCGAACCCGGGGAGGAATTGAATAAAAAGAACAGGTCGAAAGCGTTCTTGAAAGTATTGAATTGTTGTTGAAGAAATTGTACCGGAACAATAGGATTTTCAGCCTCCCGACCGAATACAGTGTTATTTCTCCATTTCCATATCCACCAACAGGTAATAGCGAACTTCATGGGCCAATCACAAGATGCCAGGGTGAAGGGTGGAGGATGAAGGGCGCATGGGCAATGTGGTGGTGCAAGGGGAAAGGGAAATGGCGGTGGTGGGCTGGGTTGTGTAGAACATGGGATGTGACGAGAAAAAAAGGTGCAATAAGGACATGGGGTGGCATGGATTGAAGAGGACGCGAACGAAGGGTGAGATGAAAAAATTACAAAGGTAATGTTTGAAAATAAAATTGTATATGAAATAGAATAAGTTGTATATGAAAAACAATGATGCTTTTTATATTAAATAGATTAATTCAATAAAATGGCATTCGACTAAATGCACATAAATGAGTTTATATATATATATATATATATATATATATATATATATATATATATATATATATATAAATTATGGCAATTAAAATTACATTATCATATATACACAAAGGAAAATGAGATGGCGCCACCGGGTGGCATTGAAATTGGGCGCCACCGAGGGTATGATAGTAAATTACATAGCTATTTTCAATTAATTTCACTAAAATTTGAATTTTAAACTAGTTAGTAGAAAAGGGTAGTTTAGGAACTACTTAAATTATATAATTAATTATAAATAACAAAAAATCAGCAAAATTTGCCTATTATGGTAGACTGTTACAACAAACGAGATAAAAGATCACTAATTGTATGTTAAGAGGACATTGAGTTCTTTGAGATACTCCGTATAAATTAGTAAATTTGGTTATAGATTTCACCACCATGTTTGTATAACAATTGATGATTTCACCATCATCATTAACATTACTTTTCTCTGATAAGCAAGATCAATGGATAAATTGCCAATTTGCCAGAATATAACTGAAAAGTAATGTTTTTGAACCACGAATCAGAAGTCCATTCATAATTTCCATGGTTACGTACTTACGTACCCAAACCTTTGACAATGAAAACATGAAGGTTTACTGGAATGACCATCATATTTGTATACCAATTTGCATATAGTTAATTATTAATATGCAGAAATTAAAATACGATTTCCTGGAATGACCAAATAGTTAAACATGAAAGCCCTTTGTTAAGATATCAAATTGTCTTCTTCTCTGAAATAATTGTATTATATTTTTCCTGAGTTGCAGATGAATAATCCACAAATTGAAGTAGGTGAAGAATGTATACGATGATGAAGAACAGTTATTGCTGTGTAAATTAGGTTATTTAAATTAGATAAATTTTAGTTATAATTTTATATTAATTGCATATATGAAAATTACATACTTACCCTTAAGATTTTGGCGCAAAAACGAAAACCGGCATTTAATCTTTTAATTTTTCTTTTTATTTAATCATGGTGGCGCCGAAATTCGGTGCCACCGGGTGGCGCCATATCGCCATCCTATACACAAATATAAATATTATTTATAATGCATTTTCGAAGATCGCCCGTGCTGGCACGGGTTCAAAAGCTAGTAGTTACTAATCCAAGGTTACTACAATTATTTTATCAAATTTAATTTTTTAATCAGTTGATTATCCAATTTTATGGAATATACAGATTATGCAATATTGTATCTTTTGAAACAATCTTGATTTATTTTATTTTACCTAATTTGTTTCCAAAACATAACCTATATTATATTATATTATACTATATTATACTATATTATATTATATTATATTATATTATATGTTAAACAATTAACATCTTTATACATTTATTTACCCTTTAATAGTTTGCAAAATATAATGACATACTTATATTATATTTTTGCATGTTAAATAATTAATGTCTTTATACTAATTAATATCATAAGTGGGGCATGTTTATTTTAAGTAAAATCATCATACTATGGTGATCTCTTTAAATTTATAATTCAACTAAAATTATATAATATTTACATTGAAGTCTCTGGTTCAAGTCCATCACACATCGCTATGATTAAAAACTATATAATATAATTAATTTGTATAGATTTATTTAATTACATTTACGTCCCTTGTTTCTGGAATATATATATATATAGTATTGATTTGACCCGAAGTGATCCACCTGATCACGACCCGGTCCAAACCAACTCAAGACGAAAATGTAGACTGACCTGATATGACCCAAACCTAATATAAGCCGATTTGATTTGGCCCGATCAAAATTCGACCCGATTTATCCGACTGTCACTTTCAGTTAAGACCTAGTTGGTCAAAATAATTCATTTGAATGAATATAAACAAAACAAATCAACCATGTCCACTAACTTCATTTTGATTAGACAACCAAAATAGTATGAGTTAGTACAGAGAAGCAGCCACGTTGTACATATTTGAGCCTTTGTAATTGTAACCTAGTATAGTTGATAAGACTTAAGAGCTTAGCATCAAAACGGACACAAATTCGGATACGGATATAACACGGATACGTGACATGACATACCATAAAATTTAGGACAATATTTTATAGTTATAATTAACGTACCATTTTATATGCAGGACACGTTATTTAAACATATCACTGACCTGGTGAACTTGACCCGGCCCGACAACTGAACTCTAGACCCGAGTTTGATACAAATTTGAATTGACCAGATTTAATATAATCCGACCCGAATATTTATTGTTGTATATTGGTTCTTAGCCATAAATAACTTGGTATTAGTTGACCTAAGATGTCCCGGCCTTACCAGACCTAACGCAAACTCTATCCAAAATTGATGACTTTATCAGCTGATCTAACTTCTTAGAAGATGAACCCTCTTTCTTTACAGCATTTCTTGCAATTAATCCTTTCTTTAAAATTTGTCTCTAAGATTTTTGTGATAAAAAATTCGTTCTTTATATGCTAAATTGTACCTAAAAGATATGCTAATAAAAAATTTATAAACAATTTCATTACTTTTGTTTAAAAATATACAAATTTCATGAAATTACTCAATTTTTTTGATTAGTTTTATAGTTAATTTTTTTTTCTAAAAATAAAAATTTTATAAATACCGCGTATTCATTGCGCGAGATCTAAACTTGTTAATCATTAAGTAAAAATCTTAGTCGTTGCATCATAGATAATGTTAATGTTACCTTACTAGTCTCTCTTAATAAGACTACTTAATCTATTTTAAGATTAAGACAAATATATCCATCTTAAATGAGAATATGTGACAAATACAATTGTGGTAAATTTCAAAATTTTATGAAGAATCTGAACTCGGTCTTCTAAGTGTGTCTCACTGTACTCAAAGTAGTAAGCATGCAGGGAGCCAGGGAGCACTAGGTAAATGGGGTCATGACTAATGAGGGTATGGTTTAAACAAGTTCTTTTAATTTGTGGTGGATAAAATACACAACACTTCTCTACTACAGTACTACTCCCTCTGTCTCGGTCATTTGTTATCTATTTATTTCGGCATAAAGACCAAGAAATTGAGAAAAAGAAGAGAAAAATAATGATAAATATAAGAGCTATCTCACATGTTCACTTCCCCATATCACATACCCCACTTGGTCACTTGCCTAAATTTACTAAAAGTAAAAATAGATAACAAATGAGTGATACACTCCAAAACGAAAATAGATAATAATTGACCGGGACGGAGGGAGTATGTCTTAGCTTAATACGGCTTTTAAACCCAATTAAAATAGAGATAAAGATATAAAAAGTTCGTGAAAGGTCTCAAGAAGACAGGTCGTGAGCAAGACCATTTGTAAAATATATGTTTTAGATCTACAATTTTAAGTCTCTGTTTTATAACGACCGTGATTGTTTTGTCATTAACAAATACTCCCTTCTATTTACCATATTTTACATTTGCTTTTGCTGGGTATTTGAGTAGCTCACTTGCATGTGGGGCGATTTTGATGCTGATCTGATTTGAACTCAGATCATGAACATCCTCTTTCATGACTTTGCCAACTAAATTAGTTGATATTTACAAAATTCTTAATGTCGTCGCTAATGTGTTCATGACGGGATGTAATTTGTCATTTTTAGTTTAAGCCAATAAAAATGTATGTATTCTCCTCACTCACAAATCGAAATCATGTAATTTATTTTTTAATTGGGAAATGAAGCGCAAGATCAACATATGTGAAGGAAAATTCGAACTTGGACCTGTTTGGCTATTATCACGTTAACATTCTTTGTCTCCTTTAGTCATCCACCATTGCATAATATGTTGGTTGTCAAGTTATAGCTATGGACTTAACCCTAGAGGAAGTAAACAATGGAAAATTTGGGATATTTGGTTTAATTAATTTCATTTTTTTTATATTTAGTCGGATGAAAATTCCGAGATCATGGATAGAGAAAGTCTCTAATTAACATCGATAAATAAAGAAAGCGTCCACTAATTTCGAAAATCACTAGATTAAATTTGCGGAAAATGTAAGAATCAGAAAAACATGTCGAAAAATCGTTAAGACGATTAAATTCTTAAGGAATTTATCAGCTCATCTAACTTCTTAGAAGATGAGCCATCCTTCTCTACAACATTTCTTGCCATTAATCCTATCTCTTTCGCTCTTTTTCGAGCTAATCTTCCACTCTCTTCACCCATCAACTCCTTCACTCCACTACTAATGGCATTACACCCATATACCACACCCTCCTCTCGTACCTCGTCGAGTGTCGAATCCATGGCTAACCCTGCCTTCAAGACATTCACCACTAATTTGGCATTTAGGGGTTGTTCCGCGCCAATTGGCCAAGTCAATATGGGTACGCCCATAGACAAGCTCTCTAGAACCGAGTTCCAACCACAATGACTTAAATACCCTCCGATTGCTGGATGGGCTAATATACTCCTTTGATCCACCCATTCCCTTATCACTAACCCTCTACCTTTCACCCTTTCCTCCCATCCCTCCGGTGGTGTCCAACTAATCGAGCGAACGACCCAGATGAACGGGTGACCAGCCGAGTCTAGTCCCTGCGCAATCTCGTGTAATGCCATTAGTAGCGGAGTGACGGAGTTAATGAGTGGAGAGAGTGGAAGACTAGCTCAAAAACGGGCTGAAGAAATAGGTTTAATGGCAAGAAATGCTGTAAAGAAAGATGGTTCATCTTCTGTGAAGTTGGATAATATGATCAACTCTTTAAAGGAGTACACTACTACAGTGCTACATGATTGTTGAAATGTTCCAGTAATACGAGATGGGTCTGGCCTTACCCGCGGTGGAGGAGAGAAGTCTAACTCACAAGCCCAAGAATGCTCTTATCTCCCAAAACCAATTGGCAATGGGAGAAACACCCCTAGGCCTTATAAGATAGACAATCTCTCTCTTTTTCACCGATGTGGGACTCACAAGTGGATTTATACTCCAACACACCCCCTCACTTGTGAGCCCACTTAAAGATCGGTGCGGAGGGACTGGACATCCTCCACAGGCCGTCCACAGTGCTCACTCGACCCGAGGGACTGGACTTCCTCATGCTGAAACCGGAGGGACTGGACATCCTCACGGCGGATCGGTGCACATAAAGGCTCAGTTTTAAACACGAGACCCAGGTCTTTTTTTTTGCCTTGGGCTCTGATACCATGTTAAGATTATAGAGGAGGAAGGAATTCATAAATGATAACTGTATTATTGAATGATGTGATTTGATGACAATACATAGACGATATATATAATAGATGACGATACTGTAAACCCTAGACGGTGGCCGCCCTAATGGGCCTAATATTGGACTTATTATCCTAATACCCTCCCGCAATCGTAAATGCAGTATATGGAACGAACTTTACGATTGGAGAAATACAAAGAAAATATAAAAAGAAATCGTCCTCTATTCTTCATCTTCGTGAATAGACAAGAAAATCAAAATCTTCATCTCTTTTCCATCTTCATTAATTTCTTCGCAAGGTTGGTAAGATAAACGAGTATTAAGACTCGTTAGAAATTTCTTCGAACAAGAACGTTAATTTTTTCGGACTTGTCGAAAATGAGTTAATTTGCAGGAACCCTAATCGAACCTGACAAATATCAATAAAACAGAAATTATCCGTTAATTTCAAAATTTGGAGAACGTTGATCTTTTCGAACTCCAAATATATCAATTTAAATACCACCTTGAAGAAGAGAATTTAAATCAAATTTCAAAAGAAAAGGAAGAGATTGCTTCTTTCTTTTTTTTTTTTAAATATTTTGGCAAAAGAAGTCCGTGGGAATATGACAAATATCGATCTACCGAAAACATCCGTTTGAATGTTGGAACGGCAAGAAATAAATAGCACCTTCATTGATAACTTCAATGATGTTATCAAATTGCCATTACACCAATCATTGGACATTTGGACGAATAAATTTCTACCCTTTTTTTTTTTTTTTTTTTTTAGAAATTGATAACGAAAATCACGCCGGTGAGCGCTATATAATTTCGCCCACCGGCAGAAAGCGGAAGCAATTTTAGAGTCCTCAAGAAAGAGGCTCTGATACCATGTTAAGATTATAGAGGAGGAAGGAATTCATAAATGATAACTGTATTATTGAATGATGTGATTTGATGACAATACATAGACGATATATATAATAGATGACGATACTGTAAACCCTAGACGGTGGCCGCCCTAATGGGCCTAATATTGGACTTATTATCCTAATACGGTTTCCACTTTTTTTTTTTTTTTTTTTTTTTAAAAAAAAAACTGGTTCTTACAATTTTAGCAAATTTAAATACAGGTTTTGTTGAAGATTATCGGAATTAGTGGATGCTTTCTAAATTTGTCCATGTTAATTAAAGACCGTCTTTGTTTATGATACCGAAATACAACTCTTATCACTACTTTATAGGTATTAAGTTTTAAATTTTTTTTATATTAGGTACTAATTTGTAAAAAATGTGTTTTATTAGGTATATTAAGTAACAATTTCTCACTTATTTTATTCATCCATTTCTCTTATCACTAAACCTCACCTAACTCACAATTACTTATTTAATTCGTAATTATTCATTTCTCTCTCCAATCCACAAAATCCACCATCTTCCTTTATTCATTCTTTAATCATCTCCTAAAAATCTTGTGCCCACATCAAAAGGGAAGAAAACCTTCAATAGGAAGGAGTAGTTTATGCCAATTTTATTTTATTTTAATGAAAAAATTACAATTATGAATTTAATTAAAAGACTAGAGTTTAATTATAATAATATATTCATTGAAAAGATAATAATGTAACTTTACCTTATTTAGCTATATGTCTTTTGGAGAAAAAATTAAGAGAATTTTTATTCTCTTAGCAGTAGAGGGGATTCCACCCGTTATAGACTTGTAAGTTAACTTACAACTATTGATTTTGTTTTATAATAAAGTGAGCCTAAACTTGTAAGCAATTTCTAAGTTTTATAATAAGATTTTCGATTTTTGTTTCAAAAATTTTGATTTGTGAGCTTTACCATAAAGATTCCAGGCTCATCTACTTATATAAATATTAAAAGGTTAAACTTTAAAAAAAATCGAAAAAATACACACGAGCTTAGTTAGATA
This sequence comes from Silene latifolia, assembly GCF_048544455.1. Taxonomy (NCBI): domain Eukaryota; kingdom Viridiplantae; phylum Streptophyta; class Magnoliopsida; order Caryophyllales; family Caryophyllaceae; genus Silene; species Silene latifolia. Next base: position 7,093,068 of record NC_133537.1, on the reverse strand, counting down.
TAGGTTGGTTATAATCCTATTTGTACATTTCACGTCATTCATAACCATTTTATAATTATTATGGAAAAACCGCTTCCAGAAATGAATATGACTTTTGGGATCCAAAATAATTCATCTATTATTTTGGTGTCAAATAAGGGAAAGGGGATTTGAACGTATGGGTTATTATCACGAATTCACGATACCTCCATCATCTTAACCATTAGGTTAAGACTAGAGCTGGCAAGCCTGGCTCGGCCCGACCCGAGGACGACCTGCAATCCCACGTGACCCGATGACCTATGACCCGAACTCGACTTAATATAAACCTGATATGATATAGATCCGATTAAATTGATGACGCGACAAATTATTAAACTTAATATTGATCAAAATAAACAAATAATGAGTGAAAATTAAACACATTGGTTAAAATTTGAAGTAATGCATTACTAACCTTATACTGTACTTCTTAATAACAGACCCAAACACGATCTGACCTTACACATCACTAGGTTTGGTGTCAGGCTCCGCCCGGGCCAATTTTTAGGAAATAAAATTACGTTATACTTGTTAACTCATACATTTACAATTTATAATGAAATGTAAAATTTATCAACCAAATTATGAGACACATTTACTGCTTGCGCGATTAATATTATTACTTTCACTACTCCCGCGCTCATTACCGTTTCTTTCACTACTTCACATTTAATAATGTTAATTTCACTACTCCCTTTTTTTTGGTACCATTACTTTCACTACTCCCGTTGCTATTATTGTTACTTTTAGACTCATATGAGTAATTACTATCATCATATCATATAATATATTATATTAAAGCAGAAACCGTATGCCACATGTCATCTATCTATTCATTTCACCACGTGTCAATTTTTAGGAAATAAAATTACGTTAGACTTGTTAACTCATACATTTACAATTTATAATGAAATGTAAAATTTATCAACCAAATTATGAGACACATTTACTGCTTGCGCGATTAATATTATTACTTTCACTACTCCCGCGCTCATTACCGTTTCTTTCACTACTTCACATTTAATAATGTTAATTTCACTACTCCCTTTTTTTTGTTACCATTACTTTCACTACTCCCGCTGTTATTATTGTTACTTTTAGACTCATATGAGTAATTACTCTCATCATATCATATCATATATTATATTAAAGCAGAAATCGTATGCCACATGTCATCTATCTATTCATTTCACCACGTGTCAATTTTTAGGAAATAAAATTACGTTAGACTTGTTAACTCATACATTTACAATTTATAATGAAATGTAAAATTTATCAACCAAATTATGAGACACATTTACTGCTTGTGCGATTAATATTATTACTTTCACTACTCCCGCTCTCATTACCTTTTCTTTTACTTCTTCACATTTAATAATGTTAATTTCACTACTCCCTTTTTTTTTGTTACCATTACTTTCACTACTCCCGTTGCTATTATTGTTACTTTTAGGGGTTGTTTGGTTGATCAAGGAACTTAATTTTCATAGGAAAATGCAATTCATGGGAATTAAGTTCCCTCATCCAATTCGGGTGAATTTCGGAAAAGTGTTTGGTTGCTCATGTAGGAATTAAATTCCACAGGAACTTCCAATGACCAAGGGGGAGTAGGTAAGCAACTTCCCACATCATGTAGGCATTGGAAGTTCCTGGGAAGTGCTAATTCCTACATTTTCCAAAAATTACGGCAACCAAACAACCCATGTTTTTCAAAATCATGGGATTTTTCAATGCCTATGTTTTCTTAGTGGCAACCAAACGACCCCTTAGACTCATATGAGTAATTACTATCATCATATCATATAATATATTATATTAAAGCAGAAACCGTATGCCACGTGTCATCTATCTATTCATTTCACCACGTGTCAATTTTTAGGAAATAAAATTACGTTAGACTTGTTAACTCATACATTTACAATTTATAATGAAATGTAAAATTTATCAACCAAATTATGAGACACATTTACTGCTTGCGCGATTAATATTATTACTTTCACTACTCCCGCGCTCATTACCGTTTCTTTCACTACTTCACATTTAATAATGTTAATTTCACTACTCCTTTTTTTTGTTACCATTACTTTCACTACTCCCGCTGTTATTATTGTTACTTTTAGACTCATATGAGTAATTACTATCATCATATCATATCACATATTATATTAAAGCAGAAACCGTATGCCACGTGTCATCTATCTATTCATTTCACCACGTGTCAAATTATGGCGTCTTTAGACTATGTCAATTATTAATTTTCATATTACCTAAAATATATTCCTATTGAAAAGGAAACAAACAATCACATGCATAGTAAAATTTCATATATAAAAAAAATGTTTATCATTTAATATTCAACGTAAATATGGAAATACAATCAAAGTAATGATAGTGTTGAACAAGCACCAAAAATCTCGAATTATATTGTGAACAAATTATACTCGCACGTGATCTTCTTTAACCATATTTAGCTTAGTTTGGGACATTTTCCATATCTTCTAGATTTCAAATTTTCGTCTTCAGTTCATTTTAAAATTTAGCATGCATTAAAAGTTATTACTCCGTATAGAATTATAGTGCTCTGCAAACAAGAAAATAACTTTGAAGTTTTCAATTATTGATTGAAAGGAATGTAGAATGAACAAACGTAGATCCGCAAACATGGTTCAAAGATAATTAATAAGGCAGCTTTACCTGCAGAATGTAGATATCGAGCAGCCTCTGCTTTTTAATCTCTTCTTTCGTCTGGTAATTATTTTGTCTTTTCTATGTTTATGACTTTAATTTTAATTATTTCATATAGGAATAATGTTTTGCATTCATAATTAGATTTTCGGGAATGTGATGATGACTTCAATTATTGCTTTAATAATTAAATGTTACTCGGTATTAGTTCTATGATTTTATTATTATGGTTATTTTTCTGTGACATGAATTATATTCCGTGTAAGAACAATGAATGATGTCTAATTAGACTTGATTAACAACCGTATACGAGTTGTAGTTTAAAAGAATAAAAGTCATGTGTAATGTACTAATGTGTGACGTTGAAAGGAAATGTTTTGACTAAGATAAATGAATAAGTTCTATTTTTAACAAGATGTTCATGATCGCCTGTGACCTTGGCATAGGAGTATGGAACGGATGATGTTATAAACGAATGCTAGATGTTATAAATTTAACCTATTAAAGAACAATTAAATCCACGATCCACACTATTATAGTAAATCTTGCGCGAGACGGTCTCACAATGTAAGATAGTCCTATTATATAAAAAGATAAGTTATTTATTAGTATTAATAAACAAACGTTTTATAAAATAATGGACCGTTCACGGTGTGATACCATCTTATATTTAGAATTTTGTTACGAAAAAATATATGTATTCAGAGAAGAAATTGATGGAGTAGTTTACACCCTCACAACTTGGTGAACACTACAATTCATAGACCGGGAATGGCAGAGGCCTTTGTCTATGTTTCACTTTATCTTTTACTTAATTTTGAAAAATTTCCTTAACTATGTACTTCTATCAAATGTCATGAATAATATTAGCCATTAATAAATCACTGCATTTTGACTAATATTCTGTAAATGAAATTGTTACCATATATTTCTGGGTAAAATATTATTACCATATATTTCTGGGTATAATTGATATTTTACGTTAGTTTCATCTCCATCATTATAAGATTCCTTTTTTAATGCATAACTCAGCCACAACTCCAAGAGTCAAATGCGGATGAATATATGATGAGCAATAACTACTAATTTAAATATTTTACATCCATCCTCCGTTCCATATTATATGACATTTTTGTTTGAAGTGAGCCTTTGACTTTCATTTTTACAAATATATTAGTCTAAAAATTATAAAAATTATACCATAAATTCTCTTATGAAAAGACCTTTCAAATGAGTATACATTTCATTATGTTCACTCTTATATTTTACTTTCTTTATTCCAATCAATTCTATAAATTTGATTAAAATATGACTCACATCTATTCAACAAATGTATAAAAATGCTTAGAATGGAGGAAGTAAGAGACATTGAAGAAAAAAAGGAGTAATTAATTAATATAACTCTAAAAATGAGAAATGACATATAAAAAAACAGAAAGAGTAATTAGTTACTATATTCACTTCCTAAAATTAAGCGGATTCTCTATCTCACCGAGATGGCGAGATATCTTATTCAAATGTAGATTTAATGCAACACTATAATTACGGCCTAAAAAGAAGCGGGTGAGATATCGTATTCAAATGTAGATTTAATGCAACTCTATAATTACGGCCTAACAAGAGGCGGATGGTTTACCTTGGCATTGGACTGGGTAAAGCCTACCCTTAAACCTAAATTTTAATGTACCAAAAAATAATTACGACCTAAAGTTTTTGGTACAAATTATTAGCATAAATTTCATTGTTGATCGTTGCTCTTTACATATATGATGGTTAATGGCTTAATGCAACGTTTTCGTGATTTATTTATCATTCTTTGTGTTTTCTTTTTAATGTAGGGGCAAGAAGCGAGAGAAAAAAGATTGTACATCAGATGTACTACCTTATACTAAATGACTTTTTGAGTTTTTGTGTATTTTTTTCGAGTAATATAGTGTTTATAAATTACATTTTAATTTTATGATTTCAAAAATTAAATTTTTTTGAGCTTAAAATGTAATTTTTTTGAGTTATATGTAACTTTTTGAGATTAAAGTTGAAGTAAATAAACTCAAAAACTTTATAATAAAACTCAAAATTTTTAGATTAAAACTCAAAAACTTTATCTTAATGCTCAAAAATAATACCATCTGATGTACTACATCAGATGCATAATCCACTTATTGCTAGAAGCGATAAGATTGAAAGTGTGACTAAAGACAACTATACGCGAATACATGTATAATTTTTTTTGGCCTAATTAACCACCTTAAATTTCTATTTACAGAAACTCCTACACAGTATTAGAGTTCAGAGATACTCATACTCATACTCATACTCATACTCATACTCATACTCATACTCATACTCATACTCATACTGTGTAGGAGTTCCTGTAAATAGAAGGTAGATACTCATACTGTGTAGGAGTTCCTGTAAATAGAAATTTAAGGTGGTTAATTAGGCCAAAAAAAATTATACATGTATTCGCGTATAGTTGTCTTTAGTCACACTTTCAATCTTATCGCTTCTAGCAATAAGTGGAGTATTAGAGTTTACGGATTGGGGTGGTCGTTGTTGGGTCATAAGGGAGGTGAGAGAGTGGTGTGAGGCGGTGGTTGTGGATTAGGAGGGATGGAGGGGTGATGCGGGAGAGTGGTGATGGGTGAAGGGCGAAGGGCGCATGGGCGATGTGGTGGTGCAAGGGGGAAGGGGACATGGCGGTGGTGTGCTGGGTCGAGTAGAACAGGGGATGTGACGAGAAAGAAATATGCAATAAGGACATGGGGTGGTATGGATTGAAGAGGACGCGAACGAAGGGTGGGATGAAAAAATTACAAAGATAATGTTTGAAAATAAAATTGTATATGAAATAGAATAAGTTGTATATGAAAAATCAATGACCATTTTTATATTAAAGAGATTAATTCAATAAAATGACATTCGACTAAATGCACATAAATGAGTTTATATATATATATATATATATATATATATATATATATATATATATATATATATATATATATATATATATATATATATATATATATATATATATATATAGCAATTAAAATTACATTATCATATATACACAAATATAAATATTATTGATAATGCAATTTCGAAGATCGTCCGTGCTGACACGAGTTCAAAAGCTAGTATTTACTAATCCAAGGTTACTACAATTACTTTATCAAATTTAATTTTTTAATCAGTTGATTATCCAATTTTATGGAATATACAGATTATGCAATATTGTATCTTTTGAAACAATTTTGATTTATTTTCTTTTACCTAATTAGTTTCCAAAACATAATCTATATTATATTATATTACATTATATTATATTATATTATATTATATTATATTATATTATATTATATTATATTATATTATATTATATTATATTATATTATATTATATTATATTATATTATATTATATTATATTATAAACAATTAACATCTTTATACATTTATTTACTTTTTAATAGTTTGCGAAATATAATGACATACTTATATTATATTTATGCATGTTAAATAATTAATATCGTTATACTAATTAATATCATAAGTGGGGCATGTTTATTGTAAGGAAAATCGTCATACTCTGGTAATCTCTCTAAATTTATATAATTCAACCAAAATTATATAACATTTACATTGAAATCTCTGGTTCAGGTCCATCACACATCGCTATTGTAATACCCGTCCTTTTAGGGACCCGTTGACTGACGTTGACCGACCTTAGACGCGTACCTTGACCTTCGGAAATCTTACGAGCAATGGTTGGTGACGGTGTGAGCTTTAGTTAGTGTGTAACTCGATCTAGCGGAGGCTACTCGATCGAGTAGCTTGGGAACTCGATTGAGTAACGTGTTTACAACGGGGATTTATAAATCGTGTTTCGTATAACCGCAAATCATTTCCGCCTCTCTTCCCTAAACCTAGATGTCGTCTCTCTTTCTTCCCTTCACCACAGTCCCTTCCATTGGAGTCCTTGAGGATGCTTGTGCCATGGGGATGGGTTGCTTGAGTCGGGTAGCGGTCTTGACGCCGGATTGCTATGCGTAGGTATGTCATCATCATCATCATTGTCGTTGTGTTCAATTAGGGTTGTAGTGGTAGTGATAGATGATTGTACTGTTTGTGTAGGTGTGTTGCGTGGTTGGCTGGTATCATGCGGTTGGCGAAAGGTAGGTTTGCCTACTCAGTATTGTTGGATGCCTAGTGCGTCTTTTGATATGGTTCGGTTGATGTAGTTTCGGTGTGATTGATAGATTGTGGTAATTGGTTGGTGGTTTATTGTTTCGTTTAACATGGTTATGGTGCAGCTGATTGTGATTTATCGTATAACTGTCTGTGATCTTCGGGGTGCGTCCCTGGCTGAGTGGGGTCACTTGCGGGAGTGGCTTCACGCCCTTGATTCGCCTTCTGTGGAATCCGCCACAGAAGGGATGTGCACATTAATGGACATGGGTTATCGCTCGATTTGATTAGCGGGGCTTAGGTGGGAATGACTGCGGTCCCCTCTGGCAGGGACGGTCCAGTGGACAGTCGGTGACGATGATTGATTGGAAGAGATGTGGCTTGTGTGTGTTTTGTTGTATCTATATCGTGTCGGCAGTTGTTGGTGTGTTTTCCTCAGTAACTGACCTCATTTGGTTTTGTCTTCTTATTTGTTTCTGTTGTGTCTGTCGTGATCCCTTATGGTGAGCAGTCAGTCTTAGCAGGTGATGTCTTGGATGATAGTTGGGTGCTTGGCGGGATAAGTCTTTCACGAGTCACGACAGAAGTAGTTCGCATAGCTAATAGTAGTTGGAGTTGTACCTTTTGTATACCTTTAGTTTTGTTAATTACTTGTAATAAATCTTAATTGTTCTTTTATCGACATTTGATGATTACTGTCCTCGGGCAACCGAGATGGTAACACCCTTATATGCTAGGGAAGGTCTTATTAAGGCTCATTGGTATATGGGGGTGTTACAACTATGATTAAAAAGTATATAATATAATTAATTTGTATAGATTTATTTAATTATATTTAAGTCCCTTGTTTTCGAATATATATATATATATATATATATATATATATATATATATATATATATATATATATATATATATATATATATATATATATATATATAGAAATTGCATCAAGTGAGTCTAGGTATCTTAGGTGAGTCTAGCATTTTAATCTCATCCATTAGATCTACTCCTAATCAACGGCTGAGATTAAATCTCAGAAATTATAACAAACGTATAAAAGCTAAGAATTCAAACCTCCCTCTCATAATTCAGTTTCACTTTCTCTCTCCTCCGTCTCTTTCCCTCGCTTTCTCTATCTCTCTCTCTCTAAGTCGAAAATAATCCTCTGAATCAAGCAAACAAACCCTAGGTTCCTGTTTTTTTCTCGCTTTTATCAATTCATTCACAAATCAATCAAATTCGTGTGTTTTCCAGGTTCTCGTTGCTACAATGGATGCAGATTCTACCGACATTAACATGCAAACAGGTAATTTCCGTAATCCTTTCGTTTTCAGTTTTCCTTTTCGCGATTTCATCTGGATTCTATATCGCTGATCATTCGCTATTGTAATTTCATTATTCCGTTGCTTTTCAGTTTTTTAGGTTAATCGATTTTATTTTTGCTTCAATTTTAATGACATCCGTTCACTTCTACTTCAATTTGACGGTCTCCTTTCCTTTGATTATTCTCGTATTTGCTTTTCTCTTAAATATTAGGTGCAATCTCCTTGTATTTGTTGTTTTTCCTATCGAATTTTCATATTTGCGTTCTCCTCTGCTTCTGCTTACAATCGCAGTTGCTTTATCGTCACATTCCGTCAATTTTGATTAATTTGTCTTTATTCTTTGCTTTTCGCTTTTTAGGTTAATCGATTTTCTGTTTGCTTCAATTTTAATGAAATCCGTTCACTTCTACTTCAATTTACGGTCTCCTTTCCTTTGATTATACTCGTAGTAGCTTTTGTCTTAAATATTAGGTCAAATATCCTTGTATTTGTTGATTTTCTCGTTCAATTTAGGTCAAATTTCATTATATTTGACCTCTTTTCCTGTCTTGTATATTCCTGTTCCCTGTCTTTATATTCTGTTACTGCTGTCAATGCTTACGCTCGACTTTGTTACAATATCAATGTTACTGTAACACAATCACATATATTCATTTCCATTGCACATATAACATATGTTGTACCACTTCTGGATGTCCTCTTGTTCTGTTGTTACTTCAACGTACTTTAGTTTCTTGTTCTAAATTGTAGTCTAGCCTCTTCGCATATTTCCTGTTCTCCCGTCCATCCTTATGTCACTACATTGTCATAGTACTAGTATTATCAGAATAATGTTACTCTTTGTAATACCACCATTGTATTTCGGTCACTAATACTCGTATTTTCCTTTTTGTATTACGACTCAATCTTGTCACTCAACCCCATTCTACGCCAATTGTCCAAGAGCAACCCAATCCTCAACCAAATAATCAGCTTGTTCTATCTCACACGCCTAATGGAGGTGAGCGCTGGATGCGTGTGGTTGAGCACAAGTTTAGACCTACCATTGGTGCAGTTTTCGCCTCCCTTGAGGCTGGAATCAAGTTCTACGAGGTTTATGCTCGGGCATGTGGATTTACCCCTCGGAAGCACATTTAAAAACACTACGAGGTGGTGTTGCACACCAAACATTCGTAGTCCGAAACCGTCAAGGATTCAGGGAATCTAAACCGAAACAAATGCGTCCCCGAACCAAGGATGATGAGAATATGGGTGATGGTTCGTCCACAAATAGTACATTACACGGTGAGTTAAAATCACAAGAATTGGATGCCGAGCGTACGTCGATTTGCCCTTCTACATGGCCTTGATGGCCCAAATATGATTGACGAGTTTTCAAGTCCACAATCATCGTCTCACCTCTCGTCTGTAGAATAGAGATCTCGATAAGATTTCACGATCCCTTGATATATTCCAGAAGACGCTTATCTTGGACAACTCCAAGTTGAATATTGGCGCTGGATTGACCTTTAGACAGGTTAAGGAACTTGTCAATGGGTATGAAAATATCGGTGCTACATTGATAGATTTTAAGAACTTTCAAAGAGATATCAAGTGCTACATTGGGTTAAGAGATGCTGACCTTTTCATCGATCGACTTGAGAAACTCAAAGCGACCCAACCCCAGTTCTACTTCGCCTATGATGTTGATCCGCAAAACCGTCTAACAAAGTTCTTTTGGGCTGATGCTACATGTATTAGAAACTACTCATTCTTTGGGGATGCTGTGAGCTTCGACCCTACTTACGGAACCAACAAGTATGATATGGTTTTTACACCATTCACAGGTTAATCACCACAGAAAGTCGGTGTTGTTTGCGGTTGTCTCTGTTACACGAGGATGACATCTCCTTCCAATGGACCTTTCAAAGATTTCTTGACCGCCATGGGACAAAAAGAGCCGCAATTCATGATCACGGATCAATGCCCTGGCATAAAGAAGGTAATAGTGTGACAATGTTATCAGAATGAGACTTACTTAAATTTACTCACTTGCTCTTTCCCTATCACTGGTCAATATCACGTTCGACTTGCTATTTCATTATGACCGGCATACAACAAGCTTTCCCTTCTGTTTTCAAGACAGCTAGGCATCGTTATTGTATGTGGCATATTACACAAAAGATCACAGACAAAGTTGGTTCAAGACTCTGCAGAGACACGGACTTCCTTCCTCGCTTCAACGCCGTTGTTTGGGACCCGATATGGAGCCGTCGGAGTTCGAAGAGAAGTGGCGGAAAGGTCATTTCGTTTTCGAGCCTGGAAGATAATGATTGGTTGACTACAATGTTCGACGACGACACCATTGGATTCCCGCCTACCATCGTGACCTTGCCTTAGGCCGCATATTAAGAACAACACAACATCGAAAGTACAAATTCGTTTTTCAAGCGCTATGAGAATCACTTTGGTACACACGGTCGAATTTTGGATGAGGTAAACAACTCTTTTTCATTCCTTACGATCTTAGGAATGTTGTATGTTACAAAGTACCATTGTTTCATTGTTACATAAATAATTTATTGCGAATCCTTGTTGCATTAAAACCAGGTTCCAAATCGCTATGGACCAGCGGCGCTATACACGAAGGTGCGATGATTATAACAAATACCACTCATTCCCCGAGCTTAAGACAGAATTACCTATAGAAAAGCATGGCGCTATTATATACACACATGTTGTGTTCAAGGTGTTTCAAGAAGAAGTAATGGCTGCCGATTCATGTGGTGTTGATGACTTTGAGAAGAAGGAGCATGTGCGCATAATTCATGTAATCGATCTTTGAGATGACATGAATTTTCAAGGTGAGGTTGGACCTTAGAAGCACGGAGATGCGATGCGAGTGTAAACTGTTCGAAAGAATTGGATTACTCTGCATATTCTCGTGGGTGTACAAGGGCAAAGGAATTGGGCGAATACTAAGCAAGTACATTGTAGATCGTTGGCTAAATAACACACACGCAGCAAACAAATGTTTGATTCAAAACATTATTACAAAGGATTTTGACTTGTTACAAGAATTGTTTTACTGATAACATTGTAACCATAATTTCTTATAGTAACATTGTCACCATGATAAACAAAAGAACTTTCTTTTTTTACTTCTAGGCTTGATTCGAATGGGAATGTCATTGAGGATTCATATATGGCTACGTCGATAACGAGACATTTGTGCAACGTATGGTCGAGTTCCGTCGATAGTTGGTGTTCTCAAACTTTACCTGCTTGAACACACGGAAGAGTTAGCATCCCTCCTAGTTGAGTTCCGGCAGAAGTTGTGTATTGAACCGCTTACAAAAGACCAAGAGATGGAGATGTCTTGTTGGGCTGCTCGTCGTCCAAGTCACTATCCACCCTCCGAACAAGCACGCAACAAGGGCGTGAGGAAAAAGATTGAAGTCGGCTAAACAAAGGCCATTGAAAAAGCGACCAAGCCAAAGAGGCTATGTGCATACTTTGCAAAGAAAGAGTTACCCACGACAGAGAACATGCCCTCTTCGCATAGGCGATGTAGGCTGCCGAGAAAGCAACTAAAAAGAAAAAGATTGATACTTTGTTATGATGTTACAAAGAATATTGTGACCTTAGCAATAATTAGTAGGATTTTGTGTTCTTTGTGACAATAATATATCACAAAGAAAAAAAAAAAAGTAGAATTGTGTGTTGTTGTGGCAATAACATGTCACAGAAAAAAGTCATTCGATTTTCCTACATCATAGTTAACATTTTATACAAAGACTTACAACATTTTATACAAAGAATAAATATTGTTTTAGGACCATTGTCCGTCCGTTTTAGGAGCATATTTCCTAAGTTTTACAAAGAATAAATGTTATACAATTTGTTATACGATTTGTTTTGTTTAAGCAAAAGGGTTTAGGGTTGGATTAGGCGGCTCCGCGAAGCGGTTCCGCCTAATCCAACCCTAAACCCTTTTCCGTCCCGTTTTAGGAGCGTTTTTCCCCAGATTTAAATCCCGTCCACGACAGGGTATCACCCGTCCTTCCCTAGGGTTTAGTTTTGGTTTTTTGCACCACGATTTATTAAGGAAAAGGGTTTAGGGTTGGATTAGGCGGCTCCACGAAGCGGTGCCGCCTAATCCAACCCTAAACCTTTTTCCGTCCCGTTTAGGAGCGTTTTTCCCCAAATTTAAATCCCGTCCACGATGTATCGGCCGTCCTTCCCTAGGGTTTAGTTTTGGTTTTTTTTGCACCACGATTTTTTAAGGAGAAGGGTTTAGGGTTGGATTAGGCGGCTCCGCGAAGCGGTGCCGCCTAATCCAACCCTAAACCCTTTTTCGCCCCGTTTTAGGAGCGTTTTTCCCCAAATTTAAATCCCGTCCACGACAGTATCACCCGTCCTTCCCTAGGGTTTAGTTTTGGTTTTATCAGTAACACTTGTTGTACTACGAACAACCTTTGTTTAAGGAAAAGGGTTTAGGGTTGGATTAGGCGGCTCCGCGGGCTCACGCCCGCCTAACATAACCCTAAACCCTTTTCCGTCCCGTTTAGGAGCGTTTTTCCCCGATTTAAATCCCGTCCACGACTGGGTATCACCCGTCCTTCCCTAGGGTTTAGTTTTGGTTTTTTTGCACCACGATTTATTAAGGAAAAAGGTTTAGGGTTGGATTCGGCGGCTCCCGCGGCGGTGCCGCCTAATCCAACCCTAAACCCTTTTCCGTCACGTTTTAGGAGCGTTTTCCCCAAATTTAAATCCCGTCCACGACAGGGTATCAGCCGTCCTTCCCTAGGGTTTAGTTTTGGTTTTTTTGCACCACGATTTTTTAAGGAAAAGGGTTTAGGGTTGGATTAGGCGGCTCCGCGAAGCGGTTCCGCCTAATCCAACCCTAAACCCTTTTCCGTCCCGTTTTAGGAGCGTTTTTCCCCAAATTTAAATCCCGTCCACGCCAGGGTATCACCCGTCCTTCCTTAGGGTTTAGTTTTGGTATTATTGTAACACTGTTGTACTACGAACAACCATTGTTTAAGGAAAAGGGTTTAGGGTTGGATTAGGCGGCTCCGCGGCTTGCTCCGCCTAATCCAACCCTAAACCCTTTTCCGTCCCGTTTTAGGAGCGTTTTTCCCCAAATTTAAATCCCGTCCACGACAGGGTATCACCCGTCCTTCCCTAGGGTTTAGTTTTGGTTTTTTTGCACCACGATTTATTAAGGAAAAGGGTTTAGGGTTGGATTAGGCGGCTCCGCGAAGCGGTGCCGCCTAATCCAAACCTAAACCCTTTTCCGTCCCGTTTTAGGAGCGTTTTTCCCCAAATTTAAATCCCGTCCACGACAGGGTATCGGCCGTCCTTCCCTAGGGTTTAGTTTTGGTTTTTTTTGCACCACGATTTTTTAAGGAGAAGGGTTTAGGGTTGGATTAGGCGGCTCATGCGGCGGTGCCGCCTAATCCAACCCTAAACCCTTTTCGCCCCGTTTTAGGAGCGTTTTTCCCCAAATTTAAATCCCGTCCACGACAGGGTATCACCCGTCCTTCCCTAGGGTTTAGTTTTGGTTTTACTGTAACACTGTTGTACTACGAACAACCTTTGTTTAAGGAAAAGGGTTTAGGGTTGGATTAGGCGGCTCCGCGAAGCGGTTCCGCCTAATCCAACCCTAAACCCTTTTCCATCCCGTTTAGGAGCGTTTTTCCCCAAATTTAAATCCCGTCCACGACAGGGTATCACCCGTCCTTCCTTAGGGTTTAGTTTTGGTTTTTTTGCACCACGATTTATTAAGGAAAAAGGTTTAGGGTTGGATTAGGCGGCTCCGCGAAGCGTGCGCCTAATCCAACCCTAAACCTTTTTCCGTCCCGTTTAGGAGCGTTTTTCCCCAAATTTAAATCCCGTCCCACGACAGGGTATCACTTTATCCTTCCCTAGGGTTTAGTTTTGGTTTTTTTGCACCACGATTTTTTTTAAGGAAAAGGGTTTAGGGTTGGATTAGGCGGCTCCGCGGCGCCCGCCTAATCCAACCCTAAACCCTTTTCCGTCCCGTTTTAGGAGCGTTTTTCCCCAAATTTAAATCCCGTCCACGACAGGTATCACCCGTCCTTCCCTAGGGTTTAGTTTTGGTTTTACTGTAACACTGTTGTACTACGAACAACCTTTGTTTAAGGAAAAGGGTTTAGGGTTGGATTAGGCGGCTCCGCGAAGCGGTTTCGCCTAATCCAACCCTAAACCCTTTTCCGTCCCGTTTTAGGAGCGTTTTTCCCCAGATTTAAATCCCGTCCACGACAGGGTATCACCCGTCCTTCCCTAGGGTTTAGTTTTGGTTTTTTTGCACCACGATTTATTAAGGAAAAGGGTTTAGGGTTGGATTAGGCGGCTCCGCGAAGCGGTGCCGCCTAATCCAACCCTAAACCCTTTTCCGTCACGTTTTAGGAGCGTTTTTCCCCAAATTTAAATCCCGTCCACGACAGGGTATCAGCCGTCCTTCCCTAGGGTTTAGTTTTGGTTTTTTTGCACCACAATTTTTTAAGGAAAAGGGTTTAGGGTTTGATTAGGCGGCTCCGCGAAGCGGTGCCGCCTAATCCAACCCTAAACCCTTTTCCGTCCCGTTTTAGGAGCGTTTTTCCCAAATTTAAATCCCGTCCACGACAGGGTATCACCCGTCCTTCCCTAGGGTTTAGTTTTGGTTTTACTTTGTAACACCGTTGTACTACGAATAACCTTTGTTTAAGGAAAAGGGTTTAGGGTTGGATTAGGCGGCTCCGCGCCGCCTAATCCAACCCTAAACCCTTTTCCGTCCCGTTTAGGAGCATATTTCCTAAGTTTTACAAAGAATAAAGATGTTATACAATTTGTTATACGATTTGTTTTGTTTAAGCAAAGGGTTTAGGGTTGGATTAGGCGGCTCGCGCCGGCGGTGCCGCCTAATCCAACCCTAAACCCTTTTCCGTCCCGTTTTAGGTTAGTTTTTACCCAAATTTAAATCCCGTCCACGTCCACGACAGTTAGCTCCCGTCCTTCCCTAGGGTTTAGTTTGGTTTTATCGTGTGATGTTGTACTACGAACAACCTTTGTTTAAGGAAAAGGGTTTAGGGTTGGATTAGGCGGCTCCGCGAAGCGGTGCCGCCTAATCCAACCCTAAACCCTTTTCCGTCCCGTTTTAGGAGCGTTTTTCCCCAAATTTAAATCCCGTACACGACAGGGTATCACCCGTCCTTACCTAGGGTTTAGTTTTGGTTTTACTGTAACACTGTTGTACTACGAACAACCTTTGTTTAAGGAAAAGGGTTTAGGGTTGGATTAGGCGGCTCCGCAAAGCGGTGCCGCCTAATCCAACCCTAAACCCTTTTCCGTCCCGTTTTAGGAGCGTTTTTCCCCAAATTTAAATCCTGTCGTATGTTTTAGGAGTGTTTTTCCCCAAATTTAAATCCCGTCCACAACAGGTTAGCTCCCGTCCTTCCCTAGGGTTTAGTTTGGTTTTACTGTAACAGTGTTGTACTACGAATAACCTTTGTTTAAGGAAAAGGGTTTAGGGTTGGATTAGGCGGCTCTGCGAAGCGGTGCCGCCTAATCCAACCCTAAACCCTTTTCCGTTCCGTTTTAGGAGCGTTTTATGACAATTTTAAACATAGTTACATAATCGTTGTTCAATTTGATATACCACAATTCTAATAGTAAATTGGACAATTAACCGAATTAAGATGTCATTCATTAAAAACAAGTGTTACAAACACTGATTAAAAACGAAATACTTAGAAACAATAATAGTTAACTTAAATATAAGTCATCACAAAGAAGCATAAAATCGTAATAAAGAAAGGAAATATTAAATCTTTTACTCCCTTCTTAGTCGTTTATTCACAGGAGGAGAATGAACGCTGCTTTCGCCCTCTAGCAACTCCTTTTTTAGATTATTCCTGTAACCTTCCATCTCTTCAATAGCTTTGACAACAAGAGGCCACTTCCTGTTAATCGAAGGGTTGAGTTTAGCATATGACTCCCTAAGAGCTGTAACACCAAGGAGAAATTGACGGTCTAAATCAAATTTCATGTATTTCTTGACTTATTTTCTTCTAGTAGTTTCCCAATACACTTGTTTTCCGCCATCAGAAACTTGATATGAGCTTCAACATTGTTCAAGTCATTTTCAAGCACTTGTACTCGTTCTAGCATTTCTATTACCTTACTATCGATGATATAACCCGCTTCAAGTAATGAATCTCTATGCCTTGTCATTTCTTCCAGTTCAAACTTGGTGTCTTCTAGTTTCCTTTGAATTCGTTCCATTTTTCTCTTGCTGCAACAAAAAAAAAAAAAAAAACCTATTAAAACAGAAAAATAAACTGTTTTCCCTAAATTAGAGAAAACAAAATCTATTTATAAACAAACATAAACTGTTTTCCCTCAATTAGAGCAAGGTAGCCATATAATAAATGAAATTTTAGCAACAGTTGTAATATTAAACCATCCATAATCTTTATAGATATTTAATATTACAAAAGATTAAAAAAAATTAGACATGAAAAACCTTTGAATTTGTCTTGGCTTATTTTTTTGTTTAGAAAATGAAGTGTAAATGTTGAATGAAAATGAGATTATTTATAGATAATTGAAAAAAACAAAACAGTTTTAAAAAATAAAATAAAAAAAAATAACTGCCTTGAAAAATGTCACTTTGAACAAAGTGAAAAACTGTTTTAGAAAGATAACTGCTGCAGATTGTAGAATTCAAAGCGTCAAAACCGTCTGTTACAGTAACATAATTGTGTTTTTTTAAAATGAGATTATTTATAGATTATTGTAAAAAACAAAACAGTTATTTTTTTAAAAAAAAAAATTAACTGCTTTAAAAACCACTTTTATTAACTGCTTTGAAAACTGTTTTTAAATGATGATTGATGTTAACCACGTGCATGTTCTCCATAATTAAGTCCATTATAAATGCTTTTGCACAGTGGTGGAGAATTCAAAGCGTCAAAATCTTTTATTATAATTTTCATTTATTACTATCACAAAGATTATTACAAAGAACATTATTTTCATTTTGTCTCGACTTTTTTTGTTTAAAAAAAAAACACTAACATTTTAAAAACTGTTTTCAAAATTAAATGCTTTAAAAAAACATTTAATTTTTGAATTCCAAAAGACAAAATAAGACATGAAATTTATCCAACCCATGTTTCGTTTTCCCTATGAAATGCAGTTATAACAGCTGCAAGAGTGAAGAATTCAAAACGTCAAATTATGTTTTCTCTTTTCACTTTTGAAACTGTCACACATCATTCATGAAACATAGTTAATGAATTCTGCATATAATAAGTTACTGTCACACAAAGAAACAAACTTATTTGTAATATATTCCAAAATATTCCAAAATATGTTCCTCTGTCTATGACAGCCACTATTACGTTGTTAAAGTAACATTGTTTTAGAGTACATCACTTGATTTTCACTTTAAAACGAAGTACATGCATTTCGGTGTTGAGTGGCTTCGGTTCATTCTCAATCGGTGGTTCTTTGTCTGACAATTCATCTTCCGTTGCCTTCCCTTTGAGCATTCTAGCGGCTTCCCTCCTTGCAGCTATATCAAGCCAGATTGTTTTCTTTGATTTTTTGAAGATTTCAACAAATATTCAACAATTCAGCCCGTATTTTGTTGATGTCACCATGAGCAAACATGCAAAGAATTTGGGAAGCACATGCCCGCCGATAAAATGTGTTGTTGAGCAAAGAAGACTTGTTTCCATATCCCAAAAAATTGGAGACGGCTGTCATAGTGATACAGGCTGACTCTTCAAATACGGAAGCCCGTTTCTGCCATTTAAACTTCACATTTACCACAGGATAGCGGAGCATTTCAGTTACCCTCACGTCGCCCTTTGTGTCCAGGTAGTCACTCATGCAACCTACCATTGAAAAGTAACATTAATTTCCTTTTACTATCAATTAAGAAATCGAGTAATCAACAATGTTACAAAGATAGGTGTAACAAGAACACTGAAACAACATAAAAATGTTACAAAGATATACGTATTCTTTGTAACACTAAATCAAATCAAATCGTAAACATACAATTTGACAACTTAGGGGACTTATCACGCCATTGCGATGTCGTAAGTGAATGAAGACTCCCAGTTAGCATACGATTGATTGTCGATCACACTAATCTCTTTGTTGAGGAAATTAATACACACACGAAGTAGTGATAGCCACCAAACAAGGTATAAAAATAAGTTCGGATCAAGTCCATAATTTGCCTTGCTCGCGTTGATGAAATTATCCCAAATTTCAAACAACTCGTTCTTTATATCAGACTGTTCACTATCCTCCTGCATCACAGCCAGTAGAGCATGTTGTAGTTTTTTAAAAAAAAAAATAAAAAAAAAATGTAAGGATTAAATTTCCCTTGTAAAAGAATCATATGTTATTGAACAGAAGCAGACATTTAACACCGATGCAACTTACCATGTGACCTAGTCCTAAGTAAAGTATGGTTGGCCCTGCTGCCCTTGTGCCTCTTTTGCTGTTCTCGACATAATTCAAGAGTAGAGACCAGCATTCAAACGCCATCCAATTTGTGTGACTCCTAGGACGTAGTGAGAGTATATCACTATATCAGCTCTTGTCAACCTCCTGTTGTCTCCAAACGCAGCCAGGATCTCACTGTTACAGAACCATAAGAGTCAGATTACTCAAGAGTTTTCGCAGAAACAGTGTAACATAAATAGTGTTTAAAAAACACTTTTACAAAAACAATGTAACAGTAACACTTTCACAGTAACAACAAGTATTTTACCTTTTGTGGAAGTTAATATCATCCATAAACGCATAATCAAGAACGTGCCTTCTCAGATTAGTTGTACTGGACAGCAGTTTTTGATTTGCTCTCATAAATTCAGAGATTAGGAATATATCACCGTCAATTTCACCGTGACCTAGAGAACATCCCATAGCATCATCTTTATGAAATTTAAATATTATCTCCTCATCTTCACCAATTGCTCTAGGAGAACGCTTGTAAGCAACCGACTTCACCCTCGGCTGTTTGGGCTCTTCCTCCTTTTGTTTCTCCTGTGGCTTCTCCTTTTTTTCCTCTTCCTTTTTTTCCCCTTCCTTTTTTTCCTTCTTCTCTTCCACCTTCTTTTTGCACTTTTCCTTCATTGTTCCTTTCATTCCTGAATTTTGATATCCTCCCTTGCACCTCTTTTCGTACTTGATTCAAGTCGCTAAGAACAAGTATTGCACATATTTCAAAGACGGTACAACATTCTTTTCCGTTCATCCCCAAACTCGAGTCAAAACCTTCCCCGTGTAGAAAGCCATGTGCATCATCATGAAAACCCCACAATCCACATTTTTTGCAATGCTCGCCATTTAAATTTCACATTCTACAAAGGGGAAACTTTCCACTTTTGAGCCTTTTGCAATTTGCATTTCGACAACATTTTCCCCATGATATTTGCCTCGCACAAAAAGTAATACATTCATTATCGTATCTATGTTATCAGAATAATTATTTCCAAAATTTTTAATGGAAATTTAAAAGTATAACATTGTTCTTGTAAGTAGAGAAACTTACCGCAATTCTTGCCATTTTTGCTTTTCGGATCCGGCATATAAGGGTTTGTTGTCTAGGTAATCAACGGTTTGCGACATGAAATTTATGCAAGCACGTAAAAGTGGTCCTCCGTAATGAGTGGAATGAATATCTCGCAATTAAGCGGATATATATCATTGCTAAACAGAACTTCTATACACTCTACTTATATAAGAATAAAAAAAAAAAAATATTAACAAAAGAATGTGGTTTACCATATCACAAATCGAAATTGACTCGGGTTGTATTTGATCCATTGTGTGAAGGACAGCAAAACTTCACCTTCTAAATGTCTGTTTTGAACGGGTTTTCCAACGGACATAGTTGCTAATGCGTCCTACAAAAATAAATATAAATACAAAGTCATTAAACATTATAGAAACACAAAATCAATAAGAATAAAAATTTATTTATTACAAAGAATAACATACGATTGACCCAAGCCCGTGAAGATCCTCAATGGTGTATCACTTGTCGCCTTTCTCGAGATGAGGTCATTGAGCAACATTGACCAACATTCAATCACCATTATATAAATAAGCTCACCAAGAGCCAATGAAATTAAATCTTCCCTTGGAATGAAGTGATACTTCCCATACGAGACAAGCCTTTCCTCGTTGGACAATGAGATGTAATAGTCGAACACCTTTTAATAGAGTAACATTTAATAAGAATAACTATTCAAATGAAATAGTATTCACTTGCAAAGTAAAACGTTTTGTTTATCACAGTGCAAGAGTAAATAAAGTACTCACGTATCTGAGAGGTTCTCGTCATCGTCGATAAAACAATAGTCAATTGTTTCTTTCCTAACTTCAAGAATAGGCGCCATTATCCCCTTGTGTTTTATCATAGTCTTGGACACAAGTGTTAGATCCGGAGCTGGTAGGCCACATTCGATTGTGCAGCCGTAGCGAGGATCCATCACGCGCATCCAGTCTTCAGTTGTTTCGACATGTAACAAATAGTGGTCGCCAGTATCTTCGTCGTAATTGTCATATAGGATCTCATCACTGCAATCATCGACAATCGATTAATATAGCTATATGTAGAAAGCTTCTTTTTTCATCATCGTCGTCATCTTCTGCTACCTGACTGCACTGAGTAGTTATTGGTTCTTCGTCGCCAACTGTCTCATCATCAGCCCCACTGGGTTTTTCTCCTTCCTCGCCTTTGTCATCATTCCCATCGGCGTCTTCATTACCAGTTGCTTCATCCTCCTTATCATTATCTTCGTTTATATCGCCAAAGACCTTTGTCTTCATCTTTATCATCATCGTTCTCTTCATCTGGTTTTTCATTCCCATCATCCTCTTCTTCATCTTTATCGTCATCTTCCTTTTCATTTCCCTCACTGGTTGGTTGGTCATCAACCTGGCCTGATGCATCATCATCGGCCTCTTCCTTGTTATCTGTGGCACAAGTAATTGAATTGAATATAAATTACTAATGTTTTTCGGACCAACAATGCCTCATAGTTATACTAACAGTGTTATCAGAATTTGCTACTTCAATTACCTTCAAGATCCTTCTTCACCGCCTCGATCGTTGGGTTCTCTTGACTTGGCCCGATGCATCATCTTCGGCCTCTTCCTTGTCATCTCGTGTAGAGATAATTGAATATATATATATATATATATATATATATATATATATATATATATATATATATATATATATATATATATATATATATATATCATCAAACTTCGATAAAACTACGACACGAATAAATAAGTTTATAATAAAGATGTTACGATAAGAATAAAGCTAACAATGTGTTACATCGCTAATACAACGAGTGCAAATAGATTTCTCTATTACCTTCGGGAGATCCTTCTACAGCTGCCTTATTGACTGGGTTGTCTTCAGGCTTGCCTGATTCATCAACTTCCGCCTCTTCCTCGTCATCTGTGTCACAGGTAATTGGATTCAATATATATTAACAATTTTTCTTTGAACCAAAAAAGGCACAATAGATACACTGTAAATTTCTGTTAAAATTACGTCACAGTAACATTGTTACAGTTACATCCTCTGACACAACGAGTTTAAATAGATTCCTCAATTACCTTCAGGATATGCCTCTTCACCTGCCTCACTAGTTGGGTTATCTTCAGGCTGGCCTGATGCATCACCTTCGGCCTCTTCCTTGTCATCTGTGTAGCAGATAATGAATGAAAACTAGTTTTAAAACCCGTGAAAAATCACGGGTTCTATACAAATTTTCTTTTTTTTTTATTAATACTATTTGTATAAAACAGATTTTGATTTGGAAACATTGCAGACGATAAAATAGGATGGAAATTTTGAGATTAAACATAATAACACGGTAATATAAACAATAATAATATGAGATTAGTGGGGAATAGAGGCATTGTATTTATCGTTAAAATGTGGGTCTTTGTAAAAGATACAAAAAAAATCTAATCATGAGTAACTCTTCTTCTCCTCTATTAACAACCTAGTAAATTAATGGGATTTAGGCATTTAGTAGAGAGTTTTTTTGAATGTATATGTTGAACGAATGACGTTGCTCATTGCTATGATGATTCATGATTTATGCTAACTCGTAAATTCAGTAATGATTTGCATTCTCAATTCATCATACTCAAATTAAATAGTCTAATTACATGTATATAGACATAAGTTGTTTATATAGAAATCAATGATTAATACTTATACATGGGTTATGTATTATGTAACTTCAAGATATTGGTGCTCCGGAGATTGAAGATTTTCTTAACCGCCAATTTACCGAAGGCGGTCAAGTTTTTCTCCTTCAATAGGTAAAAGAAAAATAGCCTAACAAAGTGAATGAAGTAAGACTAATATAGTAATTAAATACATTGAATACGTGTCTCTCCATTTCAAATTTAACTATCACTTGATGGTTTTTTTTTTCTCTTGTAAGATTATCCGTCGATGTTGTGTCGATACTATCACTACAACTAAAAGGCCAAGAATAACTAATAGGCTAAAAACCTTAGCATAATTATTGGAACAAAAATAGATAGGCTAATATCAATTAAAATGTCAACGACATAGAAATACATCCTCAATATGGTGATTACTCCATTCAAGAGCTTCAGATTTGATCATCCATATGAACACATCCTCCAACATCAAATATCGTGTTAACTGATATTGAACTAATATCTAAAATAAAAAAAAATTGATAATTCTTAAATTGTGTTCTGTACTCACCGATTGTCATGTATTAATAATTAAAATAGGAAAATCTCCCAAAAAAACAGAAATTCCAAGAAAAAAATGAGAAACATCATGCTACCTCTTAAAAAATCCACATACTTGTCGATTGTCATTTGCACGTATTGATCTCCAAGTATGTCATGCTCCTGAAAATTCAATCAATTGTACAAATTAGTATTATGCCAAAATTATTTGTACACAAAATACAAAATTGCATAAGATATACCGAGTATATGTAAAATATTATCAAATGAGTTTTGTATTAATAATTAAAATAGAAAAATCTCCCAAAAAAAGAAATTCCAAGAAAAAAATGAGAAATACTATGCTACCTCTTAAAAAATCCACATACTTGTCGATTGTCATTTGCACGTATTGATCTCCAAGTATGTCATGCTCCTGAAAATTCAATCAATTATACAAATTAGTATTATGCCAAAATCAATGGTAAACGAAATACAAAATTGCATAAGATATACCGAGTATATTTAAAATATTATCAAATAAGTTTGACCAATATAGTAAAATCTTATAATGGAAAAGAGAACATGAGAAAAACGAATGAGTCAGGTGATAAAAAATTATAATAAAAATGCATGTCTATTGTTGTGCTCGTGGAATAAACATTATCATCTCAAGAAAAAAAAAGTAGTAATTAAGAAGTCATAATATCATCAAAAGATTTAAGGTAAACTAAAAATATGAATCATTATAAAGAAACTTGAGAAATGAGTTATGGAGAAAGAATATGAAAAGTATGGTTAAATGCTTGTGTCGAATTGAATAAAGTATTGAAGTGGAAGAAGATAAAAAGTTTGTTGTCTTTTTTTTTTTTTTTTTTAATATTGTAATTGTAAGAATAAATATTAGAGGACATAAAAGACAATAATGATGATATGATGAAACTTGTAATATGGCTTCTTGAAATCATGTGGTTATATCAAATGTCATTTAAAAGTGTACTCAATGTTAGCTTTTTTATACTATTTATTATATAGATTTTAAAGAAATAAATAAATATATACTTTAATTTTATGAGTTGTGTTAATAGAAAACATTTAACCGATTCACTAACATCTATGTTCTCTTCCAAAAATTTCAATTAAAATGTGAAATATAATTGTAAATTATGAAACTTTTATGTGAATTTTGGTAAATTACATCTTTTTTTGGTTTTTTTTAGCTCATCAAATCTTTAATATATACATTTAGTTTAAGAATATTAATGATGTCTTTTGATCTTCTTTATTTGTATGTTACACAATATGTAATGACTTTTTTGTAAGGACTTTTAGTAATCATTCAATTTTTTTTTTAAGAATCATATCAAATAACCAATAATCTAATAATAATTAATAAATAATAATTAAATAGTCAATACAAATTAATGAAAATTAATGGGGTATAAAATATTAAATGCTAATGCCATGTGAATTTAAATTAAATGCTTTAATCTAGCCTTTTAACTATATTGTATAGATTTACTTAAGTATTTACAGAATTTGTTTGTAAATTACTTAAATTAAATAAATATTTTCTTTTCCATATATTTTATATTTTCCAAAACCTTATCCTTTACGTGAAATAATTTCACGAACTAAATACGGTATTTCTACCCTTTTAAAATTCTATTATTAGTGTTTAATTTAACTTAAGTATTTACAGAATTTGTTTGTAAATTACTTAAATTAAATAAATATTTTCCTTTTCATATATTTTACATTTTCCTAAGAAAATATTTTATATGATCTTTAATACTTATTTGTCGATTAATTAGTTCTGTAAAACATCTTCTATATTCAAAAAATTTATAGTAACAATAATAGTGAGTTAATGCCTTTCAAAAAAAAAAAAAGTAGTGAATTAGTGACAATACAAATTTTTTTGTTTTCAACTTCATTTATTCTTCTTCGTTCTTAATTTCTTATGTATTCAATTTTTTTTATTTCGAATACATATAATAGTACTTCATATGAAATATCTTGAAATTATTAACTTATAGTTAATGCGTATTTGTTTATTGTAGTTTTTTTTTGAGTTAATTAAATTTAAATCTAATGGAATATGGATGGATTTTTAAAGTAAATAAGTGAATTAAATTAATGCAATATAATAATAAATTGGATAATCCACGTCATATTAGTTTGCCAAGTCACATGTTATTGTATACGTGGCTTTTTTTCATCCAATGTGGCATTGTCTATGTGGCATATTTAGGCTAGCCTTTTAATAGTATTTATAGATATATTACTAAATTGTTTGTTAAAAAAGCACCCAGTAACAGAAAGCCTATAACAGCATTACACTATTACCTTCACCAGATCCATCTTCTGGCTCGCTAGTTGTTTTGTCACCCCGCCCGACGACGCATCATATTCATCAACATCATCGTTTTCATCTAAAAGGAAAGTAATTGATTATTAGTAATTATTTGTAAAATGAAAACTCTATAACAAATGATGATGTAACAAAGTTAGTGCAAGTGATTAGATTATTGTAGTATTGTTACTATATTACCTTCATCAGATGCATCTTCATCATCCTCGCCACTCCCCTCTTTGTCGTCTTCATTTTCTTCTTCTTTATCATCCTCCTCCTCTTCATCTCCGTCATCCTCTTGACCTTTGCCAGATTCATCCTCTTCATCTGCATCATCGTCTTCATCTGCATCATCCTTTTCCTCTGCATCATCCTCTTCATCTGCATCAGAAGTAAGTAATTGAATATTATATTACTAACTATTAATATATATAAAATATTACAGTAACAATGTTATTGTAAAACTATAACTAAAAGAAATAACAGTAAAACTGTTACTCGATCTATTACCTTCACCAGATTGGCTTTCAACATCCTTTACATCCTCCTCTTTCTCCTCTTGGTCTTCTTCCTCTTCGTCCTCCTTTTCCTTTTCATCTTGTTCATCGTCTTCCTCCTCATCGGCACTTTCTTCATCGTTATCTATGTCCGTGCCACCCTCTTGAAGCCTCTTGTTTTTAAGACGACTCTCAACATCGCCGCCATCGTCATCCCCGTCCTCATCATCATCCTCTCCATCATCAGTCCCGTCATCATCGTTGCCATCATCAGTCCCGTCCTCATCATCACTTTCCACTCCGTCCTCCATCTCATCTTGCCTGTCCTCGTCATGAACCTCCTCATCCTCTTCATCATCTTCTTCATGATGTTGCTCACTTAAATCGCTCAATACTTCCTTTACCGTGGATTCTCGACTTAACTGTCCTAGGACTTTTCTCTGTTGGAAATGGTTCCAACTTCCTACTGACTTTGGACCTTGTATATACCGGGAAGTCATTCGCCCTCCTCTTCAACGATTTAGCCTTTCGCACAACATCTTCGGCATATTTAAGGTATTCAAGCTTTAGTGGTGATTTCTGTTTCTGCTTTGATTCGAAAACCTTCGATTCTTTGAGCAAATCTCTCGTGAACAAGGTTGGAATCCCTTCTATACATCGAACATCAGGTCGGTCTCCTAAGTCAATAAACCGCAGACAAAGAAACGAATTAGATACCGTTTGGGAGTTGTAACAATTGCGACAATTAAATTTATAAAAACAACTCACATCAACACTTTTTCCTTCAACTCGATTCATCTGTTTCAATGTCGTGAGCTTCTCCATCAAGATGTACTCCCTTCCCTCACTACTCTTAAGAAAAACCGCCTCGTCATCCTCACCTTCATCGATTCTCGCCCATCCTATTTACAAAAACATATTAGTAATTAGTAATTAATATTAATAATTAACAATATAGTAAGGTAACAAAGAATGTTATTACAAAGAAAGCCATTACAATAACGATATTACAGGACCATATTACGATGACGATATTACACCGACATGCCACATTACCTTCACTGGGATCCCTTGCCAAGGCAAATAGGATAGACAGCTTTCGACATCTCATCAGCTCCTAGACAGCCAATCTTTCCTTCGTCTTTGACTCTTTTGAAAGACTTTCATCTTTCCAATGTCAGTATCGAGGTAAGTCGCCTTGGTTGGACCTCGCCATGGAACTCAAACCGGTGAATGTAGGCCAACAAAGAAGCACCACAATACACCCACAAAGACACTTAACCGTTCCTGTCTTCAACCCCTTGACACCCTCAACTACCTTCTCATAGACATACTTTGACCAATTAAAACCTTTTATTTTTTCAACATCGTCCACACCATCAACAAATCAAATCAACGAGAATAATTTGGAGTCGGCGCTAAAAAGTGGAGAGCGCATAAAGAACGAACATCTGCTTGAACTCATCACCGCAAGCACCCTTGTTATTCTTAAACCAACTAGTCACCAAATCTAGCTTGATGTTCTCAGTCTGTCAGAGAGATGTTGAACTTCCTTCTCCATTTGTTTTTAACTCGGTGTCCTCGGCTGGGATCCGCGACCAATCGCGGTCGCACCACATTATTACCCTTCACCTAGGTAAAAAATAGGTCATGAACACCATACTTTGTGACAAAGACAAACTCCTCTCGTTTCATTACATAAACCTTCAAACTGTCGTAATCAAAAGCCTCAACAAGCAAGTCTGTTAGCCCGGAAGGGACTACTGATATATTCATCTTCAATAGTCCTCCAAAACCAATTTCTTTAATGGCTTTCTTTTGCTTTACGGAAAACTTGCTCATAACATCGACCAACGACTGGGCCCTGCACTTAGTTGGGTATTTATCCTACTGTATTAAGGAAGTGTAAATTAGCACCACCGCTTAAACAAGTGTGACACTATTTTATGCCAACAAACCAAAGAGTAAGAAAGCAACAAAACAAGGATACGATAAAGGTGTTATTCTTACCGTAACACCGAAACTTTAAACAACTCAACACGACGAACAAATAAATCAGTAGAAAGGAGAATGGTAACACACATTAATTGCTCATTTATTACAAATTATTAACCCTGATTTTGAATCGAAAAACTAGAACGCAGAAAATCAATTACTCACTTCGAGCAAAACAGTTAGGCTAAATTTATTACGAATCAAAAGATAATCGACACAAACAACAACAATAACAACAAGAACAAAGAACAACCTAATTTTTTAATGGAAAATTAATTTCCTTCTAAGATCAATTAACAAACAAGTATAATCGACAATGTTACAAAGACATCCATTACGTAGCACTTAAACAACATAAAAATGTTACAATAGGTGTTCTTGTAACATTGAAATCAAATCAAACTTTTAACATACAAGTTTTGGCCACTAGAAAGACACATACTTTTTTAAGACCTCTTCTTTTTCAGCCTTCACCACCGTCTTGGCTGGTCTCTTCTCTGTTTTAGCCCTCTTCGATATTTTGGAGCTGACGCTCGAGTCATCCGAAACCTCATAATCTCTATCACTTTCATCTTCAGATGACATGGGCTTATCTCTAGGTCTCTTTTTTGTTACTCGTACTGGTTTCTTTGTTTCTGCCACCTTTTTTGGCACTGCGTTTGTCGGTTTCTTTTTTACAGACACCTTCACGCTCTCTTTCTTGCTTACTAGCTTTTCTGGTATTGGCTCTTTTGCCGCTGAAACTTTCTTTTTTTGGTACAACCTTCTCCGCCGTCTTTTGTTTGGGCACCTTCTTTGCCACCTCTTCTGTCACCAACTCTGCAGATTTGGCCGTTCTTTTTTTGGGTCGACCCTTTGTTACGATAACTTTTTGGGCACCTCTTCTTTTGTCTCCTTTGCAACCGATTTTGATTGCTTAGTCGCCTTTGACGTTGGCACGATTCTTTGCCTTTTGAGGAGGTGCACTTGCTTGTTCTCAATGGGCACCGATTGCTCCTTCGACAACACTGGTACATCATACGACGGCTTTTCTGCTGCCTTCTTCCTCGGCACATTGGTTTCTTTTTTACTTTGCTTTGGATCGGAACATTCGCACCGCTCCTTTGGTATCTTCTTGCTGGTGGCTTAAGCACCTTTTCGAGTGGGCACCTTACTTTCCTTCACCGCACCTTTTTTGAAGGAGCATGTGTTGCCAGGCGTAGACTCTCTGTAGGCACCTTCGTCGCCTTTTCACTGTAGGATTTGACAAACTTTTTCGGTCTGCATCTTCTTAGTCGGCTTTGGCAAGTTCTCTGTCGGCACCATTTTGCTCTGTGGCTTCTCTGATGCGGCCACTTTAGCCTTCTTAGTGGGAGCTGATTTCTCGGTACCTCTTCTTTCCCGACATTGTTATTTTCAAAAATTAAAATCGAGTTTACAATAACAATATAATGTGATAACAATTAAATTGAAAAGGAATTATGGTAGTCAAGTCGTTGAAGAAATGACAAATGGAATACGAATAATGGCGGTCGAATAATTTTTTAAAGATCAATTGATTCTCTTTTCTGCAACAATGAGACAATATATCATAAACCCTAATAGTAGTGACTTGCGGTCGAGCAAAGATTTGTAGACACATACTCGGATGCATGAGATGCTTCGACTTCCTTCTATCTTTGTTGGTTTTGATGGCTTCGTGTCGGCACCTTTTTGCTAGGTGTCTTCTCGATGTCTTTGCTACTTTTGCCTTCTTCGTCGCAATGATTTCTCGGGCACCTCCGCTTTCCCGACATTGTTTTTCCAAAAATCAAAATCGAATAAGATTAAAAGTAAATCAATTACAGCTACTACTACATCGATAGGTAATGATGCTTTGCTCTTTAAAAGGATAGGGGGTAGTATACGCCGTTATTCTTTGTATCGATGTTACAAAGAACATTGTTAATGTATATATGTTGAGAAATATTATAAACTTTAGGAAAAGGGACATTTCATGCAAATCACTAACAACTCAACACAACGAAGAGTCATAGGGACATACTTGATCCGCATGAGATGTTTCAACGTTTTCATTGCTTTGGCATTTTGAAGGCTTCGTGTCGCCGCTTTTTGCTCGCTGTCTTTTCCGGCTTCCACTTTAGCCTTCTTACGACGGCAGATTTCTCGATTACTACGCCTGCTTCTTTCCCGACATTGTTTATCAAAAAACCAAAAAGAATAACATTAAAACTAAAACAATTACAAATATTAAACCAAGGCGAGAATGATGGTGGACGAGTGTGACAAAGAATGTGGAATGGAACAAGAATGATAGTATCCTCGAGAGAATGAGACAGTGTTACAAAGATTGTCAAACAATTGTTTTGATATAAAACTACAAACACTCATATTCTGAAGCAATTGCAATTTGCTCTTGAAAAGGATAGGGGATACACTTTTACTCCGATAGTGTTACGAAAGAACATTGTTAATGTAGATCTGTTGAGAAATATTATTAATTTCAGGAAAAGGGACATTTCATGCAAATCACTCAACACGACGAAGAGTTATAGGGACATACTTGATCAGCATGAGATGCTTCGACGTTTTTGTCTCAGTGCTTTGACGGTTTGGAAGGCTTCGTGTCGGCGCTTTTTGCTCGCCGTCTTTTCCGATGCTTCCACTTTGGCCTTCTTATCGACGTTAGATTTTTCAGTACTACCTCTTTTCCTGAGATTGTTTATCAAAAAACCAAAACAGAATAACATTAAAACTAAAACAATTACAAATATTAAACCAAGAGGAATGATGGTGGACGAGTCTGAGAAAGAATGTGGAATGGAATAAGAATGATAGTATCCTCACAGAATGAGACGTGTTACAGTATTGTCAAACAATTGTTTTAATATAAAACTACAAAGAATAACAACTTATTCTGAAGAAATTGCGCTCTTTAAAACGATAGGGGATACACTTTTACTATGACAGTTTTTACAAATATTATTGTTATCAGAGATTTGTTCGTAAATATTATTAACTTCAGGAAAATGAACATTCCCTGTAAATCACAAATAACTCAACACGACGAACAAATAAATCAATCGAAAGCAGAACGGTAATACACATTAATTGCTCATTTATTACAAATCATTAACCCTAATTTTGAAGCGAAAAACTAGAACGCGAAAATCGCTTACTCTCTTCGAGCAAAACAGTTAGCCTAAATCAATTACAACAGCAACATTAACAACAAGAACTGTAATAACCTAATTTTTTTTTACTGAAAACTCAATTTCTTTCTTCGATCAATTAATAAACGCTTCAAATCACTATAATCGAGACTAACAACAACAACAATAACAACAACAACAACAGTAATAACCTAATTTTTTACTGAAAACTCAATTTCTTTCTTCGATCAATTAATAAACGCTTCAAATCACTATAATCAAACAACAACAACAATAACAACAACAACAATAATAACCTAATTTTTCGCGGAAAAATCAATTTCCTGCTTTGAGCAAAATAGGAACCCTAAGTCGATGATTATTTGAAGAAAAAAGAGTATAATCAACACTAAAAACAACAACAATAACAACAATTATAGCAACAACAACAACATGCAGTGGCGAAATAAGTTTAAAAACAATATAATGAAATAAAGCGATTTTATACCTCTTCGTCATCTTCGAAACGATTGTTCTGAGTAAATATAATAATGATCTTCACTTGATTAGTGCGATTTTGCTTGATGTAATAAAATTTACGGAAAAAATTTATGGTTTAGTGAATTAACTGCCAAAGAAAAAGAACGTGAAGCGGTTTTTAGAGGGAGATACAGGCGTTTTAGAGAGAGAAAAGGAAGTGAAAATTTATGAGGAATAATGAATGTGTCGTTCTTATTATATCAGCGCGCCTACTTTTTTTTTTTTAAATTAAGACACGTGTCATAATCGGGATTTTATTTGGATCAATAAGATCCAACGGTTCTTATTGATATGCTAGATTCATCTAAGATGCTAGACTCATGGATGCTCAATATATATATATATATATATATATATATATATATATATATATATATATATATATATATATATATATATATATATATATATATATATATATATATATATATATATATATATATATATATATATATATATATATATATATAGAGGCCGGATCCGGTGAGGCCGTTAATTATGGCGAGGCGGCCGGCCTCACCAAATTGTTACATTGGACTGATTTCCAATTGTTCATTGGGCTGGAAATTTGGGGTCATTTAGACCAAAATACTTCCTCTCTCTAAACTAAAACAGGCCCAAATTCTTTACCTGCTTCTCTCTAAACTAAAACACGAAGAATTGAGGAAACAAACCAGAATTGAGATCACTTTCAAGAGTGTGAATAGTAGTGATTTGCATTTGTTCTTCGACGGAAATCTTAGCAGCTTGATCTTCGACATCTGTTTGGAGTAATAATTACAGTTAGTTATAGTTTGCAAATGGGAGGAGAAGAAGACGACGACCGCCATTATCGATGGGAGGAAGCTTCTCGAGGAAGTGTTAACAATGGCGGAAGTAAAGGGAGGAAAGTCATCGCATCATGAATCTAGCCATTCTCGCTGTCGCTCTTAACTTCGCTTTCGTTGCTTTTAATTCTCGGAGACGACGCCGAAAATCGAAAGGTTTAGCTGTTTTTAATCAAGTTCAATTAAATTATCGCTCAGTTTGTCCTTTTGTTTACTGTTTGTTGATTTATGTTAGGTAATATTGTGCTATAGATAGTTAGTAGGCGGAATTGTTTATGTGCGATTGATTTTCTTGTTTTCGGATGAATTTTGTGTACTAGACGATTTGATGATTGTTCACTGACTTTCAACTGTCTTAATTTAGGCTTTGTTTACTATTTGTGATAGTGTATGTATGTTTGTGTGGAAATGTGGATGTGTTATTGATTTCTGGTTTTCGGATGTTTATTGCTCGTTGTAGAGCTCGTCGGGTCTGAAGTTAGGGTTAATTTGTCGGCCTCGGAGATTCGGAGACCAGAAGTGTGGATTGAGTAGTTCTATATTCACTAAAAGACCTGAAGATATCTTTAAATGGATCGGGTATGTGTTCTTTTCTACACTTGTATTCCAATACAGATCGTACCTTTCTATTGAGATCACCTCAAGTAGTGTGGATTTTACTCGCAACATTGTTAGGAATCTGATTACTAATTCTCAAGTAAATACTGAAATTCGGGTTGCTTCAGGCCTTCAGGAAGTGACAGTGGAATAGTGAATGTAAACATACCGACAAATGTTTACATTCATGGAAGCAGGGAGCGACTCATGGAAGTAGTACATGAGACGTGCTACCTGGTATGTCTTTGTTTGAGCTGCGTTGTAAGTGTGTATGAACATGCGTTCATAGTTTTGAACGTGTCGCTTTCTTGTGATAAAAGCTATACAGTGTTTAATGAACATTGTCCCATGTGGCATTCAATTGATTTGCACATCTGTGATCAAACTTTTAGTATAGTTACTGTACATAGGGACTTTTAGTACTACTTTTTGATTTAGTCGTATATAGTAGTAATACTTTTGCTTTTTTTTTTTTTTTTTTTTTTTTTGAATCTCAGACCTTCTTTTGTGAATTTTAGAGCTTGTTTTGTGAACCTGTAAGTTAATATTCTGAAACTTGTCGTAAATGGTTGAAATCACCTATTTTGTTCTTTTCCTTATTTTGTGAATCTTAGACCTTATTTTGTGAATTTCAGAGCTTATTTTGTGAACCTTGAAGATAACTCTTTTGTCGGCAATTACATGATTCAATCAGAAATTCATGAAATACTAGATACGAATCTTATTTTGCTCTTTTTCTTATTTTGTGAATCTTAGGCCTTATTTTGTGAATTTTACAGCTTGTTTTGTGAAACTGGAAGCCAATATTGTAAAAATTCTTCACAAGTGGTTAAAATTACCTATTTTACTCTTTTCTTTATTAGGTGAATCTCAAACTTTGTTTTGTGAATCTCATACCTTATTAATTGAATCTTAGAGCTTGTATTGTGAAACTTGGTCATCATAAGTGGTTAAAATCACCTTTTTTGCTCTTTTCCTTATCTGGTGAATCTTAGACCTTATTTTGTGAATCTCATACCTTATTCAGTGAATCTTAAGGTTTGTTTTGTGAAACTTGATCATCATAAGTGGTTAAAATCACCTATTTTGCTCTTTTCTTTATTAGGTGAATCTCAGACTTTGTTTTCTGAATCTCATACCCTATTCAGTGAATCTTAAGGCTTATTTTGTGAAACTTGATCATCATAAGTGGTTAAAATCACCTATTTTGCTCTTTTCCTTATTTGGTGAATCTCAGACCTTATTTTTTGAATCTCATACCCTATTCAGTGAATCTTAAGGCTTATTTTGTGAAACTTGATCATCATAAGTGGTTAAAATCACCTATTTTGCTCTTTTCTTTATTAGTTGAATCTCAGACTTTGTTTTGTGAATCTCATACCTTATTCAGTGAATCTTAAGACTTGTTTTGTGAAACTTGATCATCATAAGTGGTTAAAATCACCTATTTTGCTCTTTTCTTTATTAGGTGAATCTCAGACTTTGTTTTGTGAATCTCAGACCTTGTTCAGTGAATCTTAGAGATTGTTTTGTGAAACTTGGTCATCATAAGTGGTTAAAATCACCTTTTTTTGCTCTTTTCCTTATTTGGTGAATCTCAGACCTTATTTTGTGAATCTAATACCTTATTCAGTGAATCTTAAGGCTTGTTTTGTGAAACTTGATCATCATAAGTGGTTAAAATCACCTATTTTGCTCTTTTCTTTATTAGGTGAATCTCAGACTTTGTTTTGTGAATCTTAGACCTTGTTCAGTGAATCTTAGAGTTTGTTTTGTGAAACTTGGTTATCATAAGTGGT
Source organism: Silene latifolia (assembly GCF_048544455.1). NCBI lineage: Eukaryota > Viridiplantae > Streptophyta > Magnoliopsida > Caryophyllales > Caryophyllaceae > Silene > Silene latifolia. Next base: position 7,058,349 of record NC_133537.1, on the reverse strand, counting down.
TAAAATAACGTTTTTTGCTCTTTTCCTTATTTGGTGAATCTCAAACCTTATTTTGTGAAACTTGGTCATCATAAGTGGTTAAAATAATTAGGGGTATGATTTTCTTCTACATTCTTTCAAGATGGAATGAACTAAAGCAGCACATATTAAAAAAAAACGCAATTAATTTTGTTCCTCAACATGAACGTGGAAAAAGATCAGAAGCTATATACACAACTATACTAGTACAGAGCAAAATACCAAAGTGACAACTATATCTTTTCAGCGTAGCAGTTAACCAAAAAATGGAAAGTTCCAAGGTAAGGACTAGAGCACACCTCGAGAATCAATTTCTTCAGTCGTTCCTTTAATGGCAGGGGGAGCAGAGATAAGAGAACAACTCACATGATGAAAACTAGTGGAATGATTTAATTATTTTAAAACCAATTAGCTCAAATGGCAGAGCGTTGTGCAATGCACAAGGTGTGGGTTCGACTCCCATGTTGGTTATTTTACATCAAAGCCTAATTGGTATTTCTCTAGTGGACTTTTGGGTTTTGGCCTTTTCTGTCATGTCCAATTGCACCCAATTTAGATAATTTCTAACTTTGACTTTACAAAGGACTCAAAATTGTAATCCTTTGCTCCTTTAGTGGCTCTGCACGACGGTTTGGCTTATGCACGCCGTTTGTGCACATCTAAGTTTCAGCTTCTTCTACTCATCCTCAATTTTGCACATCTGAGTACGGATTTGGCTAACTCATCTTCAATATTATTGTATTTAAGTTTAATACACTAGATTCTTAAATTAACTAGGCTATATGATATTCGAACTCATACCTTTGTGCAATATTTGCACATTGCTCTCCCATTTGAGCTAATAGCCGTTAAGATATACGAGTACATAACAAAGATTAAATAAGGGGAACCTTAAGCTAATAGCCTTTAGATATGGAGTATTTAACTAACCTGTAACAAACTGAATCACCTTGCCAAAATAACAGAAACACGAACCATTACTAGTATAAGGCAAAAGAAGGCGTAAAGGTTTGAAATTATGGCTCCCAATTACGGGACAGAAAAAAACAAATGTTTCTACCAAAAAAGCAAGTGTATTCGAGTGGAAGATAACAAGTAAGAGTTCCAAGAGCCATAAACTGTAAATGTATACCTTGAGATTTCCAGTGACATTGAACGTGACAGCGGCAGAATACTGATCTTCATTTCCTGCAAAAAGTACCAACATGGTGTGTTATTTTAGGAAAATAATTCTTCAATTAATAGCGAGAGTCTACAATCAATATAGTCCAGAGTGAAACGAAGGAGTGTTGCCAGTAATTCAGGGAAAGGGGAACCCGAACCCATCAACAGGTGCATGATGATGCTAGCTATAGGAATGCTATTCAACCATATATATATAAGCATATTAGTATACAATCCAGGTCACCAATTAATCGATTCAACCACACAATCGATTTATTCTCTGCCAGTGACTCTTGAGAATTCATCACTTTCTTCCCTTTGGCTATTGAACTACTGCTTCCCTTCATATAAAAATTGCCGTCATCCCAAAATGTTTCCGTGATCCATTACTCGCACAGAGCATTATAAGCCTCAAGAAGCTCTTTCTGTTTGAATATCGTGCAACAATCTAGCCAACTCGAACAAGGTGTGTCAAGTCAAATCGCTTCACATACTCTAGATATTCCCATGTATCTACTGAACCTTGGTGATATTCTTGAGAAATTCTCTTGAAAGCATTATATTTGCCTTCATCATACTCTAAAGCAGCCCGCATTCTCTCCATGACGGTCTTATTAGCAGTATGAGCATCCTCTGTTTTGTTTTTTCCACTAGAATGCAATCTATTATGTTGCGCGGTGAGACAAAGGAAAAGATTCTGCGAGAATCTAATGATCTACTATCTATGAGATTAGGAGCCGAGGTAGAGTGGTTCAATCGACTACTACCCCCTGGATTCCTTAAAGTCCATGAACCGCCCATTGCACTACCGTGCTCATCACCGATCGCAGAACTGCGGCATAGCTAGATGACTCGGACCCATTAATTGCTACTACCTTCGTTGAATCGGCGGTAGAATTAGGAACAAGAGAAGGCCATGGGTTGAAGTCGCAGAGCAGCCCGACTACGGCAGCTTCCTAAGAATACTCGGTTCTTGAGGTAGGGGTGGCGGTCCGTGGGGCAAGCAACAGGCAAACAGAACGTGGGGCGAGGCCGCAGGGCGTGAGGTCAGGGCCGCAGGCGTGAGGTCTGGGGCTGGGACCGCAGGCGAGGCGCCGGAACTACCGGAGCATGCCGGCGCTTGAAGAAGCGATTCCTAGGGCTGCGCAGAATTAAGAACGGTTGCCTTATTTTGACGCCGTAGCTTAGCTGCCAAAGTGTTCTTCGATTTTGGTTGAGATTGTTGTTGGTCAGCTGCTTTGGGTGCGATTGATAGTGGAGGAAAGGAAGATTCTACAAGAGGTCCTGCGGGTGAGATCGAGATACGACTGACGGTATCTTAATGAAGGTTCAGACTCACTAGTACCCAATGATTCAAATGATTGCACAAGGCTTGGCTCGGAGGAAGCTGAGGTTGAAGAAGGATCAGGCAACACGACGCTTGAGTTAATACTCTCAACAATGTTTTGGAAAGCCATATCTTGCTCACTATCCGGTGAAGATTCACGACGGAAAGATCGCCTCCGCCCACGATGATAACCCGACTCATTGTTGCTCCGGTATCTAAAACTGGTTGGTATCTGTAAGCAGAACAAGGAAGAAGTGATTGAACATAAATTGCAATGACATGGCCCTGAGGTATCAACCTCTTACATGCTTGCATTTCAGCCCCTCAAAATGGAAATCAGTTCTTTATTTATTTGAGGGTTACATTAGTTGATAATCCCCACCCGATGGCAGTAACAATTCCCGACAACTATTGTATTCTGGATAAGCCTACACGTAACTTCGAGCATACCCGGCTACGACATTCCGTTTCGACCTAGACATGCGGCCTCCATGTTCCAAAGCATTATGTCTCTGCATAAAAGCATACAAAAAAGGTAGCCCCAATCATTAAAAGGTAACAGTACAGCATTGAACAGATAGAGTACTTGGGAATCCGTGGATCAGGATCCAAAATTCCAAAGCATGCAGAAACAAGACACTTGAATCAACAAAGAGCAGTGAATCAACAAAGAGCAGTGAAAACTAAAGCTCCTATCACAGGAATTCGAAATATATGATGAAGTATGCAACATTTTAGATAAACAGGACGGAAATCGTGAAGAAAAAGACAGCTAGTCTATGGCCAGCTTCGCAGTTTCAGGTCAGGAAAAAACATTAACAGTCTACAATAAGTAAATCGCAAGTCTCTGTCTGAGGAAAGTTACTGATGGTGGTTTTGTATTTTGTCAGGTAGTTCCAAATTAAAGAAGCCAGCTTTGTAGGAACCATATCACGATAGGTTGTCATTGTGTTTGAATTAAGAGACTGGGCAGCATGGCAGGGAACAAAAGGAAACTCCTAAAAGGAAAAAAGTGTGAGCTACAAAAACCATGTACGTAGTAATATATTCTCGTTCAAAGCAGGATGCTATAAGAAGCAAAAGATAGGACCTTTTCAGCTGTCAAGTCCAACACTCATAACATACATTTTGCGCTGTAAGGAAGTGAGATTATTAGTCGACGTGCCAGCTTTGGCCTGTCAGTCATTTGATACTTCCTTTTGAACTATGTGCTGTCCTTTCTACAATCCCCAGTCACTAGAAAACCATTAATCTCCATCCCAATAAAAAAGATTATGTTTGATGATCCCGAAAAACTAAACATTGTACCGTATAACCCTGTATGAGATCATATCTTTTATAGAATGAACAAGCATATGAAATCTATGAAATCTACAAAAGAATATAAAAGATCAATAAAGAAATGACAAAGAGAAGAGGAAATTGAATTGACACCTTAATTAAGAGTGAATCATCAGAGAGAATAACCTTAAGGTTAAGCACACATCAATTAAAAATCAATTAGAATTGTTCCGGGTGTAATTCCAGAGCAAGTATCGTTACCACCCGTGGCTTGTAGAATGACGTCTTTGCTCGACTCCTCCTTGCGGTCTCCTGAAACGATGAACAAACTGAGGGCTCGGCTTTGGCCGAGCGTACTCACTCCGACGCCCAAGTCATACAACTTAGAGGGGTAAGTTGTATGTTACTTGGCTAAATATATCGTAGAGAGATAAGGAAGGTATTACCAGATGAATAGTATATTTAGGTTAGATTTGTGGATGCTTTCCTCAATGAAGGTTGAGGAGTATTTATAGACTTTCACCTTTTGTCACGTAGTGGCCAAGTGGCTAGCAGGTGGAAAGACCATTCTACCCTCGGCCGATGGACCTATGGCAGGCCGGCCGAGGGGTCTTGGATATGAGTACGCGGATATGTGTCCCGGCTGGCTAGTTGTCTGGCCGAGGACCAAGAGACAGGCCGATGGGCTTCATCGGCTAGGCTGTCTAAGTCGTTGACTTGCTGTGGATATCTTTGACCTTGCTCAATATGTTGACTTGGTCAGCGGTGCAGAATATGCCCCATCAATTTGCTCCCAGCGTAGTCTATGCCGTGGTATGGGCTCCGATGTATACTGAGCGTATATTCTGCGCAAGTAAATTCTGAAACTTTTTCTGTATCGGCCCCTTCTACCTCGGCCTGGTTCTGCTTAGGCCGTACCATATCCCCCCTCCACATGGATGTGTAAAGGGCATCCGATGTGGAAAAGAAGGTGACGCTGGCCGAGACCAGGGTTGAGAGTGCCGGTTGTTTTTGATTGCCCCTCGGCCGGTGCTTTCTAGCTTGGTTGATCATGTGGCCGGCGGAGAGCAGATACTTAGGAATTTGAGGAAGACGAATAGGCAAAGAGATATAAAGGGGCGTGTTGAAGACGCTTGGTTACTGTTGCATTGATTGACGTTCAACTGTTGCGACGATTGACATCCCGTGGTTGCATGTCTGACACGTGTCTGTTCGCTGATTGGCTGACGCCTCATGGGCTGTGCCCTGATTGGTCCTTCTTCATGGGCTTTTCCCTATAAATAGGGCAGTTGTTCCGTGAATTTGGCCACCAAATTCATTTTCTCCAAAATTTTCATCTTTCTAAACTTTCAAGGGCTTCCTTTTCTTCAAATTTTCAGAGTCTTTGATCCGGCGAGTGTTTTTCTTCAAGGTAAACAAACAAATTTTCTTTTATTTTTTTTAGTAATTGTTGCCATCATGTCTTCTGCTGATGCCGGGACTAGTACTTCTGCGCCGGGGGGTTCCCCGTCGCGTCTTGACGAGGAGGGGATACTAGATGCCATCCCGCTAAGGTTTGGGGGCCCTAGGTCTCCTTCTCCCGTAGTTAATCTGCCCATTTTGGAGGAGTGGGGGGATGAGGATGATGCTGATGATGATGAGAGGACTCCTGTTGATGGTGAGAGGACGACTATCCCGGATCATGGTGAGGCCTGCACGACTGGCCTCGACCGTGTCTGGACAAATAAATTCGCAAGCTGTTCCGGAGGGACTCTTTTCGGAGGTCATTTCTCCTTCGGTGAGGGGTATAAAATTGTTATCCCTGAGGTGGGTCAGGCGGTCTGTTGCCCTCCCCCGGGTCATATCGGCGTGTACATCAGGCACTTGGAGTATGGGCTCCGGTTTCCTTTGAATGAACACGTCATGGCCATCATCAAAGCTATGAACCTCGCCGTGGCCCAACTGCATCCGTTGGCCATGAGGACGATAGTCGGCTTTGTGTGGCTCTGTCTCTTTAAGGGGGAGACCCCTACGGTTAACTTATTCCGCCGACTTCATAGTCTTCGGCCGTCAATCGCCGGTAAGGTGGGGTGGTACAGCGTGCAGACGGAGCCAGGATATGTCTCCGTGAACAAGCTTACTTCTTGCAAAGACTGGCAACAGCGATGGGTATACGTCCAGGTGCCGGAGGACTACCCATTGCCTCGGTCTTTCCAGAGCCCCGTTTACTTGCGGTGTGAGACCCGGGAAGAATATGAGAAATATATCTCCCGGGGTAATAAGGTCAAGATGGACGCTTCGTTGGTCCCTCTTACTGCGGATGAGAAGCGGCCGATGCAGTTGTTTGATGCTGAGAAGGGATGGCTGCCCCCGACTCAGATTATTCTTCAGGATGAGCTGCTTTGCCGCGTCGGCCTCATACCGGCCCTCAACTGGGGTGAGTGGGGTCGGTGTGAGGCCCACCTTTGCTTGTTATGTTCCTTTTTTAGAGCCTTGTTTTACTTTTTTATGTAACTCTTGTTTGATTTCTTGCAGATCGGTTTGGCCAGGATCTGTCTGAGAGGACCTTGAAGAGGTTAGGGCTTGATAAGGACGGGAAGGTTTTTCAACGGCATCCTACAGCGGACGCGCGTGATCGCAGACTGGCTCCTAACGAACTGATGGACAAGCAGCTGAGGGTGTGGACAGCGGGCCGCCCACAGGGGCGCTTGGTGAGAAGCGAAAACAAGCGTTTGCATTTTGTATGGAGTCGCCACCAATTTTTATGGGAAATTGGAACCGTTCGAATACCTCGTGTCATGTCAAGACACAAAGTAGTGACATGAACACTAAGCAATCGTTACCCTTAGCATTCTATGTCAACACGGGTGCTCACGGAGATCTGGAGTAAGGGGTGAGGGTACGTATTAGGAAGCTCTTTTGATCGAACACCTAATCCCGCCCGCCTCGATAGCGGCCTCTACTAATGATTAGGGAGTTTATTCGTACTTGATATATCGTCGGTTATATGCATGCAATGCAACATCCAAGTTTTAATCCTAGCATGTGAAGATTAAACTAAGTCGGTGAACGATTAGTTTAACAAACAACTGGGTCGAAATAGGATTTAATATTGATTTTCATGTGAAAACATACAAGCAATAAAAGGAATAACTATAAATTACGATAATGAAAATTACATTAATTACATTAGAATAGGCGATTTATGTCGAAAATACCTTTAAAACGGATGATTTGAGAAAACGAATAAAAGAAATAAAACAACGAACAGGAATTAGGCGATAATACAATTAATAGTTAATTAATATGTAGACTAATTAAACTAAGTCAAAGCAGAAACGGAGTTCAGGGACAGAACTCAGCCAGGAACAGGCGCAGCAGAGCTGCGTCCCTTTGAATAGGCGCAGCAGACGCTGCATCTGTTCCTTGGCTCAGTTCTGGCTGTGAAGCCGTAATTGCAAGCCGTTAATGTCAATTGATGATTTTAAAGGATGATTAAATTATTTGACTCGGATGAAAGTGATTAGCATGTTGTTTAACATATGAACGGGTCATAAAAACAGTAAAACATGAATGAGACGGAAGTGAATGAATTATTTACATGAACGAATGATGGATTAATGAACAAATAAACGAAACTAATTAATTAGGCTAAACATGATGAATTAATGACGAATATACAATGGACATATGAATAAACAGATGAAAATATGTCAAAGGATGAATTCCAGAAACTCAATATGAACAAATTGAATTTCTAAAACCCGAATTGAATTTATTGACGAAAACCCGCAAATATTGGATTATTAGGGATTTAAGTCGGATTTATGACGATTTAAACATGTGAATGAATGATAAACAATATACATATGATTATTAAACTATTGTACCGAAGAATTAAAGAAAACAAGTGAAAACAAATAATCAAAGACGAATTACAGAGGACGAAGGAAGAAGAAAAGAAGAGGAATCTGGCGGCCTCACGAAGAGGCGCGGCGAGAATCGCGCTCCTTCGAAGAGGCGCGGCGATTCTTGCGCGTCTTTTCTCGATCGTTAGTCTTCTGAAAATCCGTAAAAAGAGGTTTTTAAAGACGGTTTTAGAAATCGGTTTTAATGATGTTTTCGACGTAAATCTTACAATAATGATCGATAATTAAAATACAATAAATAAAAGAGGAATTATACACCCTCAGACTTACATGTTGACGAAACGAGAAGGACTAAGATATCGATTAGTGATGCTCGACGCGAATGTAATGAAAGTGCCCTCGTAAGAGGAAAACGATTGATTAATTAAATTGATTAGATTGATTATTGTGTAGTTGGTCAAATTGGTCGGTCATGCAAACGGAGAGGCTGGTACCCTAAGGATCCGAGCTTACATGGTCGAATGTTCAAGCACGTAGGCGCCAATTAGTAAGAACAAAGTCTAGAATGCAAAGGGAGAAGAGAAGGGCGGACACTCGCGTGAGAAATATGAGGAGCGAAGGCTCCTATTTATACTAATCACGTGAAGGAATTATGGTAAGACTAGGATACGGAAGGAAAGATCCGGAAACAACCGACTTAGGTTAAACGCGGAAACTTGGACAAAAAGAAAGCCCTGGGAAAAGGCGCAGCAGGAACTGCGTCCCTTGGAAGAGGCGCAAAGACTTGCGCGTCCTTTCCCGGTAGGTTCCTCTCGCGTAGAAAAACGCGTCCGACAGCCTGTCGTATTTTAGGCATAACTTTCTCTACAAGACTCGTATTTAGGTGATTTCGGTGGCGTTGGAAAGCTAAGAGAAAGATCTAGAACTTTATGTGAAATAGGCCTGACCCATAAAAGTCGTTATGACCTCGTAAAACGGGCCTAAAAATCGGGTTGTCATTTTAACTAAATGAAATGCACATTTTGTAATGTAAACTCTTAGTTTAGCCTAATGAAGTGACATGAGACTCAAAATGAGATATAATCTCAACATTTTATGACATCCTAACCTTAGGTAGACAAGCCCATTGCTTTGACTCGGGATTTGACAGTTTATAGGAAATGAAGACGGTTTTTGACCCGGACTCCAAATGTACTCTAATTACTGCCAAAACGACCGTATCGGGACGTAGATGACAACTAAGAGGTAGACATTACTGTTTGAGCAATCACTTGACGATAATCTTACGAACTGTCACAAATCGTTCCGCGTACCAAACATGCGGCCCAATCATCACCGGGTGGTTTGCGAGGGGTGCAGAAACGAGGTGTCTACAGAGCCCCCACTTTGACTGAGGCTTGGACAACGCGAAAGTCAAAGTATAGCCATCGGGTCAATCGAAGATTACAACCTGACGACTATGGCGACGCGAGGCGGCTCAAGGGGTCTGAACCAAGGACCTGTCGTCGGGAACATTTTAGAGTTTGTCGACTATCAGGGAGGGTCGTTTAAAGTCCATTAGACTACGTAAGGAAGCTCGCCAGCCATAAGAAGAGACCATACCTGAGACTTCTTTCTCGAGATGCTTCCGGAGGTGCATAGGAGCTAAGGTTAAGCGTAGGAGCTAAGGTTAAGACCTAAAAGATATGTAAGGATTGTGCTAGGGTGTGGGGCCCTAAGGAAAGCATCGACGGGAAGGAGGCCAAATATAAGTTCAATTTAAGGGGTAACCAAGGTTTGGGTGTAGAAACTCTAAGAAAAGGTGATCCTAAAGGAATGTGATCCTAAAGGGTATAAGGTGATCCTAAAGGAATGCGATCCTAAAGGATATAAGTATGATACTAAAGGAATATGATCCTAAGGAGAAAAGTGTATGAACTCTAGGGAGTTTGGGAACCTAAAAGAAGCTATGTGTGTGAACTTGGGTATACGAACCTAAAAGGACGGCTGATATGAGAACTTAAAGGCTTGTTAACCTAAGAGGAATTGGGATCCTAGGGTTAAGTTTAGGAACTACTGGGATATTAATTCTTGTTTTGGATACATGCATCCAAGCTTTCTATGGTATGAGAACTCCAAAAGGATTTCTGGGTTTATGAACCTAAGGATGTTGGTGTGGGAGATTAAAGGCTTATGAAACTAAAGGAAGCCATTTTGGGGTCTAAGAATCTAGGGGGTAAGAATCCTAACTTTGGGTCTACGAACCTAAGGAATGAGGCCTTGGCTTGGGAACTTCTGGAGAACGACACCTTTGCCGAACTCCGCGGGGAAACAAGAAATATTGAAAATAGCAGGACGTCGGTAGAAACTGCTGGGGAATCCGCTTGCGTTGGTCTCAAACAAACTCTGGCGAAACTTGAGGTTGAATCTGCTTGTGTCGGTCTCAAACAAACTCTGGCGAAACTTGAGGTTGAATCTGCTT